>NC_054557.1:11977766-12317766 GCF_017654505.1 Polyodon spathula
CACCCCTGCAGTGACTGCATCCCTACAGGGTGCCTTTTACCTGAACCAGTTTGTGAGGGTCATCATGACGTAGAGCGTGGCGAGGAAGAAGACGAAGTGGAAGAAGGAGTAGCTGTAGGTCACACGGTCCGGCCGTTGTGGATCACCTTCTGACCGCCCTTGTTGTCTTCGACCTCAAACACTTGCTCTGGGGCGAGCCCCTGTCTAAAGAGCACAGGCACTGCGCCCCCACATATCAGACAAGCCCACCGACATAAGTGGCATCAGAAGGGAATAGCTTGCCAAATTCTATAGAAAAAACAGCGTTCAAAGTGACACTCTCCTCTCTAACTACTCACCATCTTTCTCGGGGCAGCAGAAACAGCAGATGGCTTTCTGGATAGGGAGAGAGAGAGAGAGAGAGAGAGAGAGAGAGAGAGAGAGAGAGAGAGAGAGAGAGAGAGAGAGAGAGAGAGAGAGAGAGAGAGAGAGAGAGAGAGAGAGAGAGGGATTACTCCTGGAGTAAACAGAATTCATCAAGCTGGTATTAGTGGTGTGCAGCTGCAATACGTAGCCATTCAGCATGTCTAAGCACTGTGCCAAATCTCAGCTCGAACAAAAACCCTCCAGAATGACCCTCGCTTACCTGGAACTCGTATCTATAAACTTTAATCATCCAGAAGGGTCCGAACATCTCGGCCAAGTAGGAGGCTTCATTGCTGCCGGGAGAGGAGAAGAATTAAAAAGGAAATAAATGCAGACAAATAAAGTCCATTGCTTTCAACCAGCCCCCATTCAAAACGATACCAGAAATCAGCCAGCCATTGGCCGCATTACCTACCATGCGAAAAGCACACAGCAGTACATGATGCTGGCTCCTACGATGGCTATTACATTGTCCTCAGTCTGCTGCCCGCCTTTACTGACGATCGGGAAACACACACTCATGTTCCAACCCTGGTGCTCCACTGCAATTCAAATCATCAATGCATAAATAATGTTCTAGGATGTGCCAATGCATAGCTTATTAATTTTTACACCACTGCTAGGTTACCAAACAACAATCCACAGCTACTATATCCTCATACAGTGATATAAAACATTATGCTACCAGTTCAAATAAACACTGATTTAAACCAGCAATAATAAAAATAAATTTACTGTACTGTAAATCAGCAATAATAAAACACATATCAAGGCATTCCTGCACAGTTTGAAAAGAGCAAGCCCTACAAATGAAAACATGAGCTAATTATAGGGGTTTATCAGCAGCCTTGACATGCAATGCAGGAATTTGGATCCAACCACTGTAACCACAGCGAAGGACTGCAATGGCACAGTGGGACAAAGCTGTCACCTTCACCCCACAAGAGTCATTCCACTCAACAGCAAGAGAGCGCAAAAGAGGTAAGGAGCAAGACTGCCACCTTCTAAAAAGAGATAACCCAGAGAGATGGCAATCGGGTAAGATTGAACCTTGGAAAGCCATTTTGTTTCTGTAACAAGTCAGTGCAGCTACCCAAACTCCCCGAGGACAGCAGACACAATTACAGTCATGTGTCAGGAACAGCCCTCACAGCTCTCTCTCCCAACTGCAAGAGACTCCTACTGATGAAGAGACTGCCCTGAAGAGAGACCCTATCATGTAATGATACCGGGTCACTGCACTCTGCCTGCTCTGCAGTGATCCCTGTCTTGGAATGAGTGCAGAAAGACTCAGAGGCCACATTCTGTACCTGCTGCACAAACAGAGACCAGTGTAAAACTATACTACATGTGAAACATTCTCTGGTCCGTTTATCTGCACCGATGCCCCTGACCCGATGATCCTGTACAAATGGGATTTGCCATTGGAAGAATAGTTTCATATTTTGATGTAGTGGTACCAATGGTATTAACTAACATTACACACTGGTAATGCATTGCTTTATCATCTCCATGCTGTGGCAAATATCATGCCATAAAAGGTCTCGGAAAAATGGACCTGGGCTCATCACTCTGCAAACTCTTTTTATGAGTGCAGTACATGTTGACAGAAAAAAACCAGGAGGAATTTCTTCAGCGGACCTTAAAATTGAGAATGCTGGGATTTAGAGAAACGAGTTCTATTGCCCACGGTCTTGGGAGGGGCACATTTTTCACATTATCAAACTGATATCATCAAAAAGTTACAGTTGCCCCATTTTTGAAATGTGAAATACATTTGAAAGCAATTACTGTATTTGAAATTCCAGGTGAGACACTGACAGGTACCGGTGTGTTGAAGGTGGAAGGGCTGACATTGACAGGTTTCCTGCTCGCCGCGTCTGCGCTTTGATACAAAGACAATTAACAATCTGCTGTCAAGGCCTGAAAGGCATGGTGTCTCCTCCCAGCCTGCTGTTTCAGGCAAGAAATGTCTTGCAAACCCCCTTTTGAAATTACCGCAATAAATCAGTTTAGTGTCAGGTGCGACAGGTCTCTGCTCATGCAATAACCGCCCTTGTAGTTAAGATTTTATGGTGGGAAGGTAGAGCATTACCAAAGAAGAAAGCACTACCCCAAGGTAAACTAGCCTGACTATTCCATTCCCATTAAAACACTAAATAATGGTTTCCTAGAGGCCAGGTTTGACTGCTCTGGAGTGGAGACAGGTGAATGCATTCATCAGCACTGGGAAAGCAAGCAACTGAAATCCTAGAAACTTGAATCACAAATAAAATAACCTATTGCATAGTGTATATGTAAATCCAGTTGTAATTCTCACTAGTGTGTGAGCTGAATTTACAAAGTGCATCAAACTATTGTCCAGGTAGAAATAAAGAACTAGCTCCTTAGCACCAAACAAATGAAACCCTATAACCATCACCTTCGTTATAACATGAGTCCCTCATTAAGGAAGTACACAGTGCTGGGGAGAAGTGTTTAGCAGCAGTAGGGACTAACAATGAACAACCAGGTGTGCATCTTAAACAATCACTGCTCACTATAATAGAAATCATAACTCAGGACAACATAAGGCATTACAAAAAAGGTGTTTTACAACTAAACACCTTTATTTTTCGCTCCCCATTTATCTTGTGGTTTACAGATGAAATATATAAAATAAAAAAAAGAGTTCAAGCCAACTTCATTCTCATCCAAAGCAGAGATACTCTGCTTCTGTCAAACTAGTGTGCTTGCTATTGATTGTTACCACTATATATATATGAATGGATTTAACTTTTCAATTACCAGCAGAGATAACCCAGTATACCGGTCAGCTGTCCGCTAATATAGTTTCAGCAGCTCCTTACCCAAAATGTAAACCATACAAAAACCACCAATAGAATCCACAAACCTACATCTAGCTACAATAGTAAGGTTACCAATAGGACCCGAATGAGCTGAAATTAATTGATCCCCACCAGTGTGACATGTCACTTATACACAAAGTTCACACAATACCATGCTGCCTGTCTGTCTGTCTGTCTGTCTGTCTACAGAGGCGCTGCTTCTTACCTGGCTCCGGATACAGCGAGACAGCATCTGAGCACAGGCTGAGACCCAGTTCGATGTAAAGTTCAGAGGTCAGCAGAGGCAGGGGGTTAATCATACACCAAAATGAACTGCTTGGTTTTCGAACAGAAGTGTCTCCCCAACTCCAGCACTATTCCCCTGGGAGCTGCCACAGCGAGAGCCGTGTTCCCAGGGAGCAATTATCTGGGGTAGAGGTGGGGGTGCAGGCTGACTTATAAATGAAGTGAAGTGTCTGTAGAATTTGCCAATTATCTTTGAGACAAGACTGGTTCCATCAGGACGGTGGTCACGGTGGGCCTCTAACCTGCCAGCCACTTCAGCCTCTTAGGAGACAGCAATAGCCAGTGCAGGAACTGCTCTTAAATCATCCACTACAAAACAGTACCGATAATGTGCTGAGCTCTATACAGCATCATTAACCTGGCATTTCTCGTTTTACTCATCAGCTCTTCCTGTTGCTAAAAGCAATGTTCGCCTGTGTACCTAGCAGTGCTATTCTACCAAGACTTCAGGAACCATTACTCGTCCAGATGTTTCTAGTTCACACTGGACAATACTCAAAATTCTTAAGAGATTTTTTTTCAAATGCATTTTTATTAATAGTAATATTGTGTGCTGATCAGGAAAGTGGGCATCCAATGAGCCGCATTCATTTAAATGTTACACAATGTAATGTTTGTTTCAGGTGTCGCGCTTGTATCACGTGACGTCTAGTGTCCGAAGATGCAGTAAGACTGAGTTCCGCCCCCTTTTCGTTCCGGAGTCAGTCGCAAACATGGCTGCAGAGGGAGACGTAGATTTGGAGCTGGAAGCCGACGAGAACTGCACGGGAAAACCGGTTGAGAAACCCCGCAAACATGACAGCGGCGCGGCCGATCTGGAGCGTGTCACCGATTATGCGGAGGAAAAGGAGATCTCCAGTTCAGACCTGGAAACGGTAAGGCCGGCGATGAGACCGACAGAGATACGCGGGGCGAGTGAAGAAGAGGCCTACTGCGTGTGTAAAACACTGCATAGACACCAGAACAGAAGTCGGGAAGTATCGCTCATTTCTAGTGGAGTGGAGTGGAGTGGAGTGGAGTGGAGTGGAGTGGGATACGGTTTAAATGGTCAAATAAATATTTAGAGAAATAAGAAAAAGGTGGAAGTTATAGATATAACGCCAGAATGTTAACAACAAACAGAAATGTGCTACAGCGACACTACAGAGAAACAGCTCGAGGAATACAAAAAAACTATAGTAAATTTCAACTGTAGTTCTTAGTGTTTCCACCATATAACAGTTAACTACCTTACAAATTTACCACAAATGTCTTCACTTCATCAGTTAAAAAAAAAAAAAAAAAAAATACTGTTTTTAGTATTGTGTGCTTGGGAAATGAAAGCTATGCAAATATAGTTCAATAATACAACATTAACAACTAATAATAATAATAATAATAATAGCTAATAATGTTGGGCTCCTTTTATGAAAAATACAACTAACAAATAATCCATGCACAGAAGTACTTGCTGTACTCTGCATTCCTGATACGCTCAGCAGTTGCTCTTTATTTAAAGATTCGTGGATTTCTTTTCTCCAGGCTATGTCTGTGATCGGAGACAGAAGGTCGAGGGAACAGAAAGCTAAACAAGAAAGGTGAGTACAAATGTTTTCATCTCGATTCCCAACTCTACCTAAATCTCTAAACAATACCTCACAGTTACAGCTGGAGTCTTTCTTAATCTTGCTCTATGCTGCCCTCGTTCTGTCTCTGTCCTGTAGTTGGAGGCTAACTTTAACAGGCACTGTATGGTGGTTTGTTTGTGAGTGCTAACAGCTGGAAGAGATTTTAATGAACTGCACTTGTTTTGACAGAGACAGAGAGCTGGCCAAGGTCACCATCAAGAAAGATGATGTGGAGCTCATTGTAAGTATGAGGTTAGGAGGCATAGCAAAAAACATAGTGCTTGGGAGGGACAATCATGATTGTTTATGGAAGCCATCGTTCCTATTCACTGATGGCGTTTCTTATATATCTAGTATTCGGTAAACAAGCATAACCCTAGGAATACACTTCTTGATCGTGATTCATGATTTGTTCTCAGATGACAGAGATGGAGATTCCTCGAGGAGTAGCAGAGCGCAGTCTGAGGGAACACATGGGGAATTTGGTGGAGGCACTGATAGCGCTCACAGACTGATTCCCCTGCACATACCAAGACACACAATTGAGGTTCCAGAGAACCGCTTTCAAAGATGGACCGGGCGTTTAGAACCAAGAAATGTCTTGAGGTGGTTTTGCTTTTCTGCAGGCTGGAGACAGGAAACTGTTTGTTGGACTACTTTTTCCCTAACACCACGGCATTGACTTTGATTGCATTAGATCAAACTAAATGGACAAAAATGTATGTTTGTATTTCAAGAAACAAAATAAATGCATCACACATATTTAGCTGTGACTTTGATTTTTAAGATGATGCAAACTTCACTTGTAGTCCCACCCTGTCCAATATCCGATTAATAAAACTGCTTCTGTTAGGCAACCATGTCTAAAGCACCTAAGCAACAAAGTTGAACCACATTTACAGTAATATTTTTTTTGGTGCCCTAAATTAAACCAAAAAAGGTTGTATTTAGTTTTAAAAACACCTTATCTAGAAATGCATAACACAAAGTTGTGTACAAATAGTCTAAAGCAGTGACTGTTGCACAATATTTACATGCAAGTATGGGTCTCAGGTATATTTTGAAGATACAATCCTGTTACTTATAAGAGCTGGATGCCAGTTTCCTGAATAACTAGATTACTCGCTATTCTACCAGCAATACTCATAATACAAGTTATCCTCTGCATGAATGTGGGTCCATTGAAAAGTGTTTAAAGCATTGGGATAACAATAAAACAATTAATATTCTACTTGCTACAAAATTAGCAAGTGTTAGGATTTAGACCTTCATGTTTAAAACACTGCAATTAATTAGTTTACAAAAGAAATATCATTAAGGGAAGAAAGGGTGTTTACAGTGTGTAAAATAAAAATAGGAATGTTAAACAAGGTTTATCGATTGTACGTGATGGAAAACATTTAAGGGTGACTTTACAGCCTCCAACTTACACTGATCTTGGACTATCTAACCTAAGGCAACACTAGATAGTCAAAGATTAGTGCTTATTCAGGTCTGTGAAACCAAACCAAAGAACATTATATGGCCATGAAATCTACAACAGATAATGGGTCTATATTGTGCTACAGCCACTACAGATTACAGTACACACTGCAAACAGACATTTATTTTGATGTCATTTCTTTAATTAAACTACATAAGTACAATGAAATAGTCAACGTATCATAAGGGGATAAAGAAAGCTACTTCAGTCCCGTTAGGCAAGCAGTAAAATCTTGAGATCCTCTGCTTCGTGGTAGCTCAGTGTCAAAGCAAACAGAAACGACAGAGCAAGGGCTTTCCTGGGTTCCTTAAAGTAACTTATTTATCATTGAAGTCATTTTCCATGAGTGAAATTTATTCCAAGTCAATATCTTGCCTGGTCTACAGAGTCTTTTGAAGGGAGATGTGAGGGAGAGGGACAGATCCTTGAGTTGGAGTGTCCTAGAAGCACACTGCCCTGCAGCAAGAAATCAAATTTTATTGACAGCACCACAGTCTTCAACTCGAACCCAACACACTCCTCCGATGCTTAGGTCTTCCTCTTGACAGCAGGTCTATCAAACACATCCCTCACGCCCCCGGCCTTCTGCTTGAAGAACTTGCTGTTCTGTGCGGTCTCCTGAGCCCAGGCAGAGTCAAAGGAAGTCGTGTCCTGATCCACCAGATGGGTGTACTTAGTGCGCCCGGAGCGGCCAAAATTCTTGACCTAAAAATAAACACAAAAATATTAACAATTTGTAATAAAGCTTTCATATTTTCTTGAGCAATATTAAAAGAAAGTTAGAAACAGCTGTACATTTCAACAACAATCTGCAATTTCCCCACTGACTACCACATTTAGACAAACTTTCCAGGGCATCTTTTAACATGCTCTGCTTCCAACCTGTCGTTATTTCTCCAAGTAAATTAGACAACGTCCCTTTATACTTCACGAAAGCAAACTCAAAAGGGTCTGTTTCTGTGAAGAACTTCAGTCTGATCTTGTCTGTGTCAAGCCTGAGATCAGTTGCGCCCAGCTCACCTGCATGACTTTGGGCAGGATGGTTTTGTTGAAGTGGTCCTCCAGTGTAGGTGCGCTGAAATCCCTTTTGAAAACATCCTGTTCCTCGTTCTGGAATCACACAAGAGATTTAAAAAAAAAAAAAAAAAGTTTTACAGATGGACAACACAATAATGTTTTGTAAAGCACCATTAGTAATAAAAACAAAGCTAAAACGAATATGTGCATAAGCAAGTTCAAACATACAGGTCTCCCTTTCTGTGCAACTAATAAGTTAAATGTGTCAAGCACATTTCTGAATCATGTTTTTAAGTTTTCTGGCTTGCAGTTTGCACCCAGTTCTGCTCTTCCTACTCTGTGCAAGGTACCCACCATGAAGAAGGCTCCTCTGTGGTAGTACTTCTGTAGGAACTTGTATTTGCCCTTTGACGCTTTGTTGGTGATGAGCTTGCCGTTGGATCTAAGCTCGGCTCTGCGCTCCTCCTCGGTGAGATTGTGGAATCTTTCAATCTCTGCCTTCTCACGCTCCATACTGTGGACACAAAGAACAAAAAACAGTCAGATCTATACTGAACAATTATGCAAAGCTAATTATATATTGGGTGGACACAGTTTACAGACTATAAGGACAGAGATAGAAAGTAGAAACGGGGTACCATTAAGCCTTAGTTAAAACCAGAAAGTATGAACCCTCTCAATACTCACGCTTCACGAGCTTCTCGGTCCCGCTTGATGCGTTTGAGCTCTCGGACCTTCCAGGCCTCGTACTCCTCTTCCTCATTCTCTCCATCTGTGTCAAGCGCCTCAAGTGCAGCGATCGTGCGTCGGTTCTCCTCAAACTCCTTCTTTGCCTCCTCCTCCACTATCTTCAGTGTATAGTGCCTTCGCTCTTCCACCTGCTTCTTTGCCTCTGCCTCCAACTCCTTCTGACGCAGCTCCTCTGCCTCACGCTCAGCTACAGTAGCACGGTCCTTTCTGCAGGGGTAAGCATCCTTAATACAAATTAATCATTACAAGCCCCGCTAACTAAAGAACCAGCACAGAACATGGATCAGGTTGTACCCAAGGCTAAGTTTGAGCAAACTTGATCTCTTCCCCCAAGAACGAAAACAACAAAAAGCTTTTTCCACACATACTCATGATAAAAGGAAGTTTAATTTGAACTGTGCAAGACAGGGGAATGGCAATCAGGAAAGTTTAACCTTATACCCCTTAATGTACTATAATACTTTATTCTTACTTTCTGATGAAGACCGGTTTGAGACGGGGCTCAGCCTCATCCTCGCTGTCTGTGTATTCCTCATACTCTGATTCCGATTCAGACTCCTCTCCGGATTTACCTTCCTCCTCCACCTCCATTATCTCCATGTCCTCATTCTTTCGTTCCTGAGCACGCTGGCGCATCATTGCTCGCCGCCGTTCGATTTCCTTGGTGGGGGGGGTAGACAATTAGAATGAGCAGTCTATCAGAAAAACTGCGGTGCCTCCAAACCTCCATTAGAGGCAGTATGCAAACCATAACCTACAGCATCTCCTCCTCCACAGTTACTGCCCAGCCACCCAGCAAAACACAGCCTATCCCAGCCAGGACTCACCTCATCATCCACTTCTTCCTCTTCCTCCTCACTGCTTTCCTCTCGGTCTGGGAGCCAGCCTTCCTCTTCTGACTCAGAGCTACTCTCCATTACCACCTCTGGCTCTGCGATCTGCCTGTGTCTTGCCAGTCTGTGGAAGTTGGGAGGACGGACGACAGTCTGTCATTTAAAAATCAATTGCTCTGAAATGTTTCATATTAGGTGGCTATTATTCACAAATCTGGAATTTAACAGCTCTAGTGTGACGCTCTGGGAAATGTGTGTGTATAGATATAGATTTCTATTTTTTTTCAGTTCATGTAATACTAAAGATTTTTTTTTGTTTTACTGTAGTTACCAGTTACAGGTTATATGCAAACTACATATACAGCTTGAGGCCCGTCACAGATTTAAGGAAGCAGCAAATCTGAATCTCTAATGGCGAGGCAGCATGCTAATGTTTCCTGGTACTGTACCTCTCCTCCACATCCTCACTGACACGATTCTGCAGACGCTTAAGACGAGGGTCAGAGACCACCTCCTCTTCCAGCTCCTCTGGCTCAACGTCCTTCCCCTTCTTAATGAACTGGAAATCCTCCTCTTCTTCATCCGAAGACTCCATGGGGGCATAATCGGGACGCTTTCCTGACACATAGCGCTTCACCTTCACTTTCTCCATAGAAATTTCACCTGGAAGAGAAAAAGCGACAGATTAACCACTGCGGGATATCAACCTACTGAAACACAAAAACCTATGACTTGGATTTAAGAGTCAACACACACCTTAACATAGCTCCAACTCACATTCACACAATAATGCATACCACATTAGGTAGCACTAAAGAAGCTTAGTTATACAACTGCTTTGAAGATATAACATTTGCCTTATTTTATTACAGTACCAAAGTATATCCACTAAACTTCAAATACCACATACAGCAGCCAGGCCACCGCATTAAAAATATAACGTTTGTTTACATTCGATCCATTTCAGACTACTGGCAAACCCAAGACATGATCAAAATGGTTTACTTTGGATAGACATATCACTACAAAAAAAAAAAAAAAAAAGACCCTGAAGGTGTTGACGCAGCAGGGTAAATATGAAAAACGTTAACTTAGTGTTTGGTTGTATAGCAAAGGCTATGCATTAACAGTAACTAAGAGAACCACACGCTGGGTTGTTCTAATAAATACTGCAGTAACAAACTGAGCTTTTATTGCTTGCGAATGGGTATTTCATAATTTTAATTTTATGTTTAAATTGAATTACTTGGGATAATACCAGGTAGCATGCCACTGTTTTTCAATATTTAAGCTTTTCATTACATCCACGAGTAATACTTATGGACGTAAGGCCTGGTCAAGCAGCGCCGGTCTCGATAGCTTACCAAATAACGATATGCTTGGTTCTCCATCGCACGAAGTCTCTCAGAAACAGCCATTGATGTGGAAAAGCGTCTGAAACTCATGGGCTGATTTTTATTTTATGTTTTACCACCTTGTCAACCTACAAGTGCACGCCGTATAGCAATGGCTGATCCCCGGCCCTCGATTTAAACCTAGCCCGAGTCGGATTCGCTTACCTTTCTCATTTCGGATCGGCACGGCTCCGGCCGTTGACTGGATCGGCGGCTGCTTCATGTTAAGAGAGTTCTGGGCCGACATGGCTGGCCGAATTGAAACTCAAAAAATATAAAGGAAAACGAATATCACTGTATTTGTGGGGGAAAAACAAAACAAAACCAAAAACTGCGATCGAGTCGCCTCCTTCACAGCGAAGCGAGCGAGTGAGTTACCGGATGTTGTTGCCCTTGATACACAGAGTGGTGATGTCAGAAAGGGGAGGGCTCTCAGAGGGTGAAGTCAACACTTTGTTCTGCGGTCGGACGCTCACAAACAGACGTGTATTTTGGAGCTTCCTGTTACTGCAAATGCTAATTGTTCGATCTATATACACATGAAATGTTTATTCAGTGTCATTTACACATCTATAAGAAACGGTTTTCTAAATAGGCAGAAAAACGTACTAAATCCATAGATTTCTACCGACGAAGGACCTCCTAAGTCCTCTTTTCACACACACACACACACACACATTATATATACATACACATATATATATATATATATATATATATATATATATATATATATATATATATATATATATATATATATATATATATAACCAGTAAAAATACACAAACCTGCATCCTTTAAAGTATATTGCTTTGGTGTACTGGTTCCATAAAGAAGGGCACTAGAATACACTAGAGTATTTTGTGTTTGAGTCGCAGCCATTGCATTTACTGTACAGTATATTTAGCAAGTGTCCAGAACCAGGAGAAGGGCACATGGATGGGCCTGGGTCCAATGAAGACAAAGCAGAACTGTTCTGCAGCTTGGAACCAAATCTCTCCCTCTCTCTGACCTTCTTCTCCCTCCTTCCAGCGCACCCATTCACAGGGTAGTAAGAAGATGTCCAGCCCGAGGCAGGCTGGCCTTCCCCAGTCTCTTCTTGGCCATCTTGATTTCCAATACCATTGGACTATCAGAACTATACAGACCCCATTGAAGAATGAGACATACTGCAGCATGAGCCAGTACACAGGGCTAGGAATCCCTGTCACAAGAGAAAGAAAAGCAGGGATGGCATGGTTTTCAACAAGTAGTTCTTATAATTTGATCTTTGATACATTGTATCTATGCAGATATACTATTTCAGAAAGAAGACATCTAAGTATTAAAAATAACAGTTTATTGGTTGTGAAAGATATGCCTGATGGCACATGAACAATTGACAAAGTTATGCCCGACATGAACATGGTAGCCGACAGATACATAATACATTCACATTACAATTTCATTGGAGCTCCATAGCCACCCCTATGCTGGCCTTGCTGAGATGAAAGCAATACAGTGATTAAGAATGGGTCGGCCAGCTAGCAGGACAAGTGGCACTTGGGGCCACCTTCTCCCTAGACAAGGCACGCTGCAGGTTGGAGGCAGGGAGGAGGAGGACCAAACAAAGAAACGACAGGGGTTTGTGGGCAGAGATCTATTTAACTGGTCAAACTGGTAACATATGAGATTGATGGGTGGAGTCTCCTTTCGGAAAGACATGAAGTTTCCAAAGATTGAAAAAGAAGTGTCCTGCTCCCCTACAGCATTACATTGTCCCTTACCAAATAGTATTTTCATATACACATGAAAATGTTCACTGAATATCATTTACACATCTATAAGAAATGGTTTTCTAAACAGGCAGAAAAACTTACAAAATCCACAGATTTCTACTGACAAAGGACCCCCATAGTCCTCTTTTCCTAAAATAAACAAGCACTTCAGTTAAATTGCAAAATTAGAATTAGAACGATATCTCCCAGAAAGGAAAAATGATAATTTTTGTAATTGTTTTGATTTGTGTAAAATTAAGCTAGGATTGAAATTGCTGAACCAAAGGTGTCCATAACATTAATATATTTTTTATACTACATTATTTTACTTGGTTCTGAGCAGTGTCTAAGAAAAGCATTGTGAAGTAACTTATAAAAAATGATGGTTATTAAGTAGATTCAAGAAAATGCACAGAGTCCTTTTCTTCAATCAGTTGCCAGGTTTATTGAAATATGCAGGGAGTCTGGTCCCAGGTACAGGACAAACAGAATACTCCTCATTACAATGTTTGAATGACATTAAATACCCTTCTGTATAGATGGTCCACCTCCTCTTTCTCTGACACTTAACCAATGGTCAAGGTACAACATATTATTCTGTTAATTTAGTGTGTGTGTGTAGTCTAGTGTGACAACCTCTGAACTCAGTGCATTCTTCACACTCCTGGAGAAAAAAGGTCCATAAATCTGCCCCTTTGATCCCAGTGGCATTATCTCTTTCGACCTCTCTGAGAACCTCTGGGTCCAACGCCAGTCCCTGGGAGCCTTTTAGCCCCTTTATGCTTTGCATTCCAAAGTCTTACAGCCTGGCCCCTTCTGGTCCACAGTACTGTTATCTTTTTAGCTTGCAGTCAATGCTAGGCAAGAAATTTGTAGACGCAATGTCTCTATCAATTGTTAGCAGTACATGCAATTTGAACCAGTCTGCTATCTGCAATATTAGTCTCTTTTCAGAAAAGAACACCAGTATAGCTCTGCCAGTCCACATGCGTAGCAAACTGCTAATCATTTCTCAATCCATGTTTTCCAACACCTTGGATAAGTCCTTTAAATCTGCAATGCCTACTCAATACAAAAGATTTTTGCTTCTGATCACTATTAACTTTTTCATCCAAGAACCAGTTTCCTTTTAGTCAATAATTTGCATTAGCAGCCTTACCTTTCACTCCAGCACAGCAACTGAGGAGCAGACAGATGTAGAAGGCATTCATTACTCTGACTGGCCCTGACACCATAGTACTAACTGTACTAGCTTGTGTTCAACTGGCATAAATGAAACACAACTGAAATTTGCTCAAAACTAAACTGCACCAGCAACATGCAAAATTACAGGGTGTGGTTTTCAGTTCCTCAGATGTGTGAACTGCTTCCCCAGTGATCATGCATTTCTGTTTCATATGGCCTTTGAATTGTCAATTTATTGCATAGACAAATAGACCATTTTTACTGTTATTTCATTATCACTTCACTTGAATACCTCAGGCCACTAGCTTGTGACTTTTGTGTCTTATTATAAAACCCTGAAACACTCCCCACAACTTCCAGTGCAAATCTAAACATTAGCGTGTTATGACTGGTTTCATGTCCCCAATTAGCACTAATCCTTACGTAAGGAAACATGAAGTAGTTAATCAGGGTCTGTGAAACATTAATGCTAAACAGGTTCTATGAAAGCAGCTGTTAGATTCTTATTGTTTTACCTTAGAGAAACTACAAGGAAGCTTACTTAATGATGATTAAAGATGATCAAGTCTTTAATTAAACCAGGCATCAGGGCATAATCAAATATATATATTTTTTTTATTCACATAAATGTATAAACCAAAGCAAAACCCAAGTCTTTCTCCACCCATCAACCTTAAAGAAAAGCTGTGTGTTTTGTTCTGTTCTGTTTTGTTCTGTTCATGGTTCTGATTGAATAGATTTTCTCTGGATCCCTCTGCTTGTCAAGTCTCAATGCCTCGCTCTTTAAAGAGCTGGTACAGCTTCTCTTCCAAGGCAGTGTTTGTCCCCTGTAGACTCTTCATTACCTGCGCTGCCCAGGTGAAATACTCCTGAACACGCTGCGGCGTCCAGCCTGCAAGAAAACACAGGAACACCTCCATCAGCCAGAGCTGGGAGCACACACACAGTGATACAGAGTGACCAAGCCTGTTTTATACATGAATACAAGTCTGCTGTAGTGTGTTTCCTTACCAAAAACAGTAACTTCACTTTGTTCTACCTTCTCATGAGGCAGTCTAAGGGAAAACTGCATTGCATATCATGTGCTGGCACAGTACATGATAACGGAATGCTAATAATATTAACAAAGGAATCTACTCAATGGTAATGGATCCTCTTGACCCTTTCATGCATGAAATATGGAAAATTGCAGAAAAAAACATAACTGGACACATAATAAATATATTTTTGTTAACATTTTTTCTCATTGCTTTATATGGTGGAAAATGTGCATCCTCATATGAGGCTTTCATGCATTTGCATCTTCCATATGTCCCTATATTAAGACTACAAGAGTTTTTTTTGTTTGTTTCTGTCCCCAATGTGAGGTTATCATGCACGAAAGGGTTAATATGAATACATTCTCAAAAACCACAAAAAAAAAAAAAATCAGCGTTGGAGTTCTATTTTGGAGTTGTTAACTCACTTTGTGATACAAAAATCTCAAAGTGGTGGGGTGCCTGTGTGGGCAGTCTCACCGGCGGGGGTGCAGTGGTTCAGGTCCCTGAGGTTGTACAGCTTGTCAGCCAGCTTGACCAGCTTGGCCTGGTGGCTGCAGTAAGGGCCGTGCTTGACCTGCAGCCACTTCCTCTCCTGTTTGGACAGCGCCTTGTCATCCGTCACTTCCTGAACGATTCGCGCCACTGTGGCCCCGAACACAGCTTCCAGCTGGGGGAGGCTGGTGTCTGTGTCCTCTACTGTGTCGTGGAGCAGTGCCGCCTGCGAGGGGGGCAAAACACATACACTGCTTCAATATTATTCATATCCGCAGAGTTACACTCACAGTGACAAAGGCCATCAACACACATTTTTGGAAATACACCCACAGTTAATTGCCTCACATTGATACATCTCAAGCAGACACAACTTTAATTTACTAAGCATTAAGTAATACAGAGGAGGTAATCAAGTTTCTTTAGCATTTTATCATACACTACAGTACTGTATTTCAAAGCACTTAACAGAGCAAGTGGATTTCAGAGCACAGTGACTACAGCCACTAAACAAGCAACATACTACAAACAATTTGCTGCTCTTGAGTATTTAGGTAAGGCTGCAGTTTGATAAATTTGTCTGTGAGCTTAAATTAGCAACAAGCTCAGATAGCGAAAACTAAGCTTGTATTCAAACTTGGAACGTCTCAAACTGCTATGCAATGGGAGTCTTATTTGCTTCCGTACTTGATCTGATACTGGAGAAAGAATCTTATCAAGTAAATTTACAGTACCTGCAAGACTGTAATGTCTGTGATTCCACCTTCATAACTTAAAATTCTGGCGACTCCTGAAATAAACAAGGCAGGCTATGAACAGTTTAAGTTCTTCTAATGCACCCACCAAACTCAGCTTTTTAAAATAGCAAAAAATGCGAAGCTCGTCGGCTTTATTATGATGTTCTGTTCCCCCACTCCCTTTGCCATACAAAATGTTTACAGCGAGTTATTTATCTTAGTCAGTACTTGTACAATGATTACCCTGCTGTGATAACTGACCACGCTTTTCCCGTGCTCTTAACAATGGTAAAAGACAAGAAACGTCGCAAAAACAAAAACAAAACAAAACAAAAAAAATAAATAAAACAGCCGGTAGTTTTCTTAACTAGAAACTTCAGTCCTTTCGAACTGCGTATTTCTGTTGAAAGATCTCACTGACACGTGACGCAGGTGTGTATTTGGCGATTGCATTTAGTTTCCCTTACGTCTACTCAATGACAATGTGTCACAGGTTTAGGCTGATAATAATATCAGTGATACTGTTGTTAAATTATCGTTTTTAACTGAAAAGAACGTAAATTGAAAACTTTCCCTCTGCCGCGACAACTGCCCTTTTTTTTTATTTCCCCGCACGCTGAGAACAAAACCCGTCACCTTCACAAACTTATTTCGGTTGCATTCAAATTAAGTTCAGTCCTGCAACCACCACTCCGCTGGAGACCGTACCCTCGGGGTCACAGAAACGCCCAGTTACACAAAGTCTCAATAAATGCAATGGAAATGCACTTCAGCACCTGCGCAGGCGTTTGGCTTTGTTGCGGTTGTACCCCTTGGTTTTGGGTCCGTGCTACAGAGTGTACAGGAACGTTGCTTCCGCAAGAAGGGAGAGCTGGCAGGTAGGCGGAGTCATGGACTGGGGTTACAGAGGGTTCTCTTCTTAAGGTAAGGCTTTCTCACGCATGGGTCTGACACCGATTTTTGTTTTAGGTCCCGAAATTGTCAGTTTTTTTTTTTCTCTCACAAAAGAAAATATTGCACATAATAAAAATAGTTACACGCTATGATTTATTTTTTTTTTTAAGTAAGGGCTTCCCGTCCTTTTTGACGTTGAAGTATTATGAAAACAACTCGACTTCGTATTGACATTTCAGTTCATATCCTGCATAACCTGTGTTGTAAACTGTCATTCGCCGCAGATTTGTACTTTGAGACCTCTTGTGCCTGGCGAGGTGGAGCTGCATGGTCCCGATGGCTCTGAACAGCAGACGGGACGCCCCCGAACCGCCTGACTTCTCACACCTCAAGAGGCTGGCACGGGATCAGCTGATTTACCTGCTGGAACAGGTGTGGACAGAGCTGGCATAGTAAAGTGGTTCATTGAGCTGTTGGTGTATTGTTGTCAAGCTTTCAGCAGCAAGCATGAAAGAGATATGTATAATGTGTTATTTCTCTTTGAGATGGTATGTCCTACCAGGGTTAATGTCGGGGCTCCCCACACGAGTGAAGCAGACGCTTTCACACCCTCACAGTGATGGTGTCACACAGAACTGTAAATAGTCCCTTTTTTTTCCTCAGTTACCTGGGAAGAAGGACCTATTTATTGAAGCAGATTTGATGAGCCCCCTGGATCGGATCGCCAATGTCTCCACCCTGAAGGTACAGTCCCAGTGTGTGTATGTTTCAAGCTATAGCTGCAGTATTTATATGACTGCTTGGTATTTACTATTCAACCTCCAAATCTATGTTATACAGCAATCCAACAGAGAAAATTAAGGAGTCTTTTGTACTTTACCAGAATTTTTACATGAAAAAAAAACAACCGAGGACACGACCTCAGTGTCCTTATAGCTAGTTACAGCCATGAGTGTACTATGTATGCAATATAAATAGTAATATAGAATCGGACTGTGTCAGTGACTGTATTATGTGTGTTGCATAACAAAAAAGCAGCAACAACGCACAAAAACAACTGCCTTTCTCCATTAAGATGTTGGATGATGGTGAAGGGTATATTTCAGAGTCGTTTATCTTACTGGCATTGGAATAAGCAGTAACCTTGTCATTCACCCCAGTTATAGTGCAGAATTATGTGTTTTTTTTCTTTCCAGCAACATGAAGTGGATAAACTGTACAAACTGGAGAACAAGCCTATTGTTAGCACCTGTGACCAGTGAGTATCATAAGACAGTGCACTGCTTTCGGATTGTTTGACAGCCATGCAGTCATCATCAGTAACACATTATTTGCCATTCTGTGCGTCCCCTGCACTTTGCGGAAAATGGATTATTGGCTTCTCATAGCTAGGGCCCCTGGAGATTCAGCATATTCATTTAACATTGTACTGAATTAGTCTACATTTATTTGGGAAAGCACTTCACAGTTCAGTCCATGCTTGGTCACAGATTCAGATACATTTCTCCACCCAGAGGATTTGCATTTCTAGATCTGTCTCGAAAGACTCTTGACATTCTCTCTGTTTTCTCCACAGGCTGTGCTTTCTGATCCGGCCCAGGATACACAGTGTGAAATGGATTGCCGGTGAGTGGGAGGCAACACTTGTGTGTGTGTGTGTGTGTCTGTGTGTCTCTGTGTCTCTGTGTGTGTGTGTGTGTGTGGTAGCCTTAGTAAAGAGGGCTGCAGTGTAATTCTGTTCCATTTCTTGTTTGTCAGATATTGTAAACACAGACAAAGCAGCTGGGAGATTTAGAAGATACAAGATCATCTTTAGCCCACAGAAGGTGAGTTCTGAGGAGCTGTCCGTCTGTCCTCACTCAACTTCGCTGCCACAATGTCTGTCCCCATCTCTCACTGTGCTTGTAAACCTACAGTATTCCTGTA
The DNA here is from genome assembly GCF_017654505.1 of Polyodon spathula. Taxonomy (NCBI): domain Eukaryota; kingdom Metazoa; phylum Chordata; class Actinopteri; order Acipenseriformes; family Polyodontidae; genus Polyodon; species Polyodon spathula. Next base: position 11,996,422 of record NC_054557.1, read on the forward strand.
GACAAGTGTCTGTCAGTGTACGAGTACGTGCTTGACAATCAGTAGCCAGGTTCTGACTGACCCAGTCTGTCTGATCTGTTTCAGTTCTATGCCTGTGAGACGATTCTGGAGGAGCAGGGGATCTATGGAGGTAGATGCACAGCAATTCAAATATCTTTTAAAAGCTTGGTCCAACTCATCAGTCTAGTAGTCGTTGTAGTGTAATTTTGTCTACTGGATTAGGATGTTTCGGACCTAATTACAGATATTGTTCTTTTTTCAGATGTGAGCTGTGACGAGTGGGAGTTTTATCTCTTGCCACTGGATGATGACCTCATCAGTCTAGAGTTGCCCGAGTTCTTCAGAGACTACTTTCTGGTAAGGAAACACAGGCATCCATAGGTACCCCACTGCTTGTCAGCTTGCTTTATATAGTGTGAAATTGCTGAGGAGTTAATTTTTGTTTAAATCTGTTTTTAAGTATTTCACATTCACTGGAGCAGTCCACCCCCCATGCTGGTTCTATAACCACTCTCCTCTCTGCAGGAGGGGGACCAGCGCTGGGTGTCCACAGCAGGGAAAGCCCTGCACCTCCTGCACTCAGTTTACGGGCCCTTCTCAAAGGTCTATGGGATCGGCAGGTGTGCCAAGGTAAGCTGTCGGCATATTAGGACTTTGCTTTGATTATGGGCATGTCTCACAACCTCAAAGCCAGCTCAGAGGTGTCAAGGACTGTCATCTGTCTGATTGGTTCAGATGACCTATGAGACGTGGCGGGAGTTTGTGGAGGATGGGGAGCAGAGACCCCGGCAGCCGGAGGTTGGGAATGTCTTCCTCATTGATAGAGGTAAAGAGTGCCTTCCAGGGAGGGGTTAGGGGAGTTTCCTGTTAGTTTAACCTTCAAATGGTTGACTTTTGCAGTTCTAGCAAAGACTTACAAACTTTCAATTAAACTTTGACTATGTTTTTATATTGCAGTGATTTATTCACTGAAATAAAGAATGTGCTCTCAGTATTTACACCAGCTGTTTATAATGCAGTAGTAGAATCTTTGTCACAGATCAAAGTTCGTTGTTTATAAGGACTTCTTAGAAAAGTGCAATATAAGCACTGTGGCTCTGCATTGCTATTGTATTTAAATACTGAAGCAGTACTTTTGTTTGCTTTTGAAAGGGAGGCAAGCCTGTGGAATAAAAGATTTCATTCTCTTGCAGATGTGGATTTTGTGACTTCGCTGTGCTCCCAGGTTGTATATGAAGGACTCGTCGATGATATTTTCAGGATTAAGTGTGGCGAGTACTTTAACATTCCCCCTCAGCACAGAATATCCAACCCCTTGGGCTAGTGGGGCAGGTATTCTTTACTACAAAACTAACCCTGCTTTGGCTTTCATCTCTGCAGGATGCGTTGAGTTTGGTCCTGAGGTCACTTCTTCTGACAAGAGTTTGAAAGTCATGCTGAACTCCAGTGATAAGGTGAGTGAACGCATCAAGTGGCTGCTGTTTCCAGCGTGGGTCCTGTGTTCGAAATATTGAAAGAGAGGGTGACTGTATTTCAGGTCTTCAGTGAGATCCGGAATGAACATTTCTCCAACGTCTTTGGGTTCCTGAGTCAGAAAGCCAAAAGCCTGCAGACCGCCTACGATGTGAGTGTGCCTCCGTGTCTTAAGAAACGTAATCCAGGAGGCATTTTGACTTTGTCACCTTCTTCAGTGTAGCATCTCTCTAACACTGTTTCCTGTCTCTACAGAAGCGCCGTGGAATGGATATCCAGCAGATGAAGATGTTTGTCTCTCAGGAGTTGAAAGGGTTAAAACAGGATCACCGTCTGCTGAGTCTGCGTACGTGACCTTCCTTTCTCCACTAGGCATCTGAACACCAGCACCCTGATCTTTAAGTACCGTGCCCTGTAGCACTGTCTCTGATAAAGTGCTGCTACTCACAGCACCCTCATACTTGGGCTTTCTGAGCTTAACACTGACAATCCACCACATATGAATTATGTATTTATATTCATCGTACATTCTCTTTGCAGTGTTTCTGAGGCATGTGGATTATTCTGTAAGCATTCATTTAGCAAGATCCGTATTCCTTATTATTTTTCAATTTAAGTCAGAATGTACTAGTCATTCATTTTGTGTTTATAAATGCATTCCTCTGATGTTAGCAGGTTCTCTTTTTCAGATATCAGTGCCTGCGAGTCCATCATGAAGAAAAAAACCAAGCAGGACTTTCAGGAGCTGTTGAAAACTGAACACTGTGAGTGTGTGTGTGTCTATCTGTGACTGAGTTTACATGTGAATCTGTGCTTCTGTATGAGTGGGACATTTAATGCCCATTAACCCTATTAAGAGCCCTTATCCTTGAATATGTATTCATCCCTTCTTAAAAGAAATAGGCAAAGGATTATAGTAAGCAATTGCAAACATTATCCATTTATCTCCAGTGCAGAATGACAGACCGTTGGGATATTTCTTCATCAAAATGGGTTTCTGCAAGGGTGACCAATAATGACTCTTCTTTCTTCTGTTCACTCGTACAGGTCTGCTGGAAGGGTTCAATATCCGAGAGAGCATCAGCTACATAGAGGAGCACATCAACCGACAGGTGAGTGAGGGCACCGCACTGGCCAAAATGGGCAGCGTAAGAAAGGGACTGACTGTACCGGGCAGTTAGAACCATGGATGTAAAGCTCTTCTCGAGAGTGCAGATGTGATTGTAATGCTGGGATGTGAGATTTATTTGGTGTCGGGCACGCTTGACTATTTTCAACGATACTCTCTCGTCTTGAGTTCCCTTTCGGTTCAGTAAATGAACAGCGTTCCTGATTCTGTTCACAGGTTTCTCTGACCGAGAGCCTGCGGCTGCTGTGCCTTCTGTCCCTCACAGAGAATGGTGAGGCTGTGCAGAGATTTGCCAGTTTACACTCTGTACACTGAGCCTTTTAATAGTTTTTTTCATCGTTTTCCTTTTGTGTTTTTTTTGTTTTTAGGTTTAATTCCTAAAGATTATCGAAGCCTGAAAGCTCAGTACCTGCAGGTGAGTTTTTGGAGGCGCCTGTGGGATTAAGCGAGCAGGCTGTATCGCTTTAATCCTGCACAGAAGGCATGGCGACGGATGCTGGGTGTCTGTCCTGTGGTTTGGGTTGAATGTGTTTTATCTCCCTGTCTGAGGGCGGTTGTCTGAGATGTGTTTGTCTGTCTCAGAGCTATGGCACAGAGCAGTGCGGTTGTCTAAGATGTGTGCGTCTCTCGCTCAGAGCTATGGCACAGAGCAGTGCGGTTGTCTAAGATGTGTGTGTCTCTTGCTCAGAGCTATGGCACAGAGCAGTGCGGTTGTCTAAGATGTGTGCGTCTCTCGCTCAGAGCTATGACACAGAGCAGTGCAGTTGTCTAAGATGTGTGCGTCTCTCGCTCAGAGCTATGGCACAGAGCAGTGCGGTTATCTAAGATGTGTGTGTCTCTTGCTCAGAGCTATGGCACAGAACAGTGCGGTTGTCTAAGATGTGTGCGTCTCTCGCTCAGAGCTATGGCACAGAGCACCTCCTCACCTTTGCAAACCTGCGAAAGTTGGGCCTGTTGGTGGAGCAGCAGCCTGGAGACACCATCACTGCCATGGAGAACAAAGTGGGCAAACTCGTCACCGACAAGGCTGTAGGTGAGACAATCTGAAAAAAGAGGTCAAACAGACAGATAGACAGCCACTCATATGCAACAGTGGCTGGACCAGACTGTAGTACCTTTCTGGCCAATCAAAAGCAGTAAGCAGACATCCCATAATTTTTACCTTTTAGACAGATGTTTCGGCTAGTGCCTACACTGTCTACTTACCTTGATTTGTAATTGAACTGTTTTTCAGGGAAGCTGACAGATGCCTTTAACTCTTTGGCGAAGAAAAGCAATTTCCGAGCACTGAGCAAGAAGTTGGCTCTGGTGAGTAGCACAGCGACGTTTCGTTTCCATTAAACAGGTGGGGAGCCGTGCTGCCCAGTGTAACCGTGTCCTCGTCCTCAGATCCCCGAGGTGGACGGAGAGTACGACCTGTGCACCCCGCGAGACATGGCCTACATCTTCAGCGGTGCCTACGTGCCTCTAAGCTGTAAGCTGGTGGAGCAGGTAGGTGGCAACAAGCAGGGAATTGGGGTAATCAAATAAGTCAGAGGAAACCCATTTTATTAAGAGGCAGAGAGTGAAGGGGTCCCTCAGCAATTCAATAGGAAAGATCTTGGGATGAGGGCTGCCCTGATGTGACTCTGCTTGTCTCTGCAGGTTCTTGATCGCGGATGGACTGGACTCGAAGAGGTGACTCGCCTGCTCAATGGGAATGAGTTTGCAGTCACAGGTAAGAGAGTGAGTTAGAGGTTTGAGTGAGGTCATCTATATACGTTGACTACGTTTTTACTTTAAGTAACATAAGCTGGCCAATTTGTATAACATGTATAAATACACAGTGCCGTTAATGTAGAAATGCAGAATCAAGTTCCTGCCTTAACGATGGAACTGCTATACTGTTAATGTGTGTAGTCTGTCCCTTTTAGTGCCAGTTGCCTTAAACTTGTGCTTTGCTTCCTCCCTCCAGCAGGTGGCAGTGGTGGCGAGATTAAAACCAAGCACGATTCCCAGCGGATCGTCTTCGTCATGTTCCTGGGCGGCTGCACCTTCTCTGAAATTTCAGCCCTGAGATTCCTGGGGAGAGAGAGAGGTATGCAATGCTGAATCAGAGAGACGGACAGGTGTTAAATGTTTTTAGAAAAGCTGCCTTCTACTGCTGCAGAAGTGTGGCTGTTTGCTCATACCTTAAACACTCAATCACATCTGCCTTCCAGGCTGAGACATTTCTTTAGTTTGTCTCTGTGCAGCTTTTTGGCGTCAAACAGATTTCAGTGGGCTTGCAGCTAAAACTTCTTTTGTGGAATATAACTAAACTAGGCTGGAAACAAGGCCTGCATTCTGGTCAAAGAGTGCTCAAAAGGCATACTGTAGTGAACATACAACCAATGTAATATTTAAAATATACGATTCTTGTACTGTAGATGCCATTGCATAACTATAGATAGTGATACAGTAGGTACAGGTGTTAATGTTACTGATAGGGCAGCTACAATACAGCATAGTCATTGTGTCAGTGTGACAGGTTCTAGACTTATTCTTCAGGCTTCATTTTACTAGATTGTAGTCAGTCTGAAGGACTGCAGATATAAGATGAGTATTTGGGATTAGGTTAACAAAAGCCTACATTGTTAAAGGTCAGAATTAACTGTGGATTATCAGTTATACAGTACAGTGCAGATTTGATTGGAGACAAATTGCAGGAAAAAAAAAAAAAATCAAGATCTTACTTTGTTTTGTTTTTTCCATCTATAAAGGTTACAAATTCATCATCGTGACAACAGCCATCACCAATAGTGCCAGGCTGCTGGAGTCCGTGCTGGACAGTCGGGTGTGACCCTGGGAGTTGTTTCCTGGGACAGGGTTGATGTAATATGGTCCCTTCCTACTGAATGTGAAAAGGGGGTTCATGACCTGGCTGCAGGAGTGAACACCAGGATGGAAGTCTGTATTGTGCTGAACTGTACAGAAGGAGGAAAATAGCCAATGTGTATTCCTCTGCTTTGTGACCTTTCTGCCAAAATCGGACCTAGCTCAAAGTTATTGTTAGCCAAATGTGTGACTGTAAATATCTCAGCCAGTGGTAAAAGGCTGTCAGCTCACCTGGGTTAGAGAATCTTGTTTTTGTGCAGAAGTTGCCAGTGCGTGACCTTCTTACTATGCAAAACACAGTAATTTAAACTAACTGCTTGTTTCACAGACCCACACTAATGTTGGTCTACCTTTCATAAGATCAGGTAAGATTTCCACATACTGTTAACAGACGGGTTTGCCAGTGCCGAATCCACCTGGGACTGTTCCCATCAAAAACAAGAATCTTGAGCTGACGGAACAGTTCTGTTTAATGAGGCTATCCGATATTCTCTTAAGCTTAACTGGGATCTTCACAGAGGGTAAGTGAATGCACTGTACAGACGACAAACTGAGAACCCGTTCTCTCCAGTGCAACCTTAAAAAGATGGGCTTACGTTTTCAAATCCCATTTTAAAACCGTTTTTTACACATTTAAAGATTCTGCTGTTCTAGTTGTTGTCTTGTAAGTTTATGGTGGAAATACCTCTGCAGATGGTTCCTGTAAAACTGTTTGAGTTTAAAACTGTTTGCTATGCGGTCATGACTCCTGCAGGAGCAATCATCCGACAAATAAGAATTGAAGGTCAAGCAAGCACTGTACAGTCACTGCTCTTGAGTCAGTACCTTTGGGCTTTCTACAGGCTCTTTTATGCCTATAGACATTAGTTACCCCAAAAGATACATTTATTGGTGTGGCCAGCCAACTTTCATGCAGGGATAATGATTTTTTTTTAACCCTGCCTAACTAGCCTCCCAAAAAATACTATTTACAACAATGTGAACACGTTTTTATCTTAATGCCCATTGCCCTGTCACAGACATGAAAGACAATGCCTTTATTTAATTTGCATTTTATTCCCTGAATTATAAAAATCTTTAAGATATTATTTATAAATAAACTGCACTATCAACAATGCCTGCTGAAACAGGCTGGTTAAACTATAGAAGCATATAGTAAACACAACAAAAAGGGGTTCTAGTTTAGTGTGGAATTGAAAATGCTTGTGGGACACTGCACTTTAAGCTAGGAGGGAAAAAAATTAAGATTCAGATGCCACTGGCCTTGTCACCTGCCTCAAGTCCTTTGAGTTTGTTAGGATCAGTGTCCTTTACAGTAATACTGTACCCTCAACCCTGTAAAATGCAGCATTGAACAACTCAAGAGAATTGTGATTCTCAACAAAGTGAATGATTCTTCATTATGAGTTATTGGGCCAAATGCAGTAATCATTTGCTTGTTCATTATCTGCATGTTTGTTTTCTAAATAGCAACAGCAGGAAAACGTGCTTAATGGTTAGAGAATTATTTCATACTGGTGAAAATGGAATTGTCTGCTGAAAAGATCTGTGTCAAAGGTGTTTCTTGACAGTCACTTAAAACAGTGTACATTGGACACATGCAAATCATTTTTCAGCATGCATTATTGTTGACATTCCAATTTTCCAGATTATATTGATTTTGTATTTTAATAAAACAGGGAATCCTCATATGGTGTCTGGGCTGTTTTAATACTCTGTTATAAAGGTCTAAGGTTAAGTGTTACTAATGTTATGTAACATTTTTTTTTTTTCCTTGGGAAAGCCCCATACTGTCACCTGTCACCTGCATTGGGACATCGAGACCGAGTTACTGAGAAAACGCAACAGCTCTAATAATATCTTCCAGTGTAAATACAAAACATTGCCGGCTGAGTCGCCACATAAGTTTGTGCTACAGTGAAAACAGTCAAACTTACTTTGGCAAGGATTATTTTGTTCAGAACAGCTGTTACAAAATATGAAATGCATCATGAATGTGTGTTACGAGGTCACGGTGAGTACTGCGTGATTATTTTAATGTTAAATCAGCAACGTGTGCTTTTAAAATCTGCAGAAGCAGCCTTTACTTTGGCATGGCGACTTCATCGTATACAGCACGACCTCGTCTGGACACAAGGCGCAGGCGCCTGAAGGGTGGAAAAACAAAATTGTTTAGTTGCTATGGTTTCCATGACGTCCCGTTCTCGAAACCAATAGGAGTAAGGTACAGTTAGTCGGGAAATTTGAATTAAATGAGACAAAACTGCCACTGCGAGCTGGGAGTGGAAGAGAAAAATAAAAAATAACAAACATAATAAAGCCTATTATTCGTCTGGATTTTACCAGCGTATCGGAGTCCGGGTACGGTTAACATGAGGAAAAGGTGAGGATGCGAACTTTAAATAATTTAAACGTTTATATGTCGCTGAAGACTGGAATGGAAATAGCCTCATTACATCACATAATGCCACGTAAAACTGGTATATAACCACAAAGTATAATATAGTATATATTATACCAGAAGAGGCCTCAAATAGCCACATGTAGAATGCCATGCTTTTCTATATTGTGTTTATTATTTGCCTTAACCCTGAGCAACGAACCCGATCTAAACAAGCGTGGGAAGACGAGACGTTTTGCTGTTGTATTATCGTTAATAGATTGTGGTTTCGCTTATTTGTGATACAATTGATTGGGGGCTGGGGATTGGAAACCGTGAGTTTCGAAAGAGAGACAATAAACACGATATATTGTGTTTATTCTCCCACTTCAGCACTGCAGGTGTAGTAAAGCAGTATAGTTGTTTCAGAATAAAATATTTACACAGTCAACCCTGAACCTCTTGAACCTGAGTTTCTAGCACCCGGGTGAAGGCATAAAGTGACCATTGTTTTTTTTGTAAACGATAGTTTTCCAACAGTTTATTTTATTTTTAATACGTACGATATAATTATATGGAAAGATTAATCAAGATCATTGAAAAGTTAGTGTACACCTGTTTCGCTCGTACATGGACAGTACAGCGAGCAAAATGGAGTCATGGCTTATTGGTTTGTTTGCTAGTTTGAGCCCCGTTGCAAGAAATGGTGCACGTCAACCAGTACTCTGCAGAGATCCAAGTGTCCATTTACCAAGAACTTGCACAGTACTGCCAGGGTACAAACATTTTGTACCATGCATTCTCTTTCATAACTTCAAGGACTCCTCTTAAACTGAGTTTATACTTAAATTAGTTTAGAAACTGAAAAGGTTCCAGTGACTGAATAGAACTGGCATTTAAAGTAATACAAAAGTGACTACAAAAGGTTTAGAAGTGAGTAGTTTTTCGAGATTTACGATTATACTGTATTTAGAAGTGAGCAGTTTTTCGAGATTTACAATTATACTGTATTTACAGTATAAACGTAAATCTCGAAAAACTACTCACTTCTAAATCTTTTGTAGTCACTTTTGTATTACTTTAGTATAAATACATGTTAATTTGGATTCATATGTTGTTTTTTTCTGACTTTATGTGAACGAAAAGACACACATTTGCCCGTTTTCCCATTGGAAATAGTGATATTTTGAAATATCACTGTCCTGGTCACAAAAACAAAGTTTGTTGGGACTAATAGCCATTTTCTATACTTTTGATGCATAAGCAATTAGGAAATAACACTTACTACCCAGGAACAAAAAAAATAAAATTGTTACACGTGTTATTATTATTATTATTATTATTAGAGGATTTTTTGATGATTGAGTCTTACTGTATTTACCTAAATTACATAGGATTCTGATTTGCTCATTTCATAACAAGTCTTGTAAGAAATGTTTTTTTTCTTCAATTTTCTTCTGTTTAAATCAAAGGGCCGACTAATGACTGGGTGTGTCTAAAACACATTCAGTAGAGGAGAGCCTTGAGTACAAAACCGTTGCAAAGTGATTAACATTCCAATACATTGAAGTAACTTGGAACCAGTCAGTGCAGTAGTTTACCTGATAAAAAGGTGTCACAGATGCTGTCAAAGTTTGAAAGGGCAGACTGCCCATTTCCTGAGCTGAGGTAATGCAACTAGCTTTGTCCTAAAATTGCATTTTTATACAATCCAACTGTAGATTCCTCTGCCTCCACACATTGTAAATCACTGTAACTTGTCCTTGCTCCATCAGCACTGTATCAAACGTTTAGCTCTGCAGATGTAAGTTGAACCTGTTCTTCAGATAATGAACTGTGTATCCCTTTGCCTTGCCAGTGAGGTGTTGGCTGCAGAGTCTGTGGCATGTTTAAACAAAGCCCTGTCCCGCCTAAAGGATATCTGGGAGGAGATTGGGATCCCAGAGGACCAACGACTGCAGAGAACGGATGTGGTAAAGAAACACATTAAAGTGAGTACTGAAAATATTTTAACCAGCCAATGCTAACAAGTACAATTCTTTGAGAAAAAATAAATATCGTCAAGACAAATGTGTAAAAAGTGCTTATGTTGAAGCAATGATGATGTATCCCCTTAGGGTCTGCTGGATATGATGATATCTGAGGAGGAGAGCCTCAGGGAGAGGCTGCTGAATAGCATTGCTTTGTGCCGCAAGGAACTAGACACTCTGTGCATAGAGCTTCGCCTGCCTCCGTTTGAGGTGAGGGGGGTTGACACATGTTCTACTTGGTTATCTAATTAAAACTATTTAGAAACTAACAAGGTTTCTAAGAGTGGCTAGAACCCAGACTATTAATGTCCTTTCCTGCGGTTTTGGTGATGTAAGCAACAGGAAAAGTTTTCTCACCAAGATAAACATTGGGATCCAAAGTCTGACTTTTTAAAGCTCTCCCTAGTGGTGGAAAGGAAGCAACACTGTTACATTGTGTTGTACTAAATGTGCTGTGAATGGAAGTCTGCAGCAGAATCCGTTATGTTGAGCTGGTTGGGTCCCTGGCTGCATTGTCTGCCTGATCAGTTCTAAAGAGTCTTGTTGCATTGGCAGGAAGAGGAGGGAAACACAGTCCTTCAGCTTGAGAAGGACATCCGCACACGACTGGAGGTAATGATGAAACAGAAGAAGGAGAGGATGCATGATCTGAAGACCTTGAAAGAGCAAGACCAGGACCTTTGTGACATTCTCTGCACCGAGCCTTACTGCATTGACAGTGATGCTGTCCCCAGCCTGGAGGAACTGAACCAATTCCGCCACCACATTGCAAGTCTCTGTGCAGAAAAGGTAAGACTATATCCCAATCTGAGACTATGCAAGTGCAGTTTTGTGTTATGAACAGGCTATTATAAGTGATGGCTAAGGCACAAATGAATGTATTTTTCTTTCATAAGCTTGTTCCTGGAGCTCTGTTTCTCTGTGAATATAGGGAGTTCTTTACATTGCAGATTGTTTCTAACTCTGCTGCTTGTTTTTTAGGAGCGAAGAAGAAGAGAGTTTGTGGGCATCAAAAGGCAGATTATTTTGTGCATGGAGGAGCTAGACCACTCACCAGATACAAGTTTCGAGAGAGATGTGGTGTGTGAGGAGGAGGAGGCTTTCTGTCTGTCCACAGAGAATATCGCTATGCTGAATCAGCTCCTGAATCAGGTAGGTGGTGAAATATTTCAAATGATGCATATCTTTATACTGGGAAATTGTCACATATTTTTATTATTTAAATTGGACCTGGTGTAATTTACTTTAATTAGGTTCTGCTATGAAGCTCTTCCCAAAAGCTGGCTCAAACTTTGTTTCTTACTTTTAGCTGGAGGTGCGCAAGTCCCAGAATGCAGTCCTTTGCGCATCTTACCGTGACAGGATCGTGGAGCTATGGGAGAGACTGCAGGTTCCACAGGAGGAGAGGGACGCCTTCTCTGTTCACATGGTTGGGTCCAGACCAAGTAATATTCAGGCTGTAAGTGAAATTTAAAAACACTTTTGACATTAATTTTGTCCTAAAATATATACGTGCGGTATGTGGACTTTGTCAACACATAGAGAATATAATAGGGTTACTTTAGACCAATACTAAAATATTTAGTTCTATTAGGCTGCATTCAAACATGCCGTTTCAAACTGACTCAGTCTGGTTCATTTCGTTTGAAACAATGTAGCAAAGGGACTGAGTTTTTTTTGGATGCAAGCTAAGGTTTTTTTCGCGGTCCTTTTCCTTTTTTTCAGGACCGAGTTTCGTTTGTGTTCACAATGCAGTTTTCAATCGCACTTGTTTAGTTTATATGGTCTGTGCTATGGTTTTTAATACAACATGTTTTAGATTCTTACATATTGCTGTGGAAGAAAACACTGGGGGAGCACTTTGCTAATTTAATTAATACATTTCTTGAATGCCTGCAGTCTACATGTATTGTTCAGCTGCACTCAGCTTCTTAGTTACTGCACAATCTATGGTTTAAAATATGAACTCAACACAAGCACGTGCTTATTTCCCATGAGTTACTCTTACTCTCTTCTTATTGGTGCCTTTCTGGATTGGCCTAGTTACAAGAGGAGGCGGAGCGTCTGCATGAGTTGAAGCTACAGAACATTCGGAATGTAATCCAAGCTATCCGAGCAGAGGTGGCGGCCTACTGGGAAAAATGTTTCTACAGCCCTGAGCAGAGGCAGGCCTTCACACCCTACTATGATGGTTTGTTTACAAGTTTTACAATGACTACAGATGTATTCTATATAGTTTTATCTGGATTACCTACTACCTACTATGAATACATTATAGTTTGCATAAGTAGATTGAGCTGTGCTGTATATTTTTTTGCTGTCTGTTTCCTTTAACAGAGGATTACACAGAGGACCTGCTGAGTCTGCATGATGCTGAGATCCTGCATCTGAAGCAGCACTATGAGGCTCACAGAGAGCTCTTTGAAGGGGTACACAAATGGCAGGAGAGCTGGACGCTATACCTGGAGCTTGATGTAAGAGTGTGGCAAGATGAGAAAGTACATTACCAGCACTGTGAGCTCACCGACCCTAACACTCCTCTCTCTCTGACTTCATCTCATTACAGAGAAAAGCAACAGATCCGGCAAGGTTTACAAACAGGGGAGGGAACCTTCTGAAGGAAGAAAAGCAGAGGGCAGATCTTCACAAAAATTTGCCCAAAGTAAGTGAATTACTGTACGGTACAGCTGTTCAAAACTGCTTGAAATTTTTTGGAATAAAAAGTGGTAGAGGGCCTAGCCCTAAAAGACTGAAATCTCAGAATACTGATAAAGGGAATGCAGCAGGTACATTGGTATGGTGATGAGTTAATATTGTAATTCATTTCCCTTTTCTGCTGTGCCGGCAGCTGGAAAAGAAGTTGAAGGCGCAGATCGATGACTGGGAGCAGGAGCAGGGCCGGGAGTTCCTGGTGAGCGGACAGAAGTTCCTGCAGTTTGTGGAAGAGCAGTGGGAGCTTCATCGGCTGGAGAAGGAGAGGGAAAAGCAGGCACGGGTGAGGAACCTTAGAAGGGGAGAGTGTACAACCTGCATATTGGATATTGAACTAATTCTGCCTAAATAATTGGAAGGCACTTGGCCTGTGGTAGATGGGGAACTAGTATGTTATTGTATTGTACATGTATTAATCGGTCACAACAGAAATGAGCTTGTCGCCAAATAAGTTTTACACATGTAGCCTCACAATCTTTGCTTTACATTTCTATTTGACAGACTGTATTTTAATTGGCTTGTGTATCCACTTTCTAGTATCTAAATGGTATGAACCCTATTAGCAATGGTATAAACTAAATCTGTACACTGTCTGAACGGAGCTTTATAAAATTGGGCTTAGATAAGTTTAATTTGCAATTAACTCCTTCATTCCATTTACAGCAAATGAAAAAGACCAAGCAGATAGAAGAGGAGATGCTGTATGGCACTGCTCCACGAACTCCATCCAAACGAAGGTTTCTGGGAGCAAACACTCCCGGTAAAGTGCGTAAGGTAAGAGTGTGCTTCTGACAGCTCCTGACTTATCCTCTCTTTTGAGAGAAGAAAAGGATCAAGTGAATTTCAAACGTATCTGGTCTGGAAACACAATCAATGTTCCAATAAAAATGAAATTCTGTCTGTGGAGTGCAGGATGCACCCTATAGCCTGGATATCGCCGGTTCAAGTCCAGGCTATTCCATTGCCGACTGGACGGGAACTCCCAGGGGGGCGGCTACCAATTTTCCCGAGCACCGCCTGGAGGGGGGGTTAGATTGGCCAGGGTGTTCTCAGCTCACCGCACACCAGCGACCTCCTGTAGTCTGGCCGGGTGCCTGCAGGCTTGCCTGTAAGCTGCCCGGAGCTGCAATGTCCTACAGTGTAGCTCGGAGGCTACTGCATGTTGAGTATGCAGGGTGAAAAGAAGCGGTCAGCTGACGGCACACGCTTCGGAGGACAGCGTGTGTTCATCTTCGCCGTTCCTGAGCCAGCACAGGGGTGTTAGCGGTGAGCCGAGCTTAAATGATTGGATATTTTTAATTGGGAGAAAATAATAAAAAATAATTGTCGATTTACTAAATTAAAAATAAAAATTAAAAAATTAAACTCTGTCAGGTTATTCTACCCTTCTGTTGGCTTGGCTTGTGCTCCAAATATTAACCTGTTGGCTTCAGGCAGACCTGCAACTAACTTTTCCTGCTTTTTTTCTCCCCAGCTCAATGCCACCTCAATCTCTAGTGCCACTCCCAACAGCACGGTACGTTCTGCCTTCGGTGGGACTCTCTGTCACTCCCCTGTGTCCCGTCCCCCACTCTCGGGAAGCAAGGTCAGTCTCAGCATAGCTTGCACATATAGTATAATGGTAACTGGGATCTCTGTTGTTAGTATTACTGAGCCGCTCGGCATATTCTGTGACTAACGTGACTTGCAAAGTATAAACCCTGCTGTGTATCCCTGCCTTTGGACTGTAGTGCCCTTTCTAACAATACCTGACTCAAACTTCTTTGCAAAAAGAGGGACAAGGAGCAAAAGAGGGAATCCTACTCCATAATTTTGAATTTCATTTATATCATATATCTAATTGATTTTTTGTCTATCATTTTAAATGGTTATATATTATTTTTATTTTTTTTTGTAGCCTGTCCAGCCGATTCGAACCCCAGGACGCAGCAAGCCTCTCCGCATGGGGGTGCTGGACCGGAACAAGGAGAATGTGTCCCAGTTGAATGGAACTGCCATGAGTGGTGCGTTCAAGGGCACAGCTAGTCCACAGCGTAACTTCAGCAATAACTCTGTTGCCAGCACCTATTCTGAGTTTGCGGTAATTCACTTTTCTGAAAACATCTACCAATCTCTTCAGCAACACACAGTCCGATATAGCTGAGGGACTGCAGGCTAACCTGGAGGGAGAAAGGGAAATAGAACTTGCCTTAATCTATGTAGCTTTTAATTCTGTTACCTTGCACGTTCGAAACACTTTGATTCAATGTGAAGGATTTACAAACGTAATTGCATAGAGTAGGTGCCATGCATATTATTTTGATTTGACCCAGAAAGCAACATTGTCCCCTGTAAATCTCTTATGACTAGGTTTAATGGTAAATTGTATCATTTGTATTCTGCATTGTAGAAGGATTTTTCCCATACAGACTCTACCGCCCTCAGTTCAAGGTCTGTATGAACTGTAAGTCCTTGTCTGCATAATCCTACTGTACCCTGCAGCCTTCATTCTCTACTACTGGCATGCTGTTTAGCTATTGGTTACAGGTCTTTAGTGAAACCTTTAAATTCCTTTATTTATTAATCTCCACTTTATTGCCTTCCCCAAAACTGATGGTAGTGTCATTCGACTAAAAGTCAACTGTATAAAACTTGCCTGAAGGATAGGAAATAGGAAAACTTGACTGTACATTTCTGTTTGTTTGTTTGAATATCTTGGGTTATGCATTCAGTGCTCTGACTGCTTGCTTGTATTGCTTGATTTCAACTAGGTTAATTTACTAACTGCAGTTAATTTCATTCCCTTTCCCTCCTATGTATCCTCTTGCATGTCCAAGTTGAACACCACCACATATCAACAATCTAGAGTCATTTTATCCAGGGATTGGTAGATGGTTTGCCTGTGGAAAACAAATTACGAAATACTACAGAAGTAATATGAACTTAAACCGAAGGTTAGACTATCAAAAAAATTAATTAATTTGCATCCGGAATGGTGGCTGACTACCGTCATTGTTAAATGATGCTGCAGTTTTAATATAGAAGTGATGCATGTTTGCAAGGAGTATTCTCTACTGTCTCTTGCAGAGGTAATATTGGGTTTAAGTCACAGTTCAACCACTGATTTACAATTCAATCTTCAACTATTAGTACTATAGTTAATCCCAGTAGAACACATTTAGAGTAATGTTTTTAGTTTCAGGATGAGAACCCTTGAGATGCATAATATCCTGGTGGGATGGTTCCATAAGTTGCATCACAGTGTACAAGCATCAATAAGTAGAACAGAGAAATACTGTTCCTTAGTTGTCATACAATCTCTAAAGTAAACGCTCTTATTTAATTGTTATGGTAAGCAACCATTTGTAACCAAATGGCTAGTCTTTCTTTAACTTTGAATTCAAGAAAATAATGATCACTTATTTATTTTTCTTCCTCCTAAAATAAATGTGTACCTGTTGATTCTGTGTTTCTTAAAGCAGCATGTCTATGGTTACAATTGGTGCAATTAAGGATCAATATCTGATTTGAAATTGACATGAAAGATATTGGCCATTGGAAGTTAACACAAAAAAAAGGCCCTGTCTCTGTTTCATATAACACCGTACAACACCTCAGTAACCTTTTTGGCTTGTCAAACTAGTTGCAGAAAGTTAGTTGGACAAATCAAATCTGCACTGCCTTAAAAAGTTTTGGTTATTGCTGCAGAATTATAGAACTGCAGCTAATGGTACAATGTCTCAAAGCAGAGAAATAACCAAATGTGTCAAGATCTAAAGCTAACAAATAATTTATTTTGTTTCAACAGCGAGAACTTTCAAAAGCATCCAAATCTAACTGCAACTCTGGAGTCCTAAACTCTACCATTACCAACCATCACACCTGATGCCAGCAACGTTTGGAGATGGAAAATAGCAGGGCAGGCTTTTGGAGTACTTTGTAAATGTGGGCTTTGGGTGCATTTATTTTAATGAAGGTAAACTTTTATAAGAAAAATGTACAAACAGCAGCATAACCAGCAAAAATATATTTAACCCCTAGTTTTAAAATCGACAAGCTTTTTTTTATAATCAACACTATTTTTTGTTCATTCTAATTAACACTTAAGAAAATGATATGCAAGGTTAAGTTTGACCTTGTGTTTGTTTTATGTATTTATTATTTTCAGTGTCCAGTACTGGTTATGTCTAGCTTTAGTTTTAATTTTCTTCATATGTTTTAGCTAATGAATAGTAGATGAATTTATGTACTTTGCTAAAGTAATTTTAACCTGTTAGTTTTATTATGTATATACTGTTAAAAGTATAAGTTAATAATCATGTATGTTTTGCACATTTCTTGGCACTACATTTGTATAATAGTGCTTTGCTTGTTGTATTTATTCCTAATGTTATACTGTACTTTTTCAATGTGTATTTCAGGATACACTACCTATAGTTTATGGCATCTGTGTCCTCCTGTAGTGAGGACTGTGTCTATCAGGAACAAAGCTTTCTATTTCTGCCTGGTAGCGTGCTATTCATATTTCTGCAAGAAGGCTCTGCAGTCTAGAGAATCTCTGTAAATACGTTTCTGGTTCTGTAGCTCTAGGATTACACTGAAAATGAATGGGCTCTTCAAGAAATAAACTGAACAAAGTAAATAGCAAACATTATGTTAGAAATGCAAAACTGTTGTGATCTAGTATGAATAAAAAAAGGCCTTGTTTGAATTGAAATGGTTGCTATTTGTGTTTATTAAAGGAAAAAGTTTTTATTAAATGTAAATGCTAGAAAAAAAACTTGATAAAATAAACTCCAATGTTTTGTAAGAATACATACTGTAAATTACTTTCTGTTTTTAGAGCTGTGTGGAATATAGGCATGATTTAAACTGTACAATTCTTAACTATAAAATCAATACAATCAGTTTCTTGTTTGTACTTGCTTTGTTTTTTTTTTCTGTCTTAAGGTGTTATTAACGATTTGTCTGTCAATGTTTGTTTCATAAAAGACATTGCCAAAGCCTTTTTGATAATTCAGTTTTCATTACAAAATATATTTTAATTGAGTGTTTGGCCTGAGTATGATAAAGGCTTATTTTTCCATATAGCCGCAAAAAGAATGCATGGATACCCTTTGAAATCGACAAAAACAGTGTGGCCATTATTATTAGGTTAAAGTCAGTATGATTACATTTTGGCAGGCCAGTTATAGATTTAGCCATTGCCAATTCTCTTAAATATACAGTATACATATTTACACCTATCCACGTGCTCTATTTGAAACAAATCCATCGGTTGTGTTTCATTAATACAATCACTAATATGCACAATCCTTTTTCATATGGGATCTAAAACACCGAGTTGAATATTTTTTAGTACTGTTATTATTACTTCAATATAGCCAACCATATTTCTAACTTGACCTGTTAAATAGTCAAAAGATTTCACAATATTGCTCTGTAAAAAGTAATGAAAGCCATTACCTTCTAGATAGAAACTGATAACAAATGCAATTTTATCCTGGTTAACTATAACCAGCATATTACATTTTACCAATAAAACAAGTTTGCAGCAAGGGGACAGAGAGAGAGCAATAATACATGTCGCCTTTCATCGTTCAGCAATATCAAAACTAGCAGCTGGCGTCCAGCGTAAATATCTTTGGTACGTTTACTGAATTTCCAATGTTATTAGTGCCCTTTACTGTCCATGGAATGCAGGTATATTGCGAGAAAGGTAGGCTGGCATGATATGGATAGTTTATGCAAGGAGAAGGGCAGACAGATACATTGTTCGTTTTCCTATGTCCGTACAGACTGTATTCTGAAGATGGTGAACACGTAGTTCTTGTGCACACCGAGGATGGCCGATTCTGGGCAATGGATTCTGCATGTCCACACGAAGGTGATGTATATTAAATCTGTTTAATTTCCAAAAAAATCATGTTAGTGTTACAAAATGGCAACCAGACAACTTCTGGTGCTTAAGAAAGCTTGGGGTTATGTTACTTAGTTGTGTAGTTCTTGTATGTAAAAATTAACAGATATTTTACCTTTTTAAATGGAGTTAAATAAAGACCTAATTTTAACCTTATAAACTGATTTAATGAATGAATGTGTGTTTATGTGTGCAGGGGGTCCACTTGAGCTTGGTGATATTGAAGATGTAGGCAATGTGAAGTTGGAATTAATCTGCCCCTGGCATCACTTTGACTTCTGTTTGGACACTGGGAGCTCTTCCACTGGACGTCAGACTCCAGTTTGTTCTGAAGATACACTCTGTTTCTGGGCAGCTAAAATCCTGTGCACACCTGAGTCCAAAGATAAGGTAACGCAATCATTACTCCAGGCAGTGGATACGAACCCTACAACACCCTACACAGGTAAAATACTATTTAAAACAAACAAAAAAATGGTATTCCCGTTCAAGAACATTTCAAGCAAACATGTCTTTTGACATTCTTTCAGGTAGTTTGTTACTGCTCATTTCTATTCATTTCATTTTAGCAGGGTCAGAACATGTAACTGGCTGCAAACCAGGTCATGAGGGAAAGCATTTGGCTCAAATTGCAATAGTGAGACCTGGAATGGAAGTGCACAATTGGGTAGATTTAAGGAATTGTTTTGTATTTCAAGGTCTGTAATAGCTGGTAGTCTTCAGGTGTGTCAGCTGCCATTGCTTTTGTATCCTCAAGGTGGCGCTGACACACCAGGTTCAGGAGCGGTGGAATTCTGGACAGATTTCCGAAATCGGGCACGCAGAAGCACCGGAGCAGCCGAGCAGAGAGTAGAGCCTGACAATGCGGGAGCTAGGGAGGATCAAACGAGGGAAAGGGGGCACTCTGGTAAGAGAGCCACAAAAACAGTAGCAATGGAAGAGTTTTAAACTCTTTGTGTTTTGTAATGCTCTCTCTGACAGAATAGAACTTGTTCTACTTAGGACAACCGTGTGTTTACACAGTGAGACCTGGATTACCCAGTCACCATTGTCTCTGAGCATTGGTTGCTGTCTATTTAACACTGTCATTCACTTACAGAGAAGAATTGAATAAGCATGTCATGGGTTTATTTGCTGGTATAAGCAGGTGATTGTTGCTTAGTTGAAGTGATTGCAAGGAAAGTTTTTTTCTGTATTTTTGAAAGGGGCTTTCCTGTTTGTGTTACTAAAGGCCAGTAGAATCGCCTTGCTGCATTCCCTAGCTAACATCGAGCAGTGGGCGATAGACCTGTCGTGGGACATCATTATGAGGTTTGCCACAGTGAGGTTACAGAACGGAGTACAGCTGCCTCGGGAGTTTTTCGATGACTTTGTAAAGGTAGCTGGAGATGAGACCAAGGTTGGTGTTCCTGGTTGAGTTTATATGGGATTTTCAGGAGGAACTTAGTACATCCACTTTTCAAACATGTATACAACTAGCCTGTGTGCTTTGGAGGAAAGCCTTGGATACATACAGAATTATATATGTATACCTTCATATCAGGGTCTCATTTGGATTCTGTGTTTTATGGTTTAGCATTACCAGTTATTGGAGAAGAGGTTCACAGAACTAGGCATCTTCTCCGGATCACTACCAGGGCACAATGGTATGTAGATTCAGTAGTCTGCAAGCCACCTATTCTGACAAGCAACAGATGCGCTAGTCGTTCAAATCCCACAAATCATCAACACGTCTCAAGACAGTCTGTGTATATCAGCAAAGTGTCTGTATACATGAGTTTTACCAGAACATGTGAAATGTAAGGATCTCTGAGGAATGTAGAGAGAGGTTTCACCATATATTGTTCTTCTAAACAAGTCACTCTCCTCTTCTGTGCTTGTAGGACTGTGGCAGTCAGCAATGGACACCTCCCACGACCTCACGGCCCAGCTGGCAATAGTGCACATGGTACATGAAGCCAGGTATGCCTCTCTAACCATCAGCTAGTGTTCAGTTTGCAGTTACTTTCCGGGGCTGTGGGGACACACTGTTACTTTGCAAGTACAAAGTACAAGCAAGTAGTTTTTCAACATGCTGTACTGCAAATGTCAGTATGACCGTCCATTTGTGTGTGTCGTACTTAACTGTATCTTGCTCAGTACCCCTAATGCAATTCTCTGTCTCGAATGCTGTACTGTTTTAAATAACGCACTCAACTAACACTTAAAAACCAGTACATGAATGACTGTTTGATCCACATGTTCTCCCTGCACAGGTCTTGATGTCCACCCTCATACACTGGCCCGCTTTGCAGCTCAGAGTGAAGGTACGTGTTCTGTTTTCACGTCCATGAGTTTTTATATAGACCTTTTGTTTTGACCCTTGTGCCTTTTTATTTGTTAATGTGTTTTGTTTAGTGTTCGTGTTTTACTATTAAACGTGCGCATTAGCTCTTGAAACTGCAACTTCTGTGTCTGAGTCTCCCTTCCTGGTCGAAACAGCAGAACACAGTTACCAAGAAAGACAGGCTGACAATGTAACTGTACATCACAAGAACATTGTAAAGTTCTTTATTTTGTCTGTTGCTACTAAATATTTAATAAAAAAAATAAATATAATTAATACATGCGTGTGTTTCCAATTTGCATATCTGTATTACAAACAAGCAGACATGGTGTTTTTGTAAAAAATATTTAATTTTCAGCGCCGTTAACTCTTTGCGTAGTTACCTGCGCTACACTCCTAAAAGGTCCCTCCTCTCGGTGCGCGGCATGTTTTACACCTGCTGGTGCAGCTTTCTTTTTTTCACGTCTCTCTGTTCTGGTTTGTACGTTTGGAAGAGACACTCTTTTTGCTGCCTTTCTGGTTTTTTTAGAAAATACTGGTGGAGATAGCCATTGTAGAAATCTGCTGCTGAAAGCCTCTTCTTCAATTTCACTGCTTTGAACCCCACCCAGCCATCCTGAAAAATAAACAAAACACTCCTGTAGTACTAGATTCTCCAGTGAAACACAGTACTGAGCAACCCTATTCAATTGATCTGTGGCAGATCTAAAAACTGCTGTCATTTAAATCATTAAAATAGTCACTTTTCTTCACATTTTATAGACAGAAATAGATTAACAGGCACTGCTGGATATTTTTTGATTTTCCTAGAGCCACTTAGTTCAAATGAGTATACCCAAGATCTCACTTCATTTTACACACCAAACGCTGAACCATGCAGTATCTGCTATGTAACCACATGTATTCGTATTAAGTAAATGCTGCTGATAGTAATATCAGTTATGATTTTATACCTTACAGCAAACCAGTAGTGTGTTTGACTCCTTGTGATACAATAAGGACCCAGGTGTTGGTTTTCTTTGCTGTTCAGATTCTGACAAAGAAGAAAATGTGGTATTAGGTTATTTATGGAGCACAACTCTTGTGCACAAAAAAAAAATTACAGTGGAACAGTACCTGAAACAACTGGAATTTCATTCTTTCCTACAAAATCCAGCAGTTTTATTGTGACTCCCATCCATAGCGTTCTCAATGAGATCTATTGTAGAAACACAAACATCAGTGCAAGACATCTGGATACAGAACTTGTTAACTTCAATAGCATCTTCAGTTCATCACAAGCTCATCTGTATTTCCTGTTCATACCTTGGTTTCGATTGCCTGGAACAGACGCCCAATCTGATCACAGGTTTGGTCCTCCCAGTTTACCCAGCTCATACCCACACTGATCTTAGGAGCTGCAAACAGGGCGAGAAGGGAGAGGACGTCACAATCCTAATTGTGAACCAGTAGATACATGCATTGCACAGGCAGGCCTGGACAAAAGGAACGGTTGACAACATTGAAATATCAACGTGCAAACAATCCTCAACCAAACTAGTGGGGAACTTACCAAAAGTCGCCCCTTGCTTTGACTGTTCCTTTTTATTCCGTATTCTTTCTGGTAAATTTTCCAGAGTCGAAATTAGCTGTAAAAGCAATAGATGAATGATTAAAAACAGTGCGCATAACTGCTTAACAATATTATTAAATACTAAATATGAAACTGCACAGAAACTTTTCTGTGATACTCCTGCCTATATGTTGTCTGCTGATTTTAAAGCTTTAGAAGTTAGAGTTTAGTGCCATCAGATGGTAACAAACTAAACAATGAGAAGGTGATTCCATGGGTTTTCATATGGGGCACACATCTCTTTATATTGGTGTGTTTTAGAGCTGAATGATTCAAATTTGCAGAAGTTGATTCTGAGATGTAAAGGCAGTTTCTGACAAGAAATAACAAAGCCATATTTGAAGATCAAAATAAAGCATATCCCAGAAAGCTGTTCCCCCAACTTACCATTTTTGCACCCATTTTGGCAAGAGTCGCCCCAAGCTCCTGGGCTGTGCAATGAGGCTGAACCAGACACTTGTCCTGAATTAGAATTGGACCCACATCAAACCTAAAGTGAATATGAACAATAATCAACATGAACAATGTATGTATATGTATAAAATAATATTGTATATGTGCCCATCCTTATTTAGAATTGCAGCTACTGAAATGATTTAATTAACTATCCTAGTATCTTCCAAACAGTTACTGACAGTAATGCTGAACAAGCTAATAATAAAGCATTAGCAAAACTGGGCACCTTTTAGGTCTAATCTGCATGATGGTGACCCCAGTCTCAGTGTCTCCATTTAGAACAGTGTGGAACACCGGAGCAGGACCGCGCCACCTGGGGAGAAGACTGGGGTGGACGTTCAATATGCCACTGAAAGAAATTTAAACATTTACTTCACCCAAGAAATGCAACTTACAAAAGGTCATTTTGTGGAACCAGCAGTTAAATAGTTATGATTCAAGATTTCTTACTAACAGATAGAACTTTCTCAAACTTCTCAGGGTCATCATAGAGCCTCGCTTTCCTATGCCTAAATCGTTGGGATATGTAAAGCAGCCACACATCTCTGTGTACTCTACATATTATATTACTGCATCATTTACTACCTCTAGGTCATAGTTCAGAGCTGCAAGCTGAATTCTTACTATGGAAATTTGAGGATGAGATCCTCTTGTAGAAGACACCCAAATGACACCACCACGCCCACATCGAACTGTTCACATGGGCCAACGTGTGGCCAGTCACGGGTGGGAAGCTGATTCAGGCTTGCGAACCTTCTCACAGGCACTTCTTTAGAGCTGACGGCTGGCAACGTAACAACTTCAAGAGTATCCACAACTGTTTTTGGGCTGCTGTCTCTGTTGAAACAGGGAACACTGTCGGTCAGCTCGGGCATATAAGGAATAAAAAGAAGCATTACACTTTTCAAGAACTGCCCATTCTAAAAATTATTTGATCGTGCCCTTTTTTATATTTCGTACACAACTTGTAGCGCATTCTGCAGTGTAATTACACGGGCTGCTTTACCTGGACAAAGTAAGCGCTTTCAAAGACTCCACGGCAAATTCGTCTGTCCCAAAGAACAATATTCTCCAAGGAGGTCTTTCCCTCAAGCCGCTTCCATTAACATCCCTGGTGCTAGCGAAGGAGTCCACACTGTCATGCGTGCGTTTGGAGTCATTTGAAAACGCCCGTAACTCCCGTAGACGACTGGAAACACAGCGCAACAGACGCGCACAGTTTCTAAAGAGTTCGTGTTGGTGCCAAACACTGCTAATAACACAGTGTGACCCTATGCGTTTTAACTGATTCCACATTGTCACATCCCTCCAGAAATAACGACACGTCTGATATAAAATTGCAACGAAGCAAATGTTTGTTGTTAACCAAATGTTCATTTATACATTTAGTAGTGAAATCAGTCACTCCATACTGCTCGAGCAATAACACACACAGGTCATTCTAATATTAACCCACATTCCGAATGCTTATTTGTTTGGTTTTAACTCGTATTTCAAATCATTTAGCTAGCAGCGACTTGCAGGAACAAGCACCACTTGTTGGATTTTTATAATTTGTTGCTCCAAAATGCACTTTTGCGCGATCATAACTTTACCCTACTTCTACTGCAGGGCGCAGCCATCTTTGTCACTGCGCTTCCCCGATTTCCTGTTCTCTGCAAAACAGAGTCCCCAGAAGGAAGGCGCCCCCTGCTCTGAGTTCCCCGGTTACTCTTGCACACCTGTATTTCCAGTGGGGCTGGTTCATGTAGACACTGAGTCAGATTGGCTAAACTTTACGACTAACAAAACAAGCGAAGGTTGCAACAAATAAGACCAGTTAAGAATTGCTTACTTTTGTAGTTTTGTGACATCAAAACAAAAAGTATTGCCACTGTGTTTGTAAAAAGAACTAAAAAGAATACTGCAAGCAATACCTTATACAATTCTATTTACAATCCAGACAATATTTGTCAAGTTTTACTCAAATTGAATATTATGTATGTTTAACATATGGTTAAGTATTGAGTTCATTGTCAATACATATAAAGCAAGCAATAACTGATAACACATCGGCCGTCAGTCCCAGTAAACTCAATCGCCTTCTAATGCATCAAGAACAAGGACTGTCTCTATAGCGCGATCCACAGTGTCATTACTGAGGCTGATGAAGATGCACCCAGCAAAGCAGAGGTGTCACAGCCTAGCGATCACTGCTCTCTGCCCTTATTGTTTGAGGACGATTAACATTTAGGTTGTTAACCTTTACAGGTTCTGGCATTCCCCCAGGACACTGTATAATAGAAAATACAACATTCATTATAAAGACCCTCCACTTTCCCATTCACTGTGCAAATATTTCAACACACACAAGGTGTGCAAGGCAATTGACCGAAGTGTCACCTCATTCACTGTAATCAGAACTGGCTTTAATGTTGTCAATGTCAGAATAAGAGAACGACCTTTTTTCAGTAGAACTGCCCCTCTATGGAATCATTACAGGATAACCATGGCCATGTTAATGTCCACAGAATGTTTTGTATGCCAAATGTTTTTTTGAGTTTTTTAAAAACAATTTAGCTTAGATTGTAGCTGAAAAAAGTGACTAATGTACTAAATTAATAATTTGTTTCTCCCAATTTCTTAATGATTAGTAATTAAAATTGAAATCTGTTAAATTGAGAGCCAATATTTGTTTTTACTTCTTGGGGGAGGGCGAGATGTGTGATAAACTTTCATGAAATGGGGTTTGTACTAGACCGAAACATGCTACACTACCTGTAGATCCACCTCAATCGAACCATGACATGTTCTATACCAAAAGAGAGGTACATTTTAGAGGAAGCAATACATAAGACCTTATAATCTAGGAGTGATGTGGCAAGTTTTGTTTCCTTAAAAAGTTAGAAGCACTGATTTGAAGAAAATCATTCTGAAATTCCTGCAGACACAATGGAGACAGTGCTTAACCCCTTGGCTGGGTCAACTCTGATATGAACCAGCCAATCAGAAACTTCCTCTAGCCTCCTTTGTTCCAAAGTCATATAAAAACAAGAGCTTTAGCCACTATAATGTGTCTTCAAAATGGCTTCCAAGATGTTATTGTTGCACCACAGCCTTCAAATTGCTCCATGGAGGAACCCAGTCTTCTTGCCTAAGAAGTCCTTACTGCTTTACCTGAGAGGAAGCCAACTATACAATAGAAACTTCACGCAAGTACTACACAACATTAATGCTTATTTAGGTTACCTAAAAAGAGTTGATTTAGAGTTGAAAACGATGTGTGTTTGCATTTAGATAACACATATCTACCGTTATGAATATTACTTTAAAAGCTGTTCTAGAAATAATGAAGATACTTCTTTTGTTCATCTGATTGCATCCAGTACAGTTTGATTTGTCCTTTGGAAAATGAAAGAGATCCTTTTGTAATTGTTGCAACTGAAGGGATCCTTCGAGAAGTCTTCTATGTGATATCTGAGAAGTGACTTCATCACTCACTGGTGGAGAATATCTTAGATAAGGAAACAGATATTCCAGGAATGGAGCATAGTGTTTTCAAGAACCACAGCTCAATGGTTGGTTTTTGTTCAGGGGGAACTAGGGAAGAGTCCTTGTTGTAATTTCATGCAACTTACAGATTTCAGCTAAGTGATTTTGAGAGAATCTCTTATATTTAATTATATAGAAGTTGCTCTGACTAACTACTCCAATGTTATGTCATGTTGTACAAATACAATCTTATTAGTTAATCAGACTGAATACCCTAAATTGCACGCTTGCTTATATATATAACCCTCAGGCTAGAACTTAAATCAAAGGGGGATTAATAGCTTACTATTTGTTATAGCATATAAATCTGATGTTATTTCCCGAGGATGGCACCACAAAGGATTGATTTACTGAATACTAATTGTTAAATTCCTTAATAATTACAATATATCTAGCTAGCTATCCTCCCCTTTGATTAATTGGAGATCCCACCGAGATCTGTGTAAGAATAGCATCAAACAATAATACTTACATACCTGATATTAGATTAGTCAAGTCTCTCCCTGATTGACAGTGAATTCTACAATGCTACTCAATGACTTTATTATACAGCACATGAAAAGAAATAGTGATTCCCTCTGTGAGCTCCAAGCAGAAGCAAGTGCATCAAGACTGAATAAAACTGGGATCTCCTCCCATGTGAACTTTGGATGGCTTGAGAACTATAAAATGTGCTCCTAGCCCCTTCCAGTGTGGACAGCGTGTTAGACTCACACACAGAACAGCTTCTCTCCTATTTGGTTGTGGGATCACAATTCTGACAATAATTACAAAAACATCAATGGAGTGAAGGTGAGAATTTAATCTCATAAATAATAAATGCATAAATGAAGCCACCACTTCATGAGTCCCGCATTTGTTTTCAAAGCAGGAAAACCTGTGTTTGAAGTTTGTGGTGTGTTTAATTGTAATAGGAATTAACAGGGTTACACTCTGAATTAATACCACCCTGCTCGGAGCTGTTTGAAATCTGACACTTGAAATGTCTGCTCTTAAACATGGTTTACTGTCTCTTTACCAAGTGCTGTACTGAGACAGTGGGGTTCCTGTGCCAAATGTCTGGAACATGTCTTGATTATGTAAAAATAATATCTAATTAGGGTGTATTTTGTAATGGTAAAAAATAGGTATATATATATATATATATATATATATATATATATATATATATATATATATATATATATATATATTATTTTTTTTTTTTTTGTTGAAAGTAAAATAATATCATATTTTTTAACTGTTTTAGTTTCCCCAGAATTCCATTTAAATTGAAATTGTTTTCCATGTGGAGAATGTACCGAATTTGGATCATCCTTTGCGCACTGCTCCATGGTAATACAAACCACTGATAATGCGGATCATTTGTACCTGTAGTGTATCTGTATCATTGACATTTCATTTTTGCATACAATGTTCTTACTTGTTTCTGGAAAGGAATACTATTGTTAGAATGATACCTCAATGCTGATGTACCAATGGCAGAAAACAGTACGGTTATGTTAGTTCATTACAGTATGAGGATAACAAAATCAAATTTGTAACAAAATTGCCAGTGGCATTTTTAAATGACTCTTGTGTAAGATAAAGAATATTATTTTAATTGTAGGTGCAAAAGGCTTTATTATCAAGAATGCTCACCATAGCCTGTGCTTGCAAGCTGTGTCTGAGTGCGACAGCCTGGTATTAGTGGAATGCGATTTGAACTCCAGTTTTCAGCAATGGTTCTGGAGAGACAGGCTCCTCTTAGTCAACATGGCTACAGGGAAGTGTCTCTCAGCCCCCAAGACAGATTCTGTGCAGTCCGCTGCCTGTGAAAATGAAGCTCACCTCCAGTGGGACTGCCACAACATGAGACTTATCTCCAAGGCGAATTCACACTATCTGACAGCCAACGAGAGCAAGGTTGCCATCCTCTCCAGCAAGAGGAGCAGTAATTCAAAGTGGAGGGGTTCCACTGGGGGCGTTGACATCTGCAAGGAGAGACTGGGTAAGTGTCAGCAAGGTGATGGTATCCTCTAAGGAAGTTCCCCAGTACAGCCAGGGTGTAAAGGAAAGAAATCTAATTGAAGCAAGCATAGCTTAAAAGGTTTCCTGGGGTTCTTTAGTGATTGAAAGGTCTGTAGTTTCATTGACAGGATTGCCCATTACATTTCTGATTTTTGGTATGTGGCTTGTTTAACAAATCAGTACTTCGATACAATGTCTAAGTTGCCACGTCTAAGGTTAATTAGGTACCAAAGTTCTGGTCTGATCTGAATGAAATACATGTTAAAGAACAGTCTATGTATTTGCACTGGGCAAATTACTTTACAGTATATTTCTTTTTGTCCCTAGGCTTAAAGTCCTTCAGACCATTTCAAAAGATAAACCAAGGCCATTGCGCGTCCTTCGAATGACAGTAAACTCCAATAAAATAGTCAGTTTGGCATTGACTTTGGTTGTAATGTAAGTATTTATTGCAGAACCACACAGAGCAACAAGAAAAGCCCATGGTTCGAAAACGGCCCAGCCAGACACAGCTTCACGTGCAGGTGAAATGCAGACAGAGGGAATGACTGACGCGCAAAGGGAAAAGTTACTGTGGTTCTACCGTACCGAGGACCGTAAGTATTGTGTGCAGGACGAACCGCAATAGAAACATTAGCAGTTTAGACTAGAGCCTGCTTTAATGACCTTCTATAGCCATAACATTGGAAGATTAACTACTGCACAGGCAATAATTAGTTATTGTGGATGGGTTGACAGCTTTAACAATCTTTTTGATAAGTTGTCTTTCGAGTCCAACAATAGGCTTACTGCTAATTTGCTTGTATCTATATAAAACATATACTGTAAACTTATATAAAATATCATTTTGATTTTATTATTTTTGTAAATAATAGCAGAATATGGCGCTTTGTGCACCAACGATCTTTAAAATCAATACGCCAGGGAAGGGTTTAAACGGTGGCTGTATTCAGATCTTCTATTTCTGCCCTTTTATTTGTTTGGTGGCTGTTTTTTGGGGGGGGGGTAGGGGGGTGGGGGGGTTGCATTCCTTAGCTGTCCCCATCACAATCACATATTATAGCCTGTTTAAATGTGAACTGCGTGCTGGGCTTGACAAATACGTACTTCTGCCAAGATAAACTGAACACAAACTCAACAGCTTTAAATTGACTCGTCTGAGAAGTTAGTTCAGTTAAAACAGACCTTGAGCAAATCAAGTGAGCTCGTCCACATGGCACATTTTACATTTCTAGGAATGCGACCATCACGCCATAAAGCTGAGCGTCTCTTTATAATCTTTGTAGTGTTGCACTGAAGTTTTACATGCAGTTCAGAAGTTTTTATAGAGCAGTTCAAAAGTTTTTATGAGGGTTTTAATATTGTGCAAGCACACACTATATTCGTGACGTTTTCTGCTGCTGTATAAAACAAAATGAGGACTTGGGTTAAAGCGGTATGTCTAACAATGGTATCGGGCAGGATTCGTAAGCTTTTCAAGTTCAGCAACAAGACAGTGATAGTGGAAACAGTGAAAAGCCAATAAATTGAATGTTGTTCATTGTATACACATTATGCCTGAGCGTGGAGTACCAGGCATTATAGCAGGGTTTAACTTACCAGTGTGTAAAACATATCAATTTAGTCAACTGTCT
Source organism: Polyodon spathula (assembly GCF_017654505.1). Taxonomy (NCBI): domain Eukaryota; kingdom Metazoa; phylum Chordata; class Actinopteri; order Acipenseriformes; family Polyodontidae; genus Polyodon; species Polyodon spathula. The sequence goes on from NC_054557.1 coordinate 12,026,470, forward strand.
GAGGTATAGTAACGACAAAATAAAGCTTACAAAATAACAAATACTCTACTTTGACCTTGAACAAACTGTTGTACGTGCAATAATAATAATAATAATAATAATAATAATAATAATAATAATAATATCTCTTCAGATTTCATAGCTGCTTTCTCTTTCATTTTGTGTACAGCGTCTTCATGGAATTATGCCATCCTGGCTTTGTCATTTGCAGCACTGCTGTCAGGTTTTCTTATCTTGGGACTCAGCTCAATGGCAGCTAAGTAAGTACCGCTTCAAATTTGCAGAGGCTGACTGAGTGAGTAGCCTGTTTCCCGGCTGGTCTTACTGTAACACGCAAAGAGGAGGAATCAATCGATCAATACAACCTGTGCAGAATTTCCCCTAATGCAACCTGCAATCAGAATGTACAGGGGTGATTTCAATTAAAGTCTGAAAGAATGTTAACAGTGGCATTTTCAGGACATATTGTCTTATATAAGGAAGATTGATACGAGTAGCGTTATAGAACAGGCAATTAACGCTGCTATTAAAAAAAAAAAAAAAAAAAAAGTAAGTTATTGAATCTACCCGAGGGGTGGCATCACCATTCCTGGTCTTTGTTCCAACCCTGTTCTAAATTTCATTGAACCAATTAAACCCCCATCCAGACCCTGAAGCAGTTCATTATATAATTTTACTTGTAAAACCTGGAGTGGAATAGCCCTCCACGACACGCCTCATCTACCCTTTAAATAAGTTGCTTACAAATTGATTCCGTTGTTTAGAAACAGGAAGGTTATTGCACAATACAAGGCAGCATCGAAAGCAGAAAAGCCCCTGGAGATGGAACGCACGCTGGAGCAGGAGAAACAAACACACGACCCTTTCAGCCACAAACCACCGTCAAAGACTGCTGCGTTGGACTCCCCTAAAACAGGCAACATCACGATCCAGTGGAAGGACGGGAACGTGTCCCTCTTCCAAGACGATCGCGAGGAGGATGTGTAAAAGCGTGCGCTGCTGTTTGAATTGACGGTGGAGACAAATGACATGAAACAGAAACGAGATTATGGTCAAACTCTGAAAGGTCAAGCATTATTCAATGCAATGCATGTTTTGTTATATTAGAATATAGATAGGATTTCTATTGTACACATGCTTTATCAGATACGGGTCATTCTGGCTCATGTGAAGCAAAGTCTGTTTTCTCAATTTGGGTTTGAAACGTAAAACACATAAGTTTAAGACAATTATTCCAGGGTAGGTAATGACCTTATTATAATTTGAAAGTATATTTTAATGTTTTCCCAACAAAAATATGGTTGATTGACCCACATTGGTCCACTTGATCTGGAATAACCTGTATGCCATTTGTTAAATTTACTTCCAGACCTCTTCATAATCACAAATATAGGCTGTGGTGAACGTATGTAGGATAAGGCAGGCGTGCAGCTAAACCCAGATTCCTTTCAGTTCATCAACCTGCAGGTTGGACTTTGTCAGAAGAAAAACAAAACAAATGTCTTATTTTTATAACTAGCTTCTAAGAATGCCATCAGCAAGTGATAGCTAAAAAGCATTGCATTAACACTGGGCATGCATGCTAATGCAGTATCATTTATTTATGTACTGTTTAAACCCTACCTGCCTGTCAACGTTTGGTTTTTAGAGGTGGTTTAAAAATAATCCACCAAAATATCTGAAGTAATTTTTACATGTAGAGATCCCTCCATAAAGAACTCAACACTATCTAATACAAAGCTATTGTTTTATGTAATTACCCGTGGAACACACCATCACCTGTCTTAAGTGAACACAAAGCTTTAGTTCCCTTTGACAGCTAGTTAATTCAGACGTCACTGTGCACATAAATCATCTGCCAGCTTCTGAATGATCTCAACAAAGTCATTCATTTGAAAAATATAAATGCAACTGTATGGGGATAATGTCTGCAGTATTTTTAATACAGTACAGTACATGGAAGATAAAATGATCCATTGCATACTTATTTTGCTAAGAAATATTTTTTGAACTGTGATCTTTCATAAATTTCCAAGAGATATACTGTGATCACTGTGGAACAGATGTGAAGGGTGGAGCTGGAAACTACTGCTGTACTGAGTGTTTTAAATTGAATAAAGATCCATACAAACTATTCAAATACATGCAATGTGTTTCTATGGAGATACTCAGTAAATTTCAGTACAGGGTTATTATTGTTAATAATTGTTGTTATTGTATTGTATTAACAGTATTTTACAATGCTTTGAAACATTATTTTTAAAAAGTCATTCAAAAGTTACTAAACATCTACTAAATATTCTGTACACAAGGCTGTGCTATCTCTTATTTGCTACTTTCTCAGCTGTGCAAACTATGCATATTAAGAATGTATCCATATTTACAGCATGTAAAATATAAGGGAAAAGCACATAATTGCTTATATCATATCTCTGTACCATGTGTGTGTTTCATTTTTACTAATTGCCTAGAACATATATTCACCCTGTTTTTGTAACAGTTTTGGCATTGCACATCATTATATTCAACAAGTGGGTGGCTAGGTTTTGAATCTGAAACACTGAGCCACATTGAGAGGGGAGCAGCTACCGCATGCTTAAATCATAGCTGCTTCTGTAGTTACCCTTATCCGCCACTGGAGGGCAGTCCTCAAATTCAGTAACTCCAGCAGAACATTTCAACTGTTTCAGGTGGCACTGGATGTTTGTTTTCTAATCAATGCACAGAAGAACATAAAGAGAAAATATAGTAGAGATAGTCACTCCGCAGGCTTGAGGCAATATTTTCCTGATAAAATATAAAGCTTTGACCACCTACCCACCCCTTTCAACACACACACACACACACACACACGCATGCAGCTTCCTGTGTCCATCATATCACTTCCTCCTCTTCTGCTTCAGCCCCATATGACAGGAATAGACTGTTTTGGTTGAATGTTTTGGTTTTTGGTTTGACTGTTTGCTGAACTGAGTCTGCGTTCAAGTGGTTAAAATATCTTGAAGCCCTTGAGCAGGGTAAGCGTTGGGGCCCTCCTCTTGCTCTGCGCTCGGGAGGACTTGACGGTGATGACTTTGGCCTGGGCGACGGAGGGCAGCTCTTTGTAGTTGGCGGGGAGGGCCGTGGCGGAAGACAGGCTCACGACCGCCTTCTCCTCGCTGATGAAGAGCGGCCGCACCGGCAGGCTCCTCTCCGTCTCGCGCTTGACCTCGCGGGCGGCCTCGTGAAACACACGCTGCACCGAGTCGAAGTCCAGGCAGGCCGACACCTCGTAAAACAAACAGCCATACTTGGAGGCCAATGACAGCCCATCGGACTTGCTGACCTGTCTGAAAGGGGCAAAGCCAAACAATAGAAGAAAAGAGACCCTTTATTATCCTGCTGCCATAACACAACAAAACTGTGCAGCAGGTATAAGCACCCCTGGGCCAGCCTTTTCTAAGGTACATATTTGAATCTATTTACCTGATATTAGTCCCTCTGCTTAGACATAATACAAGATTGGTTAAAATTGTCACTTTTCACAGCCATTTAGATAAAGATACTGGATATAAAACACTACTACACTATTCTACTTTATAGGCAAGCTTGTTTTTTTTTTTTTTTGCTGTAAGTAGAGAAAGACAATTTCAACCCATTTGAAATATGTGTGTAATCTGGCATTGCTTTGCTTTCAAAACTTGTCTAGTCCAAACATGCCAGTTCAGGCTCATGGAATTAACAATATGTACACATACTTACAGTAACACACTTGACCCGTTTCTGGATCTTGGATGTTATTGCTAACATTGACTTCACTGTTACAACTCGGTACAGTAAAAATAAACATGTCAAATGAAAATCTTAGTAGGATTTTGTGACTTTTATTTTGCAATGACCTGTATCTTTCCATGTCCAGTTTGTTCCCCAGTAGAATGACTGGGTACTCCTGCTGCACTCCCTTAGTGTGGATGGACACAGTGTCCAGGTACAGACGGCACGCTTCGAAACTCCTTCTGTTCTCAATGCTGTACACCACTATGAAGGCGTTGGCCCAGTTAAGGTAGCGTTCACAGTTCACAGGCCCATCCTACAAATAAGAACAAACCAGAGTCCTTAAATCCACCCTCTAACATGGTGAATCCCTGTTCTAATGAGCGGGTTTGTGGTTTAAACTTAGGGTCTCTAAAATAAAAGTCCATCATTAACTACATCTGATGTCGGAAAACATAAAAAAAAAAAAAATCAATTTATGATATTTAGTAGAAGCATTACATCACTTCTTTGCTATGAAGTACAGTGTGTATTTTGGGAAAACCAACATGCCAACAAGCAGTTTCTACCATAAAACCAGAACATTTAATGAGCAGGTATTTTAATGAGTACCAGTCGCTGAGTGAGGCAGCTAACCCCGGCCCTGCTGACTGAACTGTTAGAGAAGACAGAGAATTCCAGACTGTTTGTGGTTCATCTACCTGGTCCGCCGTATCCATGACTTTCAGAAGAACCGTCTGCTGATCCACAATTTCTTCTGAGGTGTAAGTATCTTCTGTAACAGACAAGGAGATGTTGTTGCTCTTGCGTTTTTGTGTGAACAGGGTTATGGGTCTAGTATGGACAACATAAATATGACAATCATCTTAAATAAACTATGCAACAAAATTCTAGGACTAGACACCCAATGGGATACTGTAGCCAACAGCTCATCTCCAGACAATTATTTACAGTCATCGAAACAGACAAAAACTTTGTATAAACTAGCATGCAGCATCCAGGAGAATGGGATTTCCTTTCTGTAATTCTCTCAATAAATGTATTCATTTCCTTATAAAATTTGACCACAGTATATTTGCAGTTTCCCCATGGTTATACTAGGCATTTACTATAGTTTGCCATGTTTTTTTTTTAAATATGCTTTACCTTGCTGTGCTTTACAGTGCTTAACTAGGCTTTACCATGCTTTCACTATGGGAAACTTGTATGTGGGTTGTCACAGTTCTGTGCACTGCACATACATTTATGTGATGAGTGAAAAAGAGCATGCAGGTTCAATGTTTCTGTCTTCAGTTCTTCAGTCAAATTAGAAAGAAAGTAACCACTGTTGTAAGGGCAGCGGTGAGGGATTTCTGCTTCACATACCAGTGCTAATAAGATTTTAAATCATTCCCTTTGGCCTGAGAGAAAGCTGTAAAGATCATTGTAACCTTGATTCATATGATTAATGGGCAGAGCCGGTATAATAATTACAAACGTTGATAAATAACTAGCTCATATCTCAACTGGGAAATAAAGACATATAGCCTTTCTGACCATCTTATCTTTTGAAAATGAATTACAAACAGTACACTTGAATTATTAGGCCTTTACTCACTTCTTGGATTGTTTCCCTAATATGCTAATCTCCATAATAAATATCCTGCACTTATTTGTTTTGTCCTGTGTTTGGTCACATACAAATGAGTGTATTTACTCAAGCAAGTGGAAAAATAATGAAAAGCCTGTGAGATACGTAGACTTTTCTGCAGACTTTGTCATCTGTTAAGCATTTTGCTGTTAGTCTTGCCAAGGTCTCCAAATCCCCCCTCCCTGCCCGGGAGCTGCCGGCTGAGAGCGGCACGCAATCCAGGCATTAAACTCATCTCGTATCCCCATGCAGCAGTCAATCAGCGGGAAGCACGGCAAGCAAGGTGGAAACAGCCAACAGACCAATGGGTACAAGGCATTTCAAATCAACCACATTCCTTGAAACCAGAGGATTAACTGATCATAGAGCAAAGCAGAATGTGCGGTTATGTAACATGTAACCTAAGCAGCCCTTTGCAATTCAGCATCTCTCATGTTGCAAACTATACTAAAGTAGAACTTTTTCTGTTTCAAACTGAAGGGCTCCTCTATATGTTTTGAAGTTTTTTAACAAGAACAACTTTGGACTTAATTTGGGGTATTTGTGTAAAGTATTTTATAGGCTGGATTTGGGAAATCTGGAATTCTCCTGTAGAGTGAATTCAGTCTTCTTTATGTTTCATTATTTATAGCATATATACATGAACAACACATTTACTTGCACTTTATTTTGAAGTGCAGTTTTCAATTTGCTAATGTTTCTTGCATTACACATTTGTAGAACTCTTGTATGCGTCATAAACTACAATTACTAGTTTTTTTTTTTTAAACAATTTTGTAAGACAGGAGCATTGATAGAAAACAACATTACATTGCATTTATCAGTTGTGATGTCTCTTTTGCAGTCTCCACTATCTCCACTTCACAGCTGCGTTGCAGGTTAGGAAGCACCAAAGGTTAAAGGGTCTTGCTTACACATAACCAAACATTGCTTTGGTGTATCACCAGTTAATGCTCTTTTATCAAGGAATTTGAAGCACTTCATAACTCAAGACTGAATACTTTCCCTACAGTCCTTAAATATGTTATTGAGCATTCAAAACAGAAAGAAAGCAAGCTGACATCATACACTGATGCACAGATACTATATATATATATATATATATATATATATATATATATATATATATATATATCCTAAAACAATTTTAAAGACACTGAAAAAGCCTTCTAGTCAAAACATATTTAATTGAATTTTAGTTTATAAAGTAAATTAGTTTCGTATTTCTAAATCCTTTAAAAACTGAAACCTACCCAAATTTGGATCATATTCACTGATGAATCTTTTGGTGAGAAACTTCACAGTCAAAGCTACAGGAAACAAAAAATAGATCCTGTTTAGTCTTGTGTTTCAACAAACTTCACAACAGATGAAAGTGGTTTACAGTTTCAGACATGCCAGGAAATAAACAGTTTATTAAAATATTGGCTTTAACCCTACAAACACTGTAGGCAAAGTACTGGTTGTACAAAAAAACAAAACAAAACAAAAAACTAAAGCATTACGTTTGCAAGTAGAGCAGTCACTTTAACAAGCATTCTGAGGGACACCGTTAACACTGAAAGAGGGACTTGAATCAAGATTTGGTGATTTTTGTAGTTAGAAAAAGTTTATTATAACATTTTCATGTGTCCCCCAAGGATTCTGTTTACGTAGTGCTACTTAGTAATCACAGCAGATTATACTGTATTTGAATTAATTACAGGTAGAGCTTCAGGTTTTCAGTTTTTATTTTCCATTTGTCTTAATTAAAAGTTGTTAAGCCTTAACTGAATACCAGATTGTTTAAATTAGCGACGGGCTACTAGAAACTAACGCAGTGGAAACTGATGCGGCGATTAGAACCAGAACGAAATCCAGGTTCAAATAGAATCATGCGAGATCAATGCACGTCGTTTGTCAACTCAGTCAAGATATGATGGTAAATACAAACAACTTCCTTTCGGGATTAGTTTTTGATTAAGAAGATTATATATATATATATATATATATATATATATATATATATATATATATATATATATATATATATATATATATATATATATATATATATATATATATTATATATTATACAAATTTCCCTGTCAAAATAACCCGAAAACTAGTTTTTATAATTAAAGGGATCGGGATTATTTCCCAAGTGATCAAAAATAACCCAAAAACTAGCCCTAATTACAGGGATTGTGTTGTCCACACCCGTGACTGACACTTTACCAATTTATTAAAAAGTGATACAGCTACAAAATAAACATCACTCAATAAATACACGCAATGCAAACTATTTACCAAAGTATTACTTAGCAATGTAAAATGCGCATGAATAAATGAATGAATGAATGAATAATAATAATAATAATAATAATAATAATAATAATAATAATAATAATAATAATAATAATTACCAGATTTTCCCGATCCTCTGCATCCTAACACTGCTATATTGCATTCATTCAGACCTCGGTCTGGGATGGTAGACAAATTAACAACACTGCAAGATCTCGATTTACCAAACATGGATGACATCCTCTGCCTGAAAGGTGATATATAGACATCACTGTGGATTCCCAAAAAGATAATTTACAGCATCAGTAAAATATAACTTCATCCACATCCGCTATATATTCATATCTGCAGTGCATTCACCAGGTGACAATCTGCGTAACAAGAAACAAATCTTTTTCAAATGTATTCAGTGAATTCATTACCAGGGATATGTGTGGTATTTAGTTGTTTATTTGTAATTACAACATTGTGTAAACTATGAATAATGTTGTGATCAATTAAATTAAAGTTCGTGCACTCCCGTTCTAAAAAAAGAAAAAAAAAAGAAATTGTCTCACCTCTTATTTTCCTCAAACATAAGTTTCAGTGGATAAGTCTCCTCTACCTCTGAATGTGTAGCTCAACTCTTGTTGAAGCGCTACTCACATTTCACAGTGTTGCGTTTAAAAAAAACCTGCATCGACTCTCGGGCTTCCAACACTTGGTGTTTAAGTGCTTCAATTCCCCTGATGCCTTATGTTCTGGTGTAAAATTTGGACCCTTTCCGTCGACTCTTATGAGCAGTGATGATGTATATAATCTGAAGATGAAGAGGAACCTCTGATTGAAGAGCCGGTTGTTCCTCGGGCCCCTCTACAAATCTCTGCAACAAAATGTTCTTCTCGGACGGTCCTTCTATTCAAGCGACGCAACGTGTATCTCGTCTATTTTTATTTATTTATGTATTTATTTATTTATTTTTTTAAAATCTACTACAAAGCATTACAAACAAGACCCATTGCATAAACAATGCACAGACCTCGGGGGAAAAAATGTGATCCACAGACTTTTGCTGGATGAATGAAAAACGTTGGCTTTGAATGAAGGAAGGAAAAAAAAAGAATTACAGAAGAATGCACATGCTTACGTATTTGATTTGCTGCCAAATTCCTTGTATGGAAGATACCACAGTTCATTCTCAATTAAGTTTACTCAAAAATGTGACACAGCCTCGTGAAATAACAGCGTCAATCTAAACAAAGTAACGTTAGCTATATTATATATATATATTATATATATATATATATATATATATATATATATATATATATATATATATATATATATATATATATATATATATATAAAATATATATATATTATATATATATATATACGGGCTTCGGCTGTTAATATTGCCCTTTAACACCTGTAAGTCGCTAAATAAATAAATAACAATCATATACTTTTGTATAAAATAACCATAAAACTATGCAAAAAGTAATTTGGGGCATTGAAATTAAATTATATAAACAGGGTCAATTCTGAATCATGTCTAAACAATACACTAGTGGTGTAGCTTAAACTGTAATGTAGCTATGCTATGTAGAAATAAGACACACACACACACACACACACACACATATATACATACACACATAGACACATATGATCATTCAAAAACATGATTTAGTATTCACTTGCAGAACTCTGACTCTAGTAAACAGATGCAAGGCATAGTACATTGTTCAGTGAATGTGGTTCAGTATACCCTTGCATGACCCACAAGTAATGCTTGGCGTGGGATATTTGGAATACTGTTCAATATGTGTTCAATATATACTGTTCAATATGTATATCTACTGCAAACTTAACAAAAACTATCCTGACAAGAGGACACGTCAATGACTAAGACTTCTAGAGTTTAATCACGAATCACAGTCTTTAACTAGCTCTTTATTGCTGTGTAGTTTCCAAGTACAGTAGATACATAATGAATCACAACCCACCCTAAAACACGACTCATTAAAATGTTGACTCAAAGTCAAAAAGCCAGGCTAACAAGCCACATCTGGGGCACATCTGCCTTCCTTCTTTGCTTAAAAAATAGTTTTGCAAAAAGAATAATGACAAAAACAAGACAAGGACCTATTTCTTTAATATCAGCAGATCAGAATATTTCCTCACATGATATCAGTTTGTGATATTATATTAACGAGCCCTAAAAACAGCAGAATTGTAGCTGCTGGAACGGTCAATGCAATGCTATACATTCCTCAAGCCTATTCCTGTGTTGATAGGAAATGTAGGTTTCTGCAAAGTAATCATTTAACTTCAGAAATAGAGGTTAATATAAATTCTGTCTGGCATCATCTTAAAAACATATGCATACATACATCTATACTACCAACCAATTAGTATTGGAACTCTTGTATTCTTGGAAGTACTGTAACGTATACACATGGATTTACTTACTAGTTGGTGAAGCTATATGTCCCTTTAAATCTGAGACATCTGCGTGCACACATGCTGCTGCAATCTTTAGCCAGGTTCTATTTATAAAAATCAAAGCGCAGCCAATTCAACAACACAGCTCTATCCTGCGGGGCATGGGAAATCTTCACAATCTTTTCAGGTAAACACCGTTTGACTTGGTTTATTTGTCTTTCCTGTATATTGTATTTTAAAATAATAATCTGTGCAAAGATGAATAAAGTCCCTGCATTGCTCAGACTGCAATAAAAAAAAAAGCTGGGTCCTGCATTTATGGCCACATTACATGTTATAGTGGAAGACAGCCTTTTTGCCATTGACAAGGTCTTGCTGTCAGAGAACTGTAAGTATTTCCATGCTCTCTTTGAGTCGGGGATGCGAGAATGCCAGCAAGAGGAAATTCACCTGCTGAGGGTTTGATATCATGCTTAAGGTCCTGGGAGGTGAGAGGCCAGCTGTGATGAAATCATTGAAGCCGTAGAATGTGCCGCGTTTCTACAAGTGAAGTCGCTTGCCAAACATCTAATTAATTTAGTTAATTCCAGTAACTGCATTGAGATTTATCACTCTGCATCCACATATGGCCTGCTGGATCTGTACCACAGATGCACTCTGTTCATTAGGGACATGTATTTGCATTTAAAAGAAGCTTTGAAATGTCTTCCCGTGGATCTTCTGGACTATGTTGACTCTTTCATTCCCAGTACATTTATTGCTGTTGGGATCTAGTCACCCACCTTTGTACAAGATTCCTTGAGGTCTGTTTGCTATTTGGATGAAGACAGCCAGACGTGGAAAACCTTAACTGACTTGCCCTGGCAGGCAAGACTGTCTTAGACAACAAACTGTACATTGTTGGAGGGGTCTATGGCATCAGCAAGCAGATGGTGGAGTTAAGTTTCTGTTACGATCCTGAAGGAAATACCTGGAGCCACTTTTCCAGCCCTCAGCAGCTTCTCTACAACCTGACATTGATGGGACTCAATGGTTACCGTTATGCAATAGGAGGAGAGTATGACAGAAGGATTGTTGCATCAGTGGAGAGATACCACGTCTCAACAGACACGTGGTCTTTTGTTTCGCACCTGCCACGCCCTGCCGCTGGGGCTGCATGTGCCCAGGCGATGGGAAGGATGTTTGTTTGCTTGTGGAACCAACACACACAACAGACATTTATGAGTACGACCCGGGTAAAGATCAGTGGCTTCTCATAACAACTTTAATAAGACCTCAGAGCTATGGACACTATATGGTGGCCCATAGGGACAACCTCTATGTGAAGCGAAACGGCCTCCCCGATGATTTTTTGAGATGTGTGATAGACTGTTTTAATATTACCATCCTGCAATGGACGGTGATGGCTGGGCAGTACGTGAACTGCAAAGGCGCCCTGTTCACATTTGTGGTCAAGGGGGATTCTGTGTTCACAGTAAACCGAATGCTGACTCTTGTTTATTCTGTGGAGGAGAACATGTGGAAACCCAAGAAAGAAATGCAGGGCTATCGATGGTGCGGCTCCTTGCAGACATGTTTCTTGAGAGTACCAAAGAGGAGCAGTGATGACCTTCCCACTGACTGTATAATCCACACAGGTCAACAAGAGCCAGAGGATATCTACCCTAACGGGAGCTGGACCTGAACATAGCCACTGTGTACTGTCCCGTTCTCTTTCTGGTGCATCAGGGCTTCTGAAGTTCCAATATGGAACACAAGTTTAGAAAGGAGGTTTGAGACGTCACCTGCCTGTATGAAAGGCAAGACTGAAAGAGAAGCACAAAAACAAAATATCAAAAACCTTCATTTCAGTTAACGCTTCTCACGCTTCAGAATAAGTAGCTGGTCAGACAGGCGTCAGTCTACTTGGGTTAACCAAGGACACATGTTTCTGAAAATGACAGACACCAGATATAAATGAAGTAGTGCAGTATTTTTTTTAAGGATGTTGCTTGTTTTCCAAACAACAAAGCTGTTATCTCCAAAACACATTTACTTTCCTATTGGTTTGTTTTCATACGTTTACAGTGGTGTACCAGAGACACTTTTGGAGTTTTTGTTTTGTAATTTGAATGTAATATAAATAACCCAGTGTAGACATATTCCTGAATAAGCCAATAGCAGTTTTCTTACCCCTACCCCCACCCCTGTGAAAATTGAAGTGTCTGAAATGTTTCAATTTATTCCCCACAAAACTCCTTTCTGATTGACCTCTGAACTGTTTTGTTTTTTGTAGATGATCACAGAGGCACGTATTTCCCATTGCTGTGGTCAGTGGCTTCTTAAGTTTTTTGTGTGTGTATTGACTTGTGTAGACTGTTTGATTCATATCTCCCTGTGCTCTCTGTGGACACGGAAACAAATGTTCCAAACACTTAGGCCTTTAAAATGTCTTTCCAGTTTTGATAATCAACACCCTATTTTATGAACCCCAGGTTCCTGATCTGATTTTGGACGCAGGGCGTAAAGTCTTTGGGGTGTATGAGCACAGCAACCAAACACAACTGCAATTACCGGAGCACTTTGGCAACGATTCTCTTTTAATGTTCAATGTGCTATGTTAGTTGCAATGATCCAGAGGTAAACACTCCTGAATTTGATTGATTTTATTGGACCAACATAGAAGTTGAAAATACACAAGCTTGCAGGTGCAAAGTTTGAGAAGAGCTAGTGTAGAAGGAAAAAAATACATATATATGTTGTTTGGTTGTGCTTCCTTTCTACTAGTTTTTGTTTTCCATTATGGCAAAAACAAAACAGTCCAAGGGCCTGGTTAACTGGTCAGTTGTGTTTCCTTCATTGGACTACCAGTCTGCTGTTTTCATTTCCTAGACCTGTCTGTAGATCCGCAATATTGTAGAGTCTAAAGTGCGAGAGCTTTGACCTGTAGGAGTTATTGCATTTGATGTACAGTACATTTCTTTGCTAGTTCCTTGCTAATAAATCCCTTGAGAGAGAAGGAATGTAAACTTAATTATAAACATGTTTTTATTCTCTCTTATTGCATTATATAACAAGCAAGCTAATAAATCCTGTGCAAAAAAATTCCATCCTCCAAGGAAAATATGGTCAGGAGATAACTGTTCTTCATGCAGGCTCTTTACATTCAGAGTGTGGGTGTGTTAATAATAGCAACAGGATTAAAGAAAAGCCATCATCGCAAGATAGAAATCTTTAATAGATTATTTCTTTTACTTCCTCAGATGTCCTTTGTAATAACACTTTTGTTAGACATTGCAGTTCATTCTGTAATTCAATCCAGCCTGTAATCCTAAACACGCAGTTGGAACATTTGTGAACTTTAACAAAAGGACCAGTAAAATGTGTTAAAGTTCATCCAGAACTATGAAACATTAAATAGTACTGCATATGAAAAAAAAAAAAAAAAAAAAAAAAACTGGCAAAAATAAAAAGAAAGAAATGTAATGATTAAGTGTTGGTGCTGCATGAACCGATTATTCAAAATCAAGTGAAGGTCATTGGTACTATTCAAAGTGAAACAAGTGAAGAAACAGCTGCTTTTCTTTAGACTCGGTGGAGAACACACCAATCCTAGCAGCTCTTCCTTCACTTGTGTCAGTTTGAATGTTAAATTAGCACAATCAACACCAAGGCACTTGATTGTTATCACCTAATTTCTGTGAAGATCTCGACCAAATAATTGAGTAATTGGTTTCAATTAAGTTTCTTTTATATAGGGGTATATTTAAGTATAGGGGTAACATGACACCTCAGTTCTTTAAGCCACAGTATTCATACTGATGGATTCAAACCACTCTGCAGGTGTCATAAATATTTGCAAGTGACTAAAGGAAACAACCATGCTTGCCAAGCACTCCAATTTCCAGCTAGTAAAACAAACACACTAAATGGAGAGTAAATGCAAAGGATTTATTTGATTCATATAACAATGATCACAGTATAATACATTAAGTCAATGACCCATTACATTCAATTTCAGTAATAATACATTTTATTTCATACAAAAACAAATTCACATTTTTAAATTCAAAGTTAACATATTATGATCAAACTGAAGCGGATTGTCAAAACCTGGAATGGGTGAAACTGCTATGCAATAGGAGTCTGATTACCACCCCTGCACTTTATAATCAGTAACAATCATGAATCACGATGAGGCATACAATGGCAAGTTACAGTATATAGCAGTATGAAGCAAGACTGGAATACTAAATTAGCACTATAGTAACCCTTAGGTTAATTTGATACACAAAATGAATAATAAATAAATCAGCAATCAATAAATAAGTATATATGGGTTACAAATCTAAGGAGAGTTTACAAGAAAAAGACTTTGTAATCCCTTGTGAAGTGCAAGCTTCTATTAAAAAGAAAACGATTTAACTAAAAGAAAAGGGGTGACAGAGAAAAACAGCACATAAAGCATATGAATAGTAGTGGTAATGTAACCATTTTGGGGCTATGGTTTCATTTGCTGGTAGTGCTGCATGCAGTTTGATTGAATTATTCCACACGCATCATGAGTTCCTCCATGGCTCGCTCCCTGTGGTTTTCATGAACCAGCAGGACCTCCTTGATTTCGTTCTGCTGAAACCCCATCTCATGAAACTGAGTCAACAGATTCAAGAACTCGGCAGCCTGCAACAACAGAAGAAATAAAGTTAATGAAATTCGGATTAAATGCACAGTAACCCGTTTAGTTTCCTGGATAACAGATCAACCAAACTTACACTGCGATAAAACCCAGACAAAGACAGACACTTCTTGGAAATATTAATCTTGATGAAGTGCTTTTCATAATTTGGAACAGAACGACTTGGAATCTGGGACATTCTGAAGAAGACACATTGCCTTGTTATTCTAGGTTAAGATTAAAATCACTTCAATAAATCTTTTTTTTTTTTTTTTTAACACTGCAATTTCTTATAATCATAGCCTTTGTTATTTAGCCCTTCTGTTGTGTTACTCATAATTGAAATGCATTTCTAAGCTACGTAAGCGAATAGGGTTACAGGACTTGAATATGTCCCTAAGGGGTCCCTGCTTATCTTAACATTTAATTTGGATACTGTGTAGCGGAAATGGTCGGTGATTGATGGTACTGTAATTATTAAAATTACTGGTTTTAGTAGAAATAATGCTGTACCAATTAATAGCTTTCTGTAAATTTGTAAAATATTTCCAAGAGTAAGTGTAAATCCCACCCCAACCAAAAAAAAAAAAAGAAAAATATCACTAAATATTGTATTTCTTTTTGTTCTGTTTAATTTTACCTCATGCAGCTCATATCCTAATAATATTAATCTGGGTATACCCAAGCAAAACCCAAATATGAAAAAAAGATTTAGTAAAAACATAACTAGAAGAAGTCATGTCAACATTTAAAATGCTCCCTTTTCTTAGGTCCATTCCAGGTTTAATTAGGCCATTAGCTAAACTTGGAATGACCCACAGAACTGCACGAAAGGAAACTTATTTCCAGCCCTGCGACTCCACAGGGATGAGACGGCCCCGTTAAAAGACTCAGGCTGACCTTTGTCTCATTGTACTGAAACATTTCCAGGGCCTTCTCCACCTGCACCTCTTCACAGCCCTATTTGCACAGCCGGTCACAGGCGATGAGGTAACTAAGGATTTAAAGAGAGGTGACAGGGGTTCCTTACTGCATGGCAAGATGAGCTTTCTGTTGAAGAGGGAATGACCCTCCCTCTGCTGAATGCATTCTTGAAAAGAGAACTTTTAAAAGCAATAAATACATACAGGTTCACTTGTCTGTAAATTGAGTGGTAAGCGATATTAACTTTTGCTTCAGGCAACACCTGCACACTACATAGTCTCTCACCATTTCTGTTAATGTAATTATTTAGTAATAAAAAAAGGTACAAAAAAGTGAGCGGAGCACAATGTATCATTCCATTCTTGATATCTTCTCCTCATGACACCCTCTCCTCATAGTTTGCTGCTGGCAAGGCCTTGGGGAATACAGCATGTGAATACAGGATTGACTTTCCAACCCATTCCCTGTACAAATCAGCTGGCGCCAATATGGATATGGAACCAGTTAAAAGAGAGCTGCTGAGTTTGAATACTGCACCTGAACTCCTGAAGGCAACACCTTATTTCCTGTCCAGTCTGTGTAGCAGGGACTATACCAAATTGCACAAAACGTGCCCTCTTTTGCTTGACTTCCTGTTCAAAACACACAAGGTTAACAAAGACACTTCCCGGAGGTTCTTGTCTTCTGCAAAAAACGATTCCCATCAATCCAAACAAACTGTGAGTCATTTGGACTCAGGGGAGCTGCTGTGTTAAGCTGAGAACAGAAAATAAATCCCAGATTCTGGAAGGAATAGCTATTTTTAATATTTCACACAAGCACCCTGTGTCAGATGTGACTTAGCAGCCAAGGGATCAACGCAGCAAACCCTAAACCAGCGGACAACAAGACACACACAGCTGAAGAAAATAATCCATTAAGTTGCAATTTGTTTGACTAGCAATGCCACCTTCACATGACCTAGCAACAGCTCTTTAATCACTAAGATTAGAAGACAGCAGAGATGAACATGTTCCAATTAGTGGCTTGGGCTAAATCCAATGCAACTGTGTCAATTTTCCAGCAGGTAGCCAGAGTCATTAAAACAAAGACATAAGGGGTTCTTCTCCTGAAACCCAGTCTAATGTCACCATATACAAAAAGGTGAATTCAACATCATGTGTTCCGTTACACAGCGCTTTCAGTGCTTAATAAAGACTACAATGTTCCAAACCTGGTCGGGGCTCTGTTTCCCAATCTTCTGGAGAGCCCAGATGGCCGCATGCATGGGATAGCCCAGGCCAATGACCGGCTCCAGCAGGTCTCGCTCCTCCTGGCTGAGAGCCAGTAGCAGGTCCGCTGAGGAGTCTGGGTAAAATGTGTGGGAACTGAGAGGTCGAGAGGCAGAGGGAGGGGGTGGGAGGCAGGAATAAGGGCTCAGGGACTGTAAAGCAAACAGAACAGGAAACCTTCAGTGAACCCAGAACAGAGCGTATGTTGTACTGGGACTTGGCAAGATACACGCCTGTGTTGATCGAACTTTGATGTTTCTTCCCTTTCTGAATTGAACTGAGCTTCAGTCCTTATAGTGGCGTCAGGCTGTTTCATAAGTCCCTGCTGCAGGGCACTTTATATAATACAACATATTTTTCAAAACTGCATTGTGTTGAGTTTTACTTATTAATAAAACTTCACATATGCTTATGCCTGCTTTTTATGTGGTGTTATTTTCCTCTACAGTGTATAGGTTACAAGCACAGGTGAGTCTTATTAAACTCATAGTAAAACCAGGAATAAATAAACTGCTATCTTATTTTCATCCCTGTAGTTCATGTAATGTTTTGGAAAATGTTTATGTTGCTGTAATGCCCTACGACATTTGAACAATGATTTCTGTTCTAGACATTAGTTTTGTGACATATATTATATATATATAAAAATGATAACGTATAGGGAAGCCAGATAAAGTGTAAAATTGACCATGTTATTTTATTTTTATATTGTTTTGCTAATGCCAAAATCACCTCCTTATCACTGCTTGTGCCATTCCCCTGAGTATTTTTAGATCCGATCCATTTATAGTCAGGTTGGCAAAGAGTACAGTACTAAACCTTGGCATACAATAATCCCCTGCAGACCTAGTTTAGTCTTTCCAAGAATGACACCATTCAACCAGAGAACTTAAACTTTAACCCTAAACTCATTGCTTATTGTCTATCCCATAATACTTGACTATGCAGAAGAAAAGACCTCCAACTTAACATTTTCCAGTTACTCATATGAGAACATGCCTGCCTTTGGGTGGTTGAGTACTGAGCTGTTTTTGGTTAAAATATTTTTTTTTAAAACTAGACTACCAAAACTCTCCCTTATATTTCCCTTAAAGTTTGGATCCTTACCGGGTGTGTGGGTTTATGGTTCCTGATTGCAGGAATATGACCAGCAGTGGCAGGCCTGGGCTGGAGGTGTGCTGATGGCGGGGATGATGGAGGCTGTGGGGTGGGAAACCCCAGAGAAGAATTGCGGCCGCAGTGACACAGTGGGAGGAGCCTCCTCCTGGGTCTCCTCTGGTTCTGGCACAGAGGACTGGTCACCCGTTCTCTCTCCAACACCTCCAAGTCATGATACGAGGACGGCTCTAAATACAGGGAGTTCCTCCTTTGTCTTGGTAAGTTGGTGGGAGACTGGTGGCTTAACAGGAACGGAGAGGAACAGGGTCTGAAATGGCCTGATGGACAGTTCCTCCCGGTCGTCGGATGAGGAGCGCTCATCATCGTCAGAGTAGCCACCGTCGCTCTCGGAGTCCGATATCACTAACTTAGCCCTGTGGGGGGGGGGGGGGGGGGGGTAGGCCCTGGGGGGGGGGGGGGGGGGGGGGGCAGGTTAAAATCTGACACACTTAAACTCCTGCTCCTTTGCCTTGGTGCCTCAGCAGGGCTCCAGCACATCCTTTCATTGGCAATGAACACCATCCAGTAGGGTGGACAGGATGGCACAGTGGCTTGGTGGCAGTGGCTTGAGCAACGTGATGGAAGATCAGCAAAAGCAGTTTATTTTAAGTCTGAAGACAAAGGGCAGTAAGTCTGTAGCACAGCAGCTGGTGCGTGTTATCGATGGATTAGAGAGAGATCCAATACCGGCTGTCTGCCCCTGCTAAATCTGCTACTTCGTTTCTTCTAACACTTTCTAAAAAACACACAGAGCCCAAACAAGACTGAGTGTAACTCGAACGGAACACTTGCATCTGAGCTTGATAAATAAATAGGACATGTATCTTTCATCTGAAACTGGTTTTTAAATAAGCTGCATTAACTGCAGGTGCATACCAGCACTTAATGTCTTCTGGTAGCTATAGAGAGCCTCCATATACTTTTTTGGCACATACAATAACATTTTCTTAAGTCTTACCAACACTTTCTCCCTTAGAAACTGCAAAACTAACAAGAATGTGTACTTCAGTTCAAATAGGTGGGTAACAAGGATTCAGCCCTACCCTCACAGGTCTTAAAGGACCTGCATTTTAATAGATGTTAATTAAATAACACATTGAATGAGGTTTTATACTATGTGCATCCTAAAACAAAAGTGTAGCCAGGTTACATTATAATATTGTATTTAGCAAAATGCTTTGCAGAATTTGTTTACTTGTTCCCTCTAAATCATCAGCATGCAGTTCATTATCAACAGATGAGTGAATTGAATGTCCCCCTCCGCCCTCTCCCAGAGATGAATCCAACACATTCTCTTGAGATGTACAGCACACGTTCGTTTACTATGACTCGTGGTGTTGTCAGCTCATTCTCATGGCTGGAAGATTAGACCGGTTTCTAGCACTTCTCTCAAAACAAGACTGTGCTGAGGCAAAAACTGGCTTATTATAGTTGTACTTGACAGGAATGTATGATATTCAAAACTTTCCACAGTCTCTCTGTCACAGGGATGTAAACAAATGAATCACGAATGGGTTTATTTCCATATATGGAACTTTTATAGCTTCAGCATAATTTAATTAACTCCTGGGGCTAAACGAGAGAAGGAGTCGTTGGCTGCAGGATGACAGTGAATATTTCTCGGATAAACAGATTGTACCATGTCACCAGAGCGCATGCAGTGCGGTGCTGCACTGCCCGACGCAGTGCCACTTAGAGCTCGGGGCTGGTCAAAGAATGATAACAGAACACGCAATCATTATTCATACTGCTGCTATCTCGGGACTTGCAAGCTTGTATCCACACACAGCTAAAATTACCATGGGAACAACCTTGTTGCTATGACATTAGTCTCTAGGAAGAACAACATTATTAAGCTGAAGTTTATGGACAATTTGAAAACATTCCTGTGTAGAAGGATTTTTTTACAAACTTATTTTCCTTTAATTAATCTGCTCCAAGAAGAATATTTTTGGGGGGATTTGTACTTAAAAATAAAATGTCTAAAATAGCCTACCCAAAAACAGGCTGCATTGTTTACTGCGGACTCTAATAGGAGTTTTACTTAGTAAATAGTATTATCTGGTGGCCAAAAAATGCCAAAACATTTCAACATTTATTTCAAAGTTATGAATATTAGTTGAAAAATAATAAGCGATGAATAAAAAAAGAGTAATATTTAAGATAAACAAACCTGTTTAAGTTTTTTTTTTTTTTTTTTTTTTTTTTTAACAAACAGGATCTGAAAAAACGAAAATAATTATCAAGAAAAATTCTAGCTACAGCCAAGATGTGGGTGTAATGGAAGAAGAGAGAGCAGCCCTGTGATCTGCATTATTACCCAGTTTTGTGGCACAATTCAATAAAACCTCCAGACATAGGACATGCTCAGGCCTGAACTCACACCTGCTCTAGCAAACATGTCAAACTATTTTCTTGTGTAGACATTCTATAAGCTCTTTAGTTGGAAACATGTGTATACTAACCCCTCTGGAGAATGGGATTGTATGCTGCCATAAAAAAAAAAAAAAGAGAAACGATATATATATGTTTTTTTGTTTTTTTTAAAAACTGGAGAGTTAGTTCATTAGCCTTGCAGTTTTAACACTGGGATCAGGAGCTCAATCGAAAATGTGTCAAATTACTTATTTTCTTTTATCAATGCCACCTTTATTACATATTTGCTTATTTTTCACTCATTTTACAACAGCTCTGCACTGTTTCCAAAGTATGAATTGTGACCTTTAAAGTGGAAGCTAGAAAGATGCATTATTTTTTTATTTACAGAGATGCAAATACAAATACCAAAGTTATAAAAATGCCTTTCTGTTTTCCAACAAAAAGTATTGTTAAATACACTGCTCAAAGCATTCTCACGGCGTTCTGCAATCACCACGTGTACATTTATAACCTTGCATTGTATGCCGGAGACCAAACCACAAAGAAAAGCCATGGCGCTATATTCATGCTATACATTATTATTATTATTATTACTATTATTATTATTATTATTATAATATAGGACTAGAAATACTAAAAGAAACTTAATAAATGAAGTGTTGTTACATTTCTTTTACTATTTCTAAATGTACCACTTGAGCGCTTCATAGTTTTGGGTTTACATATATATACACACACATACATATTGTATACTGATGTTGATAGGAATATATATCATTTATGTCTCAGTTTGTATTAGATTGCATAATACAGTTTGTATCTAATGGAAGTGACTTCATATTATAATCTATATAGTTATTCTTCCTTAAATAATATAGTACAAGAAGCTGTAAAATTTCAACCCACTTGAGGTCAGAGCCTGTATCTAGGCTCCCTATGCGATATTTATATATGTATTTGTTTCTGTTGTTCATCAGCTTGATCGATGTAACACTGCATTGCCGGGGTCAATGACTCACTTGTGTTGAGTCCAGTATGGTGATATTCAGATCTGGAGGAGTGACCCCCTCCATCTCCTTTGATTCTTCTCTTCCAGCAGGGATCTTGAAAGGTACCTCATCCAGCCAGTTCATTGTTCCTCCTGAGGAGGGTTTTCAGCAACAAGGAAGGCTTTGTTAGAAACAGCAGATCAAAAGGCACATCATAAAAGCTCTCAAAATATTTAACGAATTACAATAATCTGGACCTACCGCCCCAAACATGGTCATTTCTACCTTCAATTCTTTGCATTCATGCAGTTAATGCTTTTATTAATATGTTTATGCTGGCCATTTGGCAACAGCAACATATACAAAAAGCATGTTTTCAATATTACCACACCATATGAGGTATGCTAATGTAAGACGTGCCATCTTGAAATGAATACAACATTGGTCTGAATAACCTTTTTTTCTGTACAAGTTTTGCTGCTTTTTGCTTTTATTCATTCTGCTCTTCATGAAAGATGCTGACATGGCATCACTGTAGTCGTGCTGAACTCTGTGCTGTGGACTACTGTCCACAAAGGAACGAAACTGACCAATCAACTCAAGCAGCATTAACCACAGAGTAGCTTCACTGACCAAAAACACAGAGTACTGTACATAAACCTGTCTGCTAATAGGTCTAGGAAGTACTTACACTGAATGGGACTCGCTGTCTCTGCAGCCTGACAAAGGAGAACAGAAGCTTTTTCAGCACACATGCTTGTGGGTCTGGCTTTGTAATAAACATCTACTTAGCTGCTTGAGAACCATGATCAGCAAAAACCTACGTCTTCACACCACCTGGCTGTGTAACCTGACGTGGCACACCGCAGCACAGTGGAGTGCTCACCCTGCTGTTTGTTACATTTTCCAGCAGGTGGTCTGTAAATACACGCAGTACAGCAATGCCATAAACAACAACTATTCCGTTTACTTTTAAACCACTGACTGAACTTTGAAAAATGTATCAAATCAGTATTGAGTAGTATTTAACATTCACATTCTATAGATTTTATTTTTTTATTTTTAGCTCAAACATGAAATAGACTGTTTAAATGTTTTTGGAGTTACAAGCCCCTTTAATGCAAGCCTGTATGTTCAGTGATTAACATCATTTTCATCATTAGTTTAAAAGTCAAGATAGGATGCTAGTTTTCCACAACACAATGCTAGAGAGAAATCCTATCTTCAACAAGAAGTCTCCAGGTACTGTACAGGGCCATTAGCAGCAAAGAGATAGAATCATAGAACAGTTTATAGCCCTGAACTTTCCATTCTGTCATTTGTTTAAATAACAATACTTGTCCCACTTGATATGCACTTACATGAGATGACAAAAGACATTCCCATCCTAAAGTGGGAGAATGTATCTCAGAGCAGTCTGTCATTTGTAAACAATAATATTCTAAAATAGATTTTTATTCAACAAGAAAAATGATAGATATTTGAAAGAATGAGAAAAACTCAGTATTGTTCAATGTTAAAGATATACATCTTACATGAAAAATAAGTTGTTTGAACTCATAAAAGATTAAGTAACCTTACGTGTGCCTTGTCTGGAAACAGAATTCATAGAAGCCCCACAAATACTAAAAGTTACTTCTTCAATCTGGAAATTCTCTGTACAATAAGATAATGTTTTAAACAGTAGTTTATGGTTGAGAAAGGTATTTCAGTAACTATAAGAGCTAGAAATCTGATCAACAAATAAGAATAAAATCCAATCTAAATAAACTTGCCTGTAGGGTCCTGTAATGGAGCTCCTTGTTCTTGATTCAGCTGCGATGTTCAGATCTTGTTGCTTTGTTTTCTTTCTTGGCAGACGTGCTAATAAATGCTAATTCCTCTTGAACTGTTAATCCACTGACATAACAGGAGATCCAGCATCATCTTCATGCCAGCTGAAGCACATGCAAACAGGCAAGATTCCACGTGGACTTAAAACACTACATTTGCTGCTGTGTGTAAATAAAACACATTTCAATTGCAGACAAAAAAGAAATGCAACAAATACTGTTCATTTTCTTTCTGCTGTTGAATTTCTCAGTTTAGTCAAATGTTTTGTTTCGTTAATGGCTTGCTTGGAAAGCAGATGAACTTTGTCAACTGCACTTGGAAAAACAGCGACAAGATCCTAAACAGACCCACCTAAGTCAAGATAAACAAGCAGCGACAAGTTCCAGCACAATTTTATATTGGGCAGATATGTAGATAAAAGGAAAGAAAATACTTGCTGCGCATTTAAAAGAACTTCCTCTTGTAATAGTAATAGACACACACACAACTTTTTTGGTCAAGTTTATTGTCTTTTATTGAAAAGGTTCTATATCCCGGTTCTATGCAGCTGCCCTGAGTGGATAGACTAGTCAGGTTTCTCGAGTGCAGTGGCCCAGACATCGTTAGAGGGAGGCACTGGAAGAATCCAGCCTTGAGGAATGAAGCTGCCATCCGGGTGATCTGGAGGTACCAAGAAGCACTCCCAGTCCCTCCTGGTGAGAAAACCGCAAGATTGATCAAAATTGACAAAGCACACAACTGTTTTCTATTATAATAATCACTGTTTTTACTTTAAAAATGAGACAAATCAAAAACAAAATATGCTTTTTTTGGCACTGGAACATCGTACCGTGTGTATTAACTGTATTAATGCAACACATTTTCATACTTCCTGTAGCAACCAATGCAGTACCGGGATGTGATCAATGTATTGCGTTCAAAGCTCATTTACCTGATCTGTATGAGAGCATGTAAGGAATGCTCAGCTTGTAAGTAGTAATGTCTGAAAGGCCGAAGAGGGTGCTCTGGATGCATTTCAGCTGTTGAAACAAAATGGGGATCTCAATCGTTTTCTGTCTGCAGTCAACCCTGCAATTTATTGCAGAAAACAAAGCACTGCCTCAGTGTGGCAACGCATAACAGTCTCCACAAAAGCTGCTAGCAGACAGAAACAGTTTATGTTACATATGTTCCTTCAGAACTAAAAAAACGAAAGGTCAGGTTGTAAGACTAGGCTGGCATACCTGAGTTTCCAAACAGCATGGACTCGACTTGGCACTTTCTCTGCAGCAGTTTCTCTTTTTCCTTCTTGTGTTTTCTCTCCCGCTCTCTCTTGCGCTCCTCTTCCTGCTCACCCTCCAGCATGACTCTCAAAGCCTTCTCCTCAGCGTCGTACACCACAGTGCGTTTCACAATCACTTTCCTTAGCGCAGCCACCTGCTGCTCAAAAGCTTCGTCTGCTGTGGTTTCTGGGTGTATTCCTGGGGGGGGGGGGGGGGGGGGAAGAAATGTTTTATAGGGATTTATTTTTAAAAAAAGGGTGATATTGTATTTGAAGGATTTAAAATACAATTCATAAACTGTAATAACCTAAACCAATTTACAAAGATTCATGAAAACACAGAACGTTCTTAACAAGGTCCATCTTTGGATAAGTACCAAGTAACAGACACTCAGGCGTCCCTGATGGAAAGTATTAAGCATTCAAGAGCTAGTGAGCTAAGGTGCCATGAACTGGAAACAGATTTTCAGTTTTAGTCCAGGAAATGTATTTTGAGGCAGAAGATCAATTTGTAAAACTGGGTAAACCTGCAATTCAACTGCAAAATTAAGAGAATATTTTTTAAAAACAGTACAATATTCTACAGTGTTGTGGTGGTTCACTTCTTGTTTAACCCTCTCAAATAACTAAAGGAATCTTATAAACAGTAACACGATGGGGGTACATTTTCTGAAGAGGACAATCTGAATGGTACAGAACAAGCAAGAAACAACTTACTTGCATCTAGCAGCAGGTACACGACAGCTCTGGGCAATTCATTGCTAGCTTTATACTGTTATGATGGTTGTATTCTTTTTAGAAAAAAAACTGTCTATGCACTTGTTGATAAACTGGAACTATAATTTCTTTCCTATTTGTAAAGCACAACTTCCATATTTTACCCTTTCTAGCAGCCGCCTCCTTCCTCAGTTTGCGCAGTTTCTCCAGCGAGCGGAGAATGTCCATCATCCTTTTCGAGTCGGCCTGTTTCTTCCTCACTTCAGACAGCACGCTGTCTGCTGCAGCTTTCAGTTCCTGCTCCTGTTCACAAAACATTAGGCTTTAAGGTTATATTTGAGATTAGCATCCAAGTGAGAACCCAGTATCAAAACAACATGTACAACATTTGTCCAGCAGTGGCAATGTTTGCTTTGTAGAAATGTCAACGAACCCAATGTCAAAATGCAGGAATCCCGAGTGTTTAAAAAAAAAAAAAAAAAAAAAAAAAAAATCAATTAGGAGACAACATTGTGATTGTTCAACTGCTTTCACTGAAAGCCAATTTAGACTGGCATATTGATTAAAAGGGAATGGGGAATCTATTTTTAAAGTAGATGTGGAACTGACCCCTGCATTGGTACATAAATTAAAAACGAGGTCATGTACTGGAAACGTTGAAATAATGTTTGCTTTCCCCAAAGCCCAAACACCGGGGATCCCCAGCAGACATGCAAGCAAGGAGAGTACAGCCCCCTGCTGGAATAAACGTGAATGCAAGTTTGCGTTGTAAATAAGAGTTCACACTTCAACCTGTGTCCAGTAACTGCTGTGTTGATTTCTATCAGATGATAATCACCAACATACTTACACAATAATTTACTGCATTACCAAACTATGTTGCGCTGACTAAATTGAGATTTATTTGGAGTACTTTACTCGGTTTATTGTGCGTTCTGAAAAACAAAATTACCCGTTTCTTTTCTTCAACTTGCTGGACGCATTTCATCCTCCACCTGTCAATCTGCGCCTCCCTCTCGGCTGCCCTGGCTTCTTCCTCCTGTTTCTCCAGAGTCTGTTCCCGTTTCTTCCTCTGAAGCCTTGACCTTTTCTTACTGATCCTGGCCAGCTTCTTTTTAACGTTCTCGATATACACAGGGTCATCTAGAGTCTTTAATTTCTCCTGGAGTTCCTTCTTGACCGCCACTGCTTTCATGTAGGACTCAGACCAAAGGCTCTCATTCTCTACGTTCTGCTTCAGAACCCGACACAGCCGAGCCAATTCCGACACCAACCGAGCCGCGCTATAGACAGCGTCGCGGGCCTCGCTTACCAACGGGGTGCGCTCTGACTGTTTGGGGCACGACACCTTTGAAACTGTTCTGTTCCTTTTTGACAAAAACTTTGCAATCCATTGCTCGTCTTGTTGCGCCTGTCTGGCTTCCGAGTCTGGCTGCGCAACAAAGTCATTATGGTGGCGAGAGGTCGTTGACGTTTCTTTCCAATGCCAGTGCATTTCATGTGCTGATAATGTACTTTCAGAAAAGTTGTACTGGGAAGCTTCGGGGTTATGATGTCTCTGATAATTAGAATTATTAGGTGTGGCAGGGCCGGACTGGCTGTGAAACGGACCAATGTTACCGTAAGAACTGGGATCTTCTTGAGGAGGTCTGTTATAACGTGGGTCTCCAAATTGTGTCTGCATACGAGTAGAATAATTGTAATTTGGTTGCCACGGATTGTCGTGACAACCTGATACTGTCGGCGGCTGCTGTCTGTAACTGAATTCCATTTGTGCAGCGTTACCGACACCTTGGGACAACTGATCAGGTCCCGACGGACCAGGAATCTCAGAAAAAGGAGGGTTTACTGTTTTACTTAAATCCATCGTTCTATGCGCACCTGGGTTCGAAGCGTTATCTCCTTGCTGGCGATAAAACTGTGAACGATACGGTGGTGGCTGTAAAGCGGCTGACCTGTCCGATTCATTAGGGATAAATCGCTGGTCTCCAGGAGGGAACCGCTGCTGGTGTCGGTAAAGATCTTGCCTAGGCCAAAAAGATCCACCGGCACCGCTGCCATGAATTTCACCAGGGTTTTGTAGTTCAGAGCGCTGAAATGCCCCATGCATAGACAAATCTAACCCTCTGGGGAACATATCGCCCCTCGTACCCTCGTTAAAGAAGTGAGCGGCGCTTTCCTGATTAGGAAACTCCGGATTCGGTGGCGGCTGTTGCTGCTGTGGAGGTCTTGCAGAAAAATACTGATCATGCTGAAATGGCGGCGGTCTTTCCATTGCATTGCCAGTCCAATCCAAAGTCTAGACTTACTGAAACATGTCCATGTGCAGAGTTTACTACAATGCAAGCAGTGCTTTTCAACGTGTTGCACTGTCTCACAGAAGCGACACATCCGCCCATTTAAGCGGGTTGTACACTTCCGCACAAGAGCATTTTTTTATTTTTTAAATTCGATAAGCAACATCAGAGCGACACCTAGTGCAGCGGAAGACAGACGCTGTTCGAGTTAGACATCCTGCGCTCCGTTTCACTGAAACCTCAATTCATACCACCGTTTACATCATTCCTTCATACTGGTCGACAATTAATTATCAATACAATAAAGTCTTACGTAACCTGTTAAGAGGTACTGGACACGTGTGACTGCTAAGACAGCGATTGCTTGTTATATACTTGTTAATCTGCCATTGACTTGTATTTGAAAATAACAATAAAACCTGGGGGTTGCTGGTAATTTATTCTCGCTTTTAACTTCTAGGCTTTGGAGTAAAACACACACACACACATTGTATGTGTGTGTGTGTGTGTGTGTGTGTGTATATATATATATATATATATCTATATATATATATATATATATATATATAGTCGCAACTTCAGCGTTGATTTGTAATAAACCTACAATTTTCCATACTAGTTTTTCTGTTAATGTGGCCCTCAAATATGGGATACAGAAGACAAAATGTTTACTGAGTAATTGAGTGTAAGAATGTCAATGCTGTAATTTGTATTTTCCTTTTAAATGTTTTCATCCATTCATCACTGTGGTCTTGCCGTATTTTATAAATAAAATATGATCTGTCCCAAGTACAGGTTTCGACATTGACCGTGCTATAAAACAAAAAATGGGCTAACTCAGTCATAATGACAGTTTAATTATATATAACTTGTAACGCAACACAAGATGATTTGAGTTATATATGAACTAGTCATTCTCTTCATTATTACATGCCATGTCCCACTGCATACCAAACTGGTCTGTAATTTTTTCATAATTTTTCATATATTTTTAAATATACTGTAAAAATATTATCTTAAAAACAAATGGTTTATATAGATATATACATTTTATTTATATCTTTGAACAAGCATAGACAGTCCCCTTTGTATTTCACAAATGTTAAGTAGGCATAAAACTGTACTTTTTGACCTAATCAAAAGCATAAAAATGGTTTAAAGCAAGGTTTAAATTGAAATTAAGATTTAAAAAAAACAAACAAAAAAAACCCCTCCTACATCATTATTCTCACATAATACAGCACCAACAAACAGAAATACAATTTCTATTGGTAGACCGACATTATGGCTTTCATATGAAGAAAATCCACTCAGATGAAGCTTAGAGATCCTACAGCATTGTGTAAAAGCACCACAGTGGAAGGAAAGCCGAACCACATACAGTCCTAGTGTACAACAACAATAATCTAAAACAGATCTGAATCTTTCATCCCTCTGGATGGATTTTATTGTATACATATTTTTGCAGTCATACTTGTATACATGCAAAGATAGAAATCACTTAACTGTTTGATGAAGGCAATCCCTTTTAGCAGGAGGTGGTAAAATCATTAATCCAAACGATTAAAAAACAACTACATTTGAACTGGAGTATATTTCTTTGTTCTTTATATTGCATCTTTCTAACGATAACCAGCCTTAAAAAAGAACTACCCCTTAACATGCTAAAAATGTTTATAAAAAATAGTAGTTTATTCAATTTGTTTATGGCATTACATTGTTTCTATGAAAAATGTACACCAAATGCAAACCTAATGTATACTAAACTTGGAAACATGAATGATTTAAATACCACCCCCATTTAAACAGTTTTAAAATTACGCGATCCCCTAAACTCACTTCATTCCCATACCATATCAACCAATATACTTATGAAATCAAGACAAAAACTAGCTATTTAAATGTGTGTCAAGAATAAAACAGGGTCTGTATTGATATCCTCAGATTACAAATGCCAAATGTCTCAGTCATTTCACAGGTAAAGACATTATTACAAATTGTCTGTGCTTGTTAATGCACCTCTATGCTTAACAAAATCGTTGCAATATTCTAAAGCAACAGCTCCAACACTGTACATGTACTTGGTGAGATCCATGTTTTACACTTCAATTGATGCATAATGTCCAATGTAAAAATCAGTACTATACAACACAACAAAACAAGTGATCTGCTTTACATTTCTATTCCAGCACTGTTTCCTGATCATGTATTTTAAGTTTCGATCAATGCCTTTTAACGTCTTCTAGAAAATCCATTGCTTATATTTTTTAAAAAAGTCCTGTAGGAAGTTCTTGAAATATAATCTAGGTTTTAGTTGTTGGCTGCATCTGCCTGTCGTGGCCAGCTGTCATCTTCAACTCCTGAATCATACTCCTCTTCTGTTGATTCCTTAGCAGGGGCCCTGGCATGAAAATAAATAGAAATCTTTGTTTTTAAATGCTCTCTACAAAAATCATTTACTGCAGCAAAATTACACTAACTGTATTTTGTCTGTTATCACACTTGGAATCCTGCAGCAGCCTGTCTTTAGTTTTATTTGTCTGTATAGTATACTTGTTTTTGAACAGGAGGTATATACTTGCCTAATGTATATGGGAAGCGATTTTCCCTCCACTACTTCCTTGGTTAGTTCTACGGCCATGATGTCAGAATTTGGCACTTCAAACATGGGCTCCAGCAGCAGTTTCTCCTGTAAAAATGGTGAAGATTTAACAAATGAAAATCTTGACTTTATAGCAAATATGCAATATGCTATATTATATATTATAACATTAAAAAAAACACACACAGTTTAATGTATTTGTACTTTTACAGCTTCGTACTTTTTAAAATGTCGATGAACTATTTAAGCATCATTTTCATTAATATACCATGATTGATCTTAGGCCACGAGCACCAGTTTTCCTCTCCAAGGCCATTCTGGCAATGGCTTTCAAGGCACCTTCAGTAATATTGAGATCACACTGAAATGCATACAAAGAAACAATTATAAACATACACGTACAGGGCTGATTATAAAAGTGCAACACTGCCAGGACTCAAGTGTCCCTTTGTAAGCACTGCTGTTTACTGTTTAATGACGACACCCTTCCTGGAGATAAATCCTTCCCATATTAGGCAGTTAATGGAGTAACATGATAAGGTGGTCAGCAACACAACTCTTGTGGTGGTTGACCTAGAACATTGTTTCCCATCATTTGGTCTCTCCCCCTGTTAATTTACATTGCCAAGAGGTTCCCATATAAAATACAAAGTGGCCACCTGACTTTAACCTCCCTGTGATTACAGATTACTTTCTAAATAGTGTTAGACAGCAATGAAATGTATTATATGGAAAAAAAAATGAATATAGGTTACATCACACCTTGTCCATGCCTAACAATGCCTGGTACTGGGGAACTACAGCATTGCGAGGCTCAGTAAGAATCCGAACCAGAGTTTCCTCATCCAGGCTGTGCAAAGGAACCACCACTGGGAGACGTCCCACAAACTCTGGAATCATTCCAAATTCAATAAGGTCCCTGGCCTCGACATTGCGGAGCAAGTGATCTTTTTCTTCGATTTCCTGCACAGTGTCCCCTTCTCCACTTGTGTTTGCTAAGTCAGCAGCTGCTGCAGCCCTCCTGCCTACTCCTAGGTTTGACGGAGTACCAAATCCCAGATACTACAGAACAACAAATAGAGGCATTAAAGTAAAATCAATGAAGACCATTGTTCATAAACCTAATCTGTTTCAGCATCATGCTGAATTTTAAAGTAACCGCTTTTTGAACAAAAAAAAACATATTTTAATAACTTTTGATAAATTTAACACAAGGAACAACCAGAAATCGGTACCCATGCTACTGGCACCAATCATGAAATGTTTACAGGTTTATTTTTAATATGAAATGCTACCAGGACGTCTATATTAAATACTGTTACAGCCAAGACATTTTTAATGGGATCACTTACCTTTTCATTTTTCCTTCTGCTTATTATCCTATCAAGTCCATTAAATGCCCCAGAAGCCACAAATAGGATGTTGGTAGTGTCAACTTGAACGGTTTCTCCTCTTAATTTTCTAGAATTCTTTTCTGGAACATTCACAATTGTACCTTCCAAAAGCTTTAATAAACCCTACAAAAAGCACCATAAAATATTCTGATAATACATAGACAAATTGCATTTATTTTTTTATTAGTAGTATTTTTGCCTGGCTTTTTAAAGAGACATATGCTTCATTCTTTAAAAACACCAATCATTTTATATATATAATTTTTTGTATTTAAAAAAAAAGTAGCAACTAAGCGAACTGTACTCATTACTGTACAACAGACAAGTGGAAGGTATACAGTATCCACAGGAATTTAAACTCGGCATCATAATTCACATGTTAAAATTCTGCAGTGTTTTCAGGAAAAAAACACTGTTACATTCCTCATGGCCGACATCCCTGTGAAAGATAATTTGTGCATTCCTGAACAATTCACTTACTTGCTGAACTCCTTCCCCACCCACATCTCGTAACTGGTGAATGCCAGGCACACTGCCAATCTTATCTACTTCATCCAAGAAGACAATTCCTGTCAATGGGGGATATTTTTTATAACGCGTTAGCACTTGTGTACAATATATATTTCTCAAACTGTATTGTTGCATATAAATATTACATGCAACAAAACACATTCACCCTAAAATAATCAATCAAAAATATGTGGTTGTGGCACACAAGAACAATGCAATATTATTAGCTATATATTTACATTGTGAAAACTTTAGTCACAGAATTAAAGCCCTTGTACATTCAATGACATATTTCTATTTCATTTTGAGCAACAGTGGACATAATAAAATGTCCTGCACAAAAACACAACTGAAGCCTCAACTCAGATTAACTCAACTTTTAACAATGACATAGCCTGGATTCGAACCTGCTATCTCCAGCCTACAGGGTGCATCCTGCACACCACACAGTGCACCTTTACTGGATGAGCCACTCAGCTAACTTTAATCCTCTTTTAAAATATATATATAAAAGCAAAAATATTTTTTCTTCCAGAACCAACCTTGCTGTGCTTTTTCAACCCCGTAGTTAGCGTCCTGAAGCAGTTTTGCAATGACAGACTCAATATCTTCACCAACATATCCTGCCTGGGTCAAGGTGGTGCAGTCACAGATAGCAAAGGGAACGTCAAGACATCTGGCAAGGGTTTGAGCCAAGAGAGTTTTACCTGGAGAAAAGACTAACTCTGAATTACCGGTATTTAAAAATGTTAATTCTTAAATGTAAATTATGTCTAAAACAGAGTGACAAACTTATTGGATTTTTTTAGGTGAGCTTTTATTTTTTTGCTTTTAAACTAACCTGATCCTGTTGGGCCAAGAAGCAATATGTTGCTTTTCTCCAATTTAATTTCATCGTTGGTTGAATCCAGCACTTCGCCTCCTCGTTTCTCTTGAGGCATCTGCTGGTTAATCTGTTGCTGCATTGACGCTCCGAGCGCGTTACCATGTGGACTGATCCCAGCAATCTGAAGCAGCTCTGAGAGAGAGAGACAGAGAGAAAGCATGATACAAAAGTGCTATTAAATCATAACTACATCTCCTGGTGCAATCCATCCAAAACCTTTTAGAGTTTAAGGCAGACTTTGAACTGATGAAAAACAAGATTTTCATTTTATACACACACTATATATATATATATATATATATATATATATATATATATATATATATATATATACACACACACACACACACACACACACACACACACACACATATATATATATATATATATATATAAAAAATTGAATCACTGCTTTCTTGATCATGACGACTGTTTCCTTAGAACAATTTTACACAAGATTGTTTGAACAGAACACTACCTACCCCGACCCCTAACTTAAAGTACCTTCTGGGTTTACTCCTTGTAAAGTGTTTGCCATTCTTTGCAGGCTCAAGCTATTTATATATGTGCTCTGACAACCACATCCAGTATTCAGTTACTGTCTGCGAGATGCCTCACCAGCTGAAAGATCTTAAACAGTGGGTCACTGGGATAACCGATTCATCCATCTGCATAAATATATTTAACCATTATTGATAACCTGATAATAACGTAGCACCTGGTGTATACAACAACTCTATTTTTATCTGATTTTGTTAGAAAAAAAAGTTACTTATATGTTAAACCACAGAACAACTTCATTTAAATGTCCAAAGTGTTTAAAATTCTGACAAGTTGTTTCCAAGGTTTACACGGAAATTTAAAAAGAGAAAAAACAAAGAGGTCTGTCAGTTCACTATTTTTTTCATCAGGTCCTCACCAATGCCATCAGCACATCTGGACGATTACTCACTAAAAGTTGAGAGAACTGATTCAGCCATGTTATAGTGAGCAAACCACCTACGATGGCCACCAGAGCCATAGACAGTATAAAAATATGCATGTGCGAGATAAACGCCCCCCCGCCAGACTTTGTACCAGATTTTGGCATTTGTACAAAAAATATAATTAGGACACAAGGAGTGGTGACTTACTTGTAAATCTGTATTCATCCTCCCGTCTTCTCATTTCTAATTCTACAGAAAGAGGATGAAAACAGCCATATCAAAAACAGTACTATTGAGCTGTATCAGCCAATTCATACTAGCGGTAAATTAAAATGTCATTGTGGCTTAGGATTTCTGGCATGGATGGTTCTCACCATTCCCACGTTTTAACATGGGTTAATAAATTCTGTCGAAGCTCAGAAACTTTTGAGGTAGCACTACTAGTTTTTTTTTTTTTTATGTCCAAATCTCACATGTTCCTAAAATAAAAATCTCTAAAAACCAAGGAGTACATTCATTGTACAAATGCCAAATCATAGTTATACATAACTACAAAAATAATACTTTTGCCTTTGCAGCTTTACAATGTTCTCATTTAAAAGGAAGCTCGGAAATACCCTGGCAGCTAATCTGCCCTGGAATTTGTATGGAAGAACATATCCTGATTCAACCTGTTAATCTATGCAGAATCATTGGTCTTGCCATCACTAACAGATTCCTGAAGAAAGACAGTGGAGGGATCAGACAGATTAATCCATACAATCTGCCTTTGCCTGCTAGCCCAAAGTCCAACAACAAAACAAAACAAAAAAACTATTTCCATTACACCCAGTGCTGTTTGGCCAGAGCAAATCAAGATGCACCAGGGCAGGAGTTAGTACAGTCAAACCTGTATTACATATTGCTTATAATAATGACCATGTTGTGCAGAATATCACAAAGCTCCTGTTTGACATGACAGTCCAGTGCTGCCTCTCTACAGCAGTGGATTAAAGAGGTCTGCCTGGTCTGGAATCGATAGGCATTTCTCCTTTGTTCTTCCACAAGGTTGTTTTTGGACCGTTACCTCACTATTACTCATTCCACTAAAACAGCAAACAGAAATCCCACCGCATTCAAAGTCAGAGAGCTCTCTTTTCCAAGATATGCCAGGATGTCTTAGATGCCCCATAAAGCTGTATTTCATGTGAAAATTTCCTTGATACAAATTCCATCAGCCAATAAGGATTAAATCTACATAAAGTAGTTTCTTGTTTTTGTATGGATAGACAAACAGACAGAGATAGACACAGATAGAGATATATAGTAGCCCAATTCCCCAAGTAGCTATACAATGCAGTTCTGTTCTATAAAGACATAACCAAGCGCAGGGAAAGTGGGTTCATCTATGCAGCCCTAGTCTGTGCATAGTATTTTTGCTACAATGTGCCAACATGTATGGAATACAGTACCAGAAATGTACTTTAACATTCTCATATCATTTCTCATTAACTCCAAAGAATTGTTAATAGTGTTGGTAGCAAAGCAATAGCGTCCATCCTTTCGGTGTTGGGAAGAAATGAAATTAATGTGACCTTAGCTGCAGGGCTGGCTGGGAAAGAACCACCAAAGAGGTTTCAGGAGCAATGCATGAGAACCCAGATCAGCGGTCAATCTGTGCTCATGGAAACAAAGTAATATACTACTAACCTCTAGGTGTCAGAGCAGCTGGTTTCTCCACTTCTGCCTGCTGTCTCATACTTGCTGGGATATTGTTATAAATACGCTTGTAGTGATTGTACACAGCCACTGAAAGCACTTTCTTGGCATAGGATTGCCCAATCACGTACTTATCCAGGTAGGCATAGATCTGGAAAAGATTACCAGGTTATTATTTAATTTCTGTTTGAATCAATGATGAGTTCTGTCAGAAGTTCAGTTTGGATATTTAAAGATTGAATTTAAAGGCTAGTAGCAGCAAGACCACTTTCACCATTCAATAAGAGGTCTTTAAAATGAAAATTTCCACAAAAAGTTGAAGTTTACATGATCACTGGCCAGCAATACTCATTTGAACATGACATAGATATGAAGCCAACACCACAACAAAGCATTTGGTCTGTCAACTTCAAGCCAAATAACAAAAGGACCACAATATGGCAACCATATTAGGCACTTTTAACGCTACAAAGAAAAAGGTGAAAGTGTGGCAGGTTAACAAATAAACATACGGGTTTGACTTTATTAAGACCCAAGGCCTACCTTTTTGGGTGGAGGTGGTGGTTTCTGCTGGAATGCCATTTTAACAGCTTCAGCTGCTGATTCTGGCTCTTTATTAAGACTCTTCTTCGAGTCTGTTTCCGACAGCACGACAAAAAAGTGATGACATTTTTCACACTTTACAAAGCGGGTTGAAGCTGAAATAATAAAAAAAACACTGTCAAAATGTACAATTTTTGTATTTGTTAAGACTGCAGAGGAATTTGCGCAGATTTCCCACTGTAAAGTTTTAAGAATGCCATGTACACAATGAACCACGCAGGACAGTTATGTGAACTTATCAACACATTTGTGCAATAGACGTTATAAAAGTTTACTATGGAAAATTGTACTGCACGTCAAATTTGTTTTGTATAACGAAAAAAAAAAAAAAATCTGTATACTGGTTGCCCAGCTGATCTATGTGGGTCACTCCTCTACAAATTCAACATCTATTTAAGTTTATGGCAGAGTTGTATTTGTAAGCCACATACCAAATTCACAAGAGGACTGTAAAATACACTTCTACAGTTTTAGGTAATCTTGCTTGCATTTCTCCTCGCATGCAAAAACTTTCAGATTATTTATTGAATGTTTTAAAAATCTATTGTTGAATCTCCAGTTACACTTACAAACAAATGTCTCGACATGAGTGCACGGGTCCCCACACTTTGGGCAACGCAGCTGGTTTCCGCCTTTTCCTCCAGAGCCTGTGGATTTTTTGCCACTGCCCCCTTCAATAGATTTCTGATTTAAAAAAAAAAAAAAAAATCATAAAATGGTATTACTATAGACACATACTTTTAGTTATTAATTTTTCATGTAGTGCTTTTTCATGCAAGGCCTCTAAGGGTACTGGCCTCAAAAGAACTGTAACCTTTAAACTATCCTAGTCTCCACTATGCTCTTTGGCATAATTAGTATAGAACAGGTGGGGGCCAACAGACTGAACAGATTAATCAGTAGTAGTAGACAAATGGACAGATACCACCAGTCTATAAATAAGTTTGGGATAGAAAAAGTAACACAAAAATATGATAAATAAGTCACAGTACTGGAGAAATAAATCTAATCGCCACTCAGAAAAAGCACACTGCTGACACCTTTTATCAATGAACTTAAGCACAAAAGGTATTTTGGCTTAAATATTAATAATAAATAACAGCCTGACCTCACAGATGACTGGAGCAAGGGTTGTTTTGGAACCACATGATTAACTACAATAACTCACAGTCCAAAACAAAACAAAGTTACCTTGCTACCATCCCCAGATCCATCTTTGGTTGTTCCATCTTTTGAAGCAAAATACACTGCAGTCTCTGAAAATGACCTAACGGGAACTCTCCTTCTCAAATGAACCTCAGAAATCCCCGGTCTTCCCAGGGTATACAGGTGAAAGCGTGAGCAAGCAATGCCTGTAAGAACAACACAGAAACTGACACCAGAGACATGGACAGATGGAAATTTCTTTTAATTAACTTATAGATATTTCCTCCATTTTAAAATACACCAGCACGAAACATGGATTTAAGTCCCAACCCTAAATAAATTATAAATTGTTTGTGTGTATGTATGTGTATATATATCACACACACACACGCAGTGCTGCTTTCTTTAAACAAGTTCATAGTTTATACAAGTAAGTTTTACTATGTTGTAAAAGTAGTAACATTCAAAAAACAACTTTCATGTTGTTTTTTTCAGTCTCTACATAAAATGGAGAATATCCAGTGGTAGTACAGCGTAAATAAGTGTTAAATTAATTTTAATTAATACATTTTGAAATTTGACATAATACAGGCAAATCAATAAGCAACATAAGATTTGAACAGGCACGGGTAATTCTTGCTGGAAAAGAAGAAGTCGGTTAAAATGACAAATCATCAGGAACACTGTTGATTTCTTTTATATTTCAATTTCACAATATGCACCCTAAAAAGGTTTAGTCACAAAGCACAACAGAATACTACCAGGAACTTATTTAAAAAAAAAAAAAAATGGTGCCAAGAAAAAAAGTTTACAACAAATAAATAAACCTTATTAAATATCTGAACATTAATGGAAAATAAAGTTATACAATGTCTCCGAACTGCAGTTTAAAAACGCTAAGAAACTGATTAAAGCTTAACAAATAAAAATCACACACACACACACAACTAAATTTTAATTTCAAAACATGCCGAATAATATTATATAACATGTTATTATATTATAACGGCAAAACATTATCGAAGCGATTCATATTGCAGTACGGCAATAGTAAACAAAAAGAAATCCGTTATAAATTCTTTCACGTTGTTTGCCTCTTAAGCAATCGATATGTACAAAATATTTTGAAACTGACAGATAACGCCAGACATTTAAAACGTTTCCTTTTTAATTCTCACCTTTATGGGCTGAATTTATGATCAGCCTCGCCGCCGACGAACAAGCGCAGGACATGTTTTCTTTCTATTTTCCTTTTAAATGTCAGGTGAAATTATTATTATAATTATTACTTTTTTGTACTATCGCACAGTTGCTATCTATGTTGTTGTTGACAAAACTTAGGCCGAAGCCTGACAACCCACCTTATGAAAAAGCGTCAACCATAAAAAAAAATAATAATAATAATAATAAAAATGCATACGTTTGGATAACAAATGTGTTTGTGAAAATAAAATATCCTATACCTTAAATAACATTTTTTTTTTTTTTAAGAGTAAATGAAAAATAAAATAATGACGCCAAATTCGGAAGAGGCAACACAAGCAGCCAACCACAGCAAAGCAACTCAAAATTAAAATGGTTGAGTCACTGCAAAATAACAAGAGCCTTCAGTGCAACTCCGCTTCGTCGAGGTATCGGCAGTGCCGCAAGGATTGCAGGTCTCAGCTGCACTGACGTGGAAGGTGTTTGTGGCTGATTATAATCGACAATAATGCGATTGCAATGTGATTTAACCCCTGCTACCTCAAGTAGGTCAGCCACTGCAATAGGTCTAGCAGCACAGAACTGCCTGCGTTACGTAGCTGTTTGAGTCACATGCCGCAAAAGGGACGGTGTCAATGTTTGACAGCTACAGTAGACATTTTCAGTTACTGTATTCCATTTTTTGTTTTGTTTTGCTAGTTTAGTTTCTATACTAACCCGAGCAAGCCAATTCTGTGTTTAAAACCTGGGTCCTATGTACAGCACATCGAAACGTTGGGCAGCTGGCTGTATATATATATATATATATATATATATATATATATATATATATATATATATGTGTGTGTGTGTGTGTGTTTAGAATTAGTGTATTTTTAACAGGTTGGGTTCTATTTGGATGTATAAGATTATAAATGCAAGATTAAAACAATAAATAAATACGAATGCGTTTGTATTTCTGCAAATAAAGGCTTCTCTGTGTGAAGTTGCCACATATTCTGCTCCAGTTCAGCGCGCTTGTGACGCTGCCTCCCGCACATCACGGAAGTTGTTGGGTCTGCGCACTGGGGGTCATGTGATTGAGGTTTACTAGGGGAGAGGATGCGCCAGCAAGTGAAGGGTCGGCGGTGGGCGCTTGTTAAGACGGCTGGATGGTAAACAAGCGAGGTAACGTGTTATTGTTTCTTAGTTATCAATTCGCAAGTGCAGTGGCTGTCAGGATATTTAATCACGTTAGGAGAGATTTGAACACAATATTATAGGTGGCTAAAAATAAGCAGGCTGGAAACACGAAGTGAGGAGACTCCCAGTTACAACATGTGGAGTTACACTTCAGTGCACTACTGGCTTGTTAGTGTCATATCAGTAATGTGAAGGCACTATTAGTGGCACTTCATGTGTATTGAGAATATACGTTGATCCAACAAATGCGTGTTCTGAATTCGACATACTAGGTATTACGTGTCTGTTCGTGGTATATTTTGTAAACTTTGTGCAAAGTAGTTTAAACACCTATTTTTGCATGTTTTTATGTAGCTGATTGTGAAAAAATACGAACACAGACCGAGAGCAGACTAGTGTCTTTTAGGCTGTGTTTCTCCGGAAGGGTAAAGTCGTTTTATGAGTTCCGAGTTTGTTTGTCTGAAGTCATTCTCTTGGTTTTCTGCTGCCATCAAAGTATGTACAGTTTGATTAAATAACTAGGCTAATTCCTGATCACGGCATATTTTTAATGCTAGGTTTATTGCCAATAGCGTGTAACAATCGGCGGCGTGTCTGAGGAATGTGCTAAGAAGTGATACACAAACTTTGAAATAAGCCTTTGTAATAACGACGAGAAAAATGTGCGAAATTCTCATGTCCGTGTGAAAACACACGGATTTGCACGGCGCTGTGGCAGAGATAATCTAGTTTAAATCCACATTTCAGTTGCGAATGATCAAAATAGGGTATTCTCAAAGTCACACTTTTGGGTTTTACGCAAGGCACAGATGGTAGAAAAAGCACATTACAGGATTGTCAGGAGGAAGTTCGTATCCCTTTGCACCGGCGTTGCGCATTTTGACGCTGTGCATATCTCCATACCAGGTTGATTTTTTTTTCTAATTATGTAAGCCAGATTGGGCACTTTCATTATCACAGAAGAAAACAAAGACTCCTGTTTTAGGTTGTACTCATGTGATCTCTTTGCTAGTGCCCGCAATCAGAAAGGGTTGCAACCTAGAAGTCACACAGTGCTCTGAGAATACAATACAGTAAAACAAATACACCTAAAGCATGCTTCATGCTCAGCATTCCGGAGAACTCTATGCTTTCTAACTGTACTTTATTGTGTAATCAAGCTTAGTAGTATTTTGAGGTTGTGTTTGCTTGGTTTACAGTCAACAATGTAGCAAACAGTGGCAGGGAGGCTACAATGATTTTACAAACCTAAATATCTTAATTCACATTGCATTGTATATTAGAAAACGGCATTTCAGATGTTGTGATTTGTAATAACTCTGTACTCAGGCTTACTATGATTTACAGTTATTTTTTTCTCATTATTTTCCCACGTCATTATTTTCGTTTAACTGTGGAGTTGCTTAATGCAAGGTGTAACAATGCATTCAGACTGTTAATTTAAATGCAGATCGGGCCACTTCGTGTTCTTCCAGTCATGGAAGAGATCAGATCATCTCCTGATTACAACTGGTTCAGAAGCACAGTTTCGCTGAAAAGGGTATGTGTTCTTAGTTTTATTGTCGGTTTCCATGGAGACAACTTAACAAATTACATTTACAGTTATGTATGTTTGCATACAGAGGAGATACTGATCCAAAGGTCACAAGTACTATAAAAAACATTTTGGTAATATAAACTGTCAATCTAAAGTTCAGTACAGTATGAACAGTTAACTGGTTGATGTGGGTGTCGTTTGCATATTGATTTTTCTGGGTGCTAACAGGAGGGACCCTGCAATTGTTACAGCTAGTGAGTCAGTATGTGGTGCTGTGGTATTGCATGCTAGCAGACACTATAGTTTTCATACAGTAGTCCAGTACTATTTATTGATTAACTCAACCTTGTTTTTAATGCTGTATTTAATACAAAATTAGCCTGCAGCATTTTTAGCATGTTGGGTTTGTGTTTTTAATGAGTGGTTTGTCAAACATATTGATCTCAGACTAGTTAGCTCTTTGGAAGAAGTTTTTTTTTTTTTTAGCATGTGATTTTCATATGATCAAGAAGCATGACTAAGCCTCAAGTGAAAAAAAGTGATACCAGTTCAGCCAGTATTCATTTTCTTTTATTTTTTTTTAAGCATGTCCTTTTGTGGGTTGAAATTTTTCCCAGACTTTGATTGAAATAAGAGCTGCTACAGTATTCTTCAAAATGACTACAAGTACTTTGGAAAACATTTCCTGATTAACAAGCAACAAGAGGCAAACACTTTTTTAGTCCTATTTTAACAGGACCTTGTTCTAAGCAAGTTCTTTGTTACTTCGTTAAACCTCAAGATTCAATCAAGAAATGAAATAACTAATTGCAACCAGCTGCTGGTTTGGATTAAAGGAACTACAAACAGCACCCCTGAGATTATAAACTATAATGCACAGCACTGCTGCAAACAAAGAAATACTTGGTCTTAACTCTTGGTCTTATTTTTCTCTTTACAGATTATAGTAGACGATGATGACAGTAAAGTCTGGTCTCTGTACGACGCAGGACCCAGAATCGTAAGATGTCCGATCATTTTTCTGCCGCCTGTCAGTGGCACTTCTGACGTGTTTTTCCAGCAGATTCTTGCACTTACCGGATGGGGTTACCGGGTCATATCTGTAAGTTCAGCATTTCAAATGAAATTCATTAAATGTCATCCCAAAAAATATGAAGTCTAGTTATATGAGATTCATTTTCCAGTAAATATCTTTAAACATTGTAATATAAATCCTGGTGGATGAGCACTGTCACCTGTAAGGATCCCTTGCATTGGTTTCATTGGCTTTTACTATAAAATAGCAAATACATGTTGAAAGCTAGTAATGTCTGCAGAATGCAGGGTTTAATGTTGTAACACTGCCACACAGTGTGTGACTTTTTGGATGAGATACTTATTGATCTACTTTATCCCTTTCTCTCATATCCAAGCTCCAGTATCCAGTATACTGGGATCTCCTGGAGTTCTGTGATGGATTTAGGAAGCTATTGGACCACTTACAGCTGGATAAGGTTGGTGTTTATCATTGTAGGGTAATTCCTTATATTAGCCTTTCTTACTGTTTCACTTTGATTTTGTTAGCATGGAAAATACCCATGTTTTAGTGTAGAAAATAGATAGAGGTCTAGTTTCACAGACCTTAATTAGTCTTAATCATAGACTACCTTACACTGTGTAACATTAGGTAGTCCAATGCTAAACAGGGTCTGTGAAACCAGCCAAGAGAGTCTATGTGTATTGGCTTGTTTTGAAATCAAAGTGATTGGACGAGTGCTATTTGTAAATGTTTTTTTGTAATGGTTCATTCCGAGTATGTGTCCTGGTGATGAAAGAGAAATGAATAAAGATTGTTGTACTTTCTGGTTCTCATAAGTGACATTATTCTGTGAAAACAAACTTGTCGAATAAACAAGAAAGTCTTTTGGTGTGTGTCTAAAGTTATATATATATATTTATATTTTTTTTTTATAGGTGCACTTATTTGGAGCTTCTTTAGGTGGCTTTTTGGCGCAGAAATTTGCAGAATACACACACAAATCACCCAGAGTGCATTCTCTAATTCTGTGCAATTCCTTCAGCGACACTTCCATCTTTAACCAGAGCTGGACAGCCAACAGGTATACAGGAATTGTTCATTCACAAATATAAGACATTCCGTTTCTCTCAGTAAAAACGAAGCTGCTTCACTGAATATAAAGGGTTTCAAAGATTAAGTGTTAAGTATAACATTCTAGAACATAGGTCTGCTGGTTCTGCTGTGTAAACAGAATAGTATTTGGATTTCACATTTATGTTAGTATGCTGTTAGTATATACCTATGAACAGACAGTAGTAGTAGTAGTAGATTAAAACAATAACAAGTGTGTTTTTATAGCATTGTGCATCAGCATTCATTTCTTTTTTTCCCTGCAGTTTTTGGTTAATGCCTGCATTTATGCTCAAGAAGATTGTTCTTGGGAATTTTGCAACGGGACCAGTGGATTTAAAAATGGCAGATGCTATTGATTTTATGGTTGACAGGGTAAGGCCTTTGTTATCAACTGATAATGGACATGGTAGCTAGTAGAGATGCAGTGAAACTAGCAAATATTCTGTGTTTAAACTGCATTAGGAAACAAAGAGAGCAGTATAGTGCTAACGGGTACAGTGCATAACAGTGTTTTCTTTATAGAGATGAGATCTGTACTACAGCTATGGCCAGAAGTTTTGCATCATCTAGAATGTTACAACTGAGACATTAATTTAAAAAATAAATAAATAATAAGTGTGTGTGTATGAACTTAATATTTTATTTAACATGTAATCAATGAAACTACTAAATGATATTGCAAAAGTCTACTGGAATCCATAATAGTAGTACAGTATTTCATGTTAGATTTTGAAATGTCACCATTTTAAATTTATGCCCTAAGTATATGGAAAGCTACAAAGCGGTATGTAATTCAATATGTTAACATTATTCAGCAGGTTTTGTTCAACTTTATGAAGCAGAATTAGTTCATTCTGTAGGCTGATGCAAAACATTTGGCCATAGCTGTATTTAATAAGAAGTTATTTGTTAAAATTATATTGAATCGGATGTCAAGGGTTGTTTTTTAAGAACACTAACCTATCCTACTGTACAGTGCATGTCAAGCATGCTTAAAACCTCAATGACATCCCAGCACCTGCAGGCACAACTAAATTTACACAAACCCTGGAGTTATATACAAATGATTCACTTCGGAAAAGCTGTCATGTTATCTTTATGAGAAATTGGGTCCAACCTACAGTAACAGTCTGTTGGAATGCCTCACACAGAAATGTAGGGTGCGGACTCATTGCATTAAGAACGTCTTCTGTTTCTTTTCATTTGGAACAGCTGGAGAGTTTGGGTCA
This sequence comes from Polyodon spathula, assembly GCF_017654505.1. Classification (NCBI taxonomy): domain Eukaryota; kingdom Metazoa; phylum Chordata; class Actinopteri; order Acipenseriformes; family Polyodontidae; genus Polyodon; species Polyodon spathula. Next base: position 12,071,096 of record NC_054557.1, read on the forward strand.
GAGTGAACTGGCCTCTCGTCTGACTCTGAACTGCCAGAACTCTTACGTGGAGCCCCACAAGATAAAGGACATTGCTGTGACCATTATGGATGTAAGCCTCGCCAATCAATCCCGCTACGTCTCCAAAGTTAATATTAAGTAACATGCAGTAACGCTATCGGAAAAGCTAGCAAATAACAATGTGTAGCTGCTTTTATTTTCAGATTGGTTCCATTAGTCATTAACTCTTATTTAATGGTATGAGTCCAATTGTGACGCATGTGGCCGCTGCTTAATTTTAGGTACTGCTGTTTTTGAAAAATGTTTTGCATCCCACTTTTAGGTGTTTGACCAGAGTGCACTTTCACACGAAGCTAAAGAGGAAATGTATAAGCTGTATCCAAATGCCAGACGAGCGCACCTTAAAACAGGTGGAAACTTCCCATACCTTTGCAGGAGTGCGGAAGTTAACATTTACATACAAGTGGGTGTTCAGTACTGGCATCTGTGTTTGTTTTATGTGATGAACTGGCAAGCTGTGCATATGTGAATCATGAGTATGGTAACTTGAAGTGTGGGGAGGGGGAAAGTGTCAGTTAATTCAGTATGTTTAGCAATGTGGCATTCTGATTTAAAAGATAATACCCTAATTAGCATAATATATGGGATACTTTATATTATTAATACCCCAAGTAGAAAGTGAATTCAGTTGGTCCCTTTGTATCAATAGAGGACCAGCTCCTTTCATGTCAGGCTTGCCCACATTTTTCACCAGTGGTTAACAAAGGAAAGTCCTAAACCAGCTAGGCAAGAGAGAGAGGGTGTGCTTCCTTTGTTGTGGTTCCCATTTAGAAACGAAAATATTAAAAATAACTACATTAGAAACTTTTAAAGGGATCCTGAACAGATGGATATGTCTCGATACAGCAGGTGCATAAGAGAACGTTTTCCTTCCCTTTTTTGGTAGTATTTATTTATGTAAAATGAATGCTATAAATAGTTTCCTGACTGATATTAGTTGCCATCATGTTTTAATCCCCAGATTCACTTGCGCCAGTTTCATGGCACAAGATATGCAGCCATCGATCCAGCTATGGTCAGTGCAGAAGAGCTGGAGGTTCAGAAAATCAGTCTGAACGGTGCCAGGGACAGCGACGAAGAGAAATAGCAAGGAGAAGTATCCTGGACGTGCCAGTCTGTCTGGGAGTCACAAGGCTGGTGGAGCACTGATATCCACTGGGCTTTATCAAGACATCTACCAATCAATATTCTTTTCTAAAGGTATTCCGTTTTCTAGACTAGTGTTCTGTCTGTTTTTTTAAGAAGATGAATAGTCATAAAAACAACAGCATCTAAAAATGGACCATATTTTTACTTTGCAGAAAAAAATAAAAAAATTAGAAATCATTGCTACTGTAAATAAATCTAACTTGATAATTATACAATGCCATTTTTGTATTTATTTATTTATTTTTCTTGCCTTAAATACTGTTTGCATTTCCTTCTAACTTGCTTTGGTACTCTACTGGCGTGGTTTTGGTGCGTTTTTTTTTTTTTTTTTGCTTTGTTTTAATTATTTTATGTTTAAGATTGCCAGCCTTTGCCATAATTGTTGCTAAAAAAAAATAAAAAAATAAAAAATAATAATATGATTTGTTAGGGCACTGACCGATTTAGCTCAATTCTTACCTATGGTTGAGACAAGGAACTTCAGAAAAAAAGTAAAGGAAAACTGTTTTGAAGCAGTTTTTTTTTCAGTTGAAAATGGTTATTTCACAATTGTTTCATTAAAAAATGACAAGATTCTGTGCCTGTTTTTTATTACTTTTATTCTTTCTGTGCTATAACCTAAATCATATCTTAAAAGAAAAAATATCAAGACATAATCAGCACTGGAAAATGAGGCCAGCAAATTGTGCGTACCTTTCAGTGCAAACTCCCCCACACTTGCTGTAGAACAGACCACCTGAACCTGTGCACACTGTGGAGAGACTACTGCTATTTAGGCAAGGTGACCTGTTGGATATTTGATCTCCTAACTTCATGGAACACAGACATGTTTTTGGTCAGCGTTTTACTAAACAGAACTCATCTGAAAATAAAAACCACACACTGTTTTATGTACAAAATGTTTTATTTAATAAAAAACAGGATTCACTAGTCTGGTATGGGTTTTGTTTTACCATAGTGTCAGTTTTTAAGGATAATGCAGGTTAAACCCTTTTCAGAATTACAAAAAAAAATGTGTGATCGGGTTTGCTTAAAACATATTTAACAAGACATCTGCTGAAACACTGAGTGACATAATATTAGAATACACTGTAAAAGGAATTGGAGGTGCAATATAAAATACCACAAGTACAGTAAAATACAGTGTGTCAGACTGATACAAAAATCACACGGAAGCTTATTGTTGCATATAGACAATACAAAAAAATGCCTGACATTTTTAAACCTGTGCATTTGAAAAAGAACTGTGCTTCTGTCTGTGTCCAGAGAAAAAAATGGTACAGTGAACAAAGTCTGTCCTAAACCTACTGCGTGTGCAGAATTGACCTTCTCCTTTAAGATAATTGTTCCAGTTGCGTAATTTAGCCACAAGGTTGCGCTGTGTGCAATTAGGAAATGCATCACAACTGAAGGCAAATTACAAATATAAATTATACAGGCAAAGGCTTTTAAAAGATGCTTTTGGCCTTTAGAGGGAATGATCAAAGTGGCAGGTAGTAGCCCTTACTAGCTTGAAATACACTGCAGAAAATGGCAACGGTTTCCTATGCTGTACACTGTTCCCTTTGTCAGTTGGTCTGTGGTGGTGATGCAAGGTGTTTGTTCTAAGGAAGCACCAGTGTGTTCCCTTTTCACTGCAGATACAGGTCTCACATGGTTATACACTTCTTTGGAGAATTCGAATCTGCATTTGCTTTCCTTCTGATGCTTTCTGTTGAAACAGAAACAAGAGATACTCAAAGTTTCTATCTGAGGTTAATTACAAAAAGGCATTCTCGTTTAAAGGCAGGACACCGCACTTCAGAGTTTATGAAATGGGGTGACATTTCCACAGGGCATATTACAACCCCTCCCCAGTTTTAAGAATACCTTTTCAACTTTGAAATGATGAAGCGACTGTACATTTTTAAGAGGAGACTAGTTGTTTAACTCCTTCATTATGAAGCCTAAATTATTAATAATGGCATTTAGACCTTTTAAAAAGATACGTTTTCCATTAGCTGAGAAGATTTACAGAATCAGAGTGTGTCTGAGGTGTTTAACTATTAGAGCACAGCGATCTCAGACTTCTTGTGTGTGTTGGAGTTTACATAAGTTAATCATCAGTTCTCATTCTCATGACTCCCTGCTTACCTGCCAAGTCTCTCCTGCTGATTCCAACAAGGCCCTCATACAGCCCTTTGATTGGATTTTCTCCTGCCATGATCACACCATGCAGCCAAATGAGCAGCATTCTATGGCCGTGCTCCTTATGGCTCTTTGTGCCTTTAAACAAACAAACAAAAAAAAAACATGAATTGTACTTTGAATTCTGGCCATCGTGATGGATATTTATTTTTTAAAACTTTTTAAAGTCTTTATTATCAAGCAGAGTGAAGTTCATTTCTGTGCCTTTAGTTTCTGCTGTCTGAGTTGGTATCAAACAAGTGGCTGCATGCAAAGTAATAAAAAAATGTACTTGACATTAATGGATGAAATCTGAGGTTTCTTTTTTATTTTAGCATACATCTACATCACCTCTCTCCTCAATTATTTTTTAATAAATAAAAGCCCCAAATGTTATTCCTAACACAAACAGAAGCAGAGAAGGGAATAAGACTCCCGTTGCACAGCAGTTGGCTCTATTCCTGGTTTTACTATAAGACTTTTACTTAATAAGACTCACTTGTGCTTGTAACCTATACACTGTGGCTAATCAAGCTCATAGTAAAACCTGGAATGGATAAAACTGCTATGCAACAGCAGTCTAATTTCCATACCAGCAGAAGTGTGTAGATTGATTCCTCAGTGCACATTGGCTGTTTCCTGTTTCATCAATGGCCTGTTTTAACCCTTTGTGGTATTTTGTAACTCATTCCTTTAACAGAGTAGCTCACTGAGCGTAAACAGTTAAATGTGAATTACGTCCAGCACATCACTCTGGTATACAGTAATATGCCATTATCTGCTGGACCTCCTACGGTTTGAATGACCCTGAGACTTGTGCTCGGATGAATCTCTTACCAGTCCATTGCTGCTCCATTGCCCTGATGTGGGCCTCAGTGAATTTCCAGTAATGTGCTAATTTCTTCCACTCATTATGTTTGAGGTATTTCGTTGCTAGTCTCCATATTACAGAGCGGATGTGCTGTGTCTCCAGCCTGTGGTCCTGTTTGAAGGTTAAATGTTTTCCCACCCAGGAATCTGAGTCGCTATTAAGATTGTCCTGCAAATCAAATACATTCACTTATTCAAATGTTTAAATACATGTGTTCTTTCTATGGTCTATATATACTATAATACATACATAAGCAATGCCAGTAGTTTTTATAGGTAGTTAATGGTAAGCAGTGTTTTATTAAACTATTACCAATTCTAAACACATCCACAGAGTGGCACAAAGGTTGCACACTATTGTTTAATTAGGAAAATGAACTGCACACAAGCTTACAGCACTTATATTCTGTATTCTCACTATTCAAATGAAGACACTCTCTTATGAATACATTTAAACAGTTCAGGATATCAACCTCTAAAGGCATTATCTGTACTGCTTGTGTAAGTGTTTTTACAATACAAATGCTGGTAATATAAACTACTATTCAAATATGTTGTAAAAGCTTACTTGCATGTAAAACTTTTTTTTTTTCAGTCTTTTAACATAATATATCAATTGATACCTACCTTTTCCCATTTATAAAACCTATCTGCTTTGATAATCATATCCACAAGGTTCACATGGTTCCCTCTTGCAGCTACATCCAGGGAGGTCTTTCCTTGCTAAAATGTAAAAAAAACAAAAACAAAAACAAAAAAAACTGTATTTCTTTAGGTGCTGTACTGCAAACAAACAGCTGGCCATGTTTTATCATTCCACAACTGGTAAGAATCAAAACACAGCACAGTATGTTGTTCTAACAACGGCCACTAGGTGGCGATAAGAGACTGAAAAATAGAGTTGGTTTGCCTGACTTTTCCTAAACAGTATATTCCTTCTGTTTCTTCACATTTGCAGTAACAACCCCTACCCCTTTAGACTGATTAGAAACCGTTTATAAACAAAATAATAAATAATAGAGGAAAAGTGTAGCAATACTGTTTGTATTCAATTTACAAATCACTTACAGGGCTTCTCAAACTCGGTCCTGGGGACCCCCTGTGGCTGCTGGTTTTCGTTCCAACCAAGCTCTCAACTAATTAACTAGACCCTTAATTGAACTGATAATTTGCTTAATTTAGATCTTTTTACTTGTTTTCAGCTCTTGAACAATTGCATATTTCACGTTAGCTATAACATTTGATAAGTAACTTGAACTGCAACTGTTTAAGAGCTGAAAACAAGTAAAAAAGTCTAATTAAGCAAACCTGTTCAGTTAAGGGTCTAGTTAAGTAACTGAGAGCTCGGTTGGAATGAAAACCAGCAGCCACCGGGGGTCCCCAGAACCGAGTCTGAGAAGCCCTGTTCTAGATTAAATTAAAATGATGACACATGAATTGGACCCGAGTAGCTATTAACTCCACATTCTGATCAACAGGGCAGCCGATCCCTCAGCACGGTACTGTTTCCATTGCATTACCTTGTCAAGCAGTTTTAAATTGACACCAGCTATAAGAATCATTTCAGCGATGTCTTGCCTCCCATGTTCTGCTGCTATGTGAAGGGCTGTCTGCTGCCTCTGTGAACAACAGGAGCAAACACGATCATACTCCTGGGAACACGGCAGAAAACTAACAGATGAACTATGATCCTCATGCTCAGCACTTGGGAAGAGAGAAATCAGTGTGACTCAGATTGGCTTCTTAACTGTATTTTCTAATGAAGCGTTACTGATATACTGCAACATAATGGCTTCTATGGCATTACTGAATTAACTGTGACATTCAAACAAATGAATCATAATTGATTAAAAACTTAAAGCTGTTTTCTCTTCAGAGCTGTATGTAACAAGTCTTGAGTGTAGCATATACATGCAATATTTATACTGTACAATAAAGAAGAAGCAGCACGCTTACATTGTCAGCAATGTCAAGGTCACATTCGGCATCAATGAGGATTTTCAGTGCCGCTGGGAAGTTGTTGAGCACAGCGATGTGAACAGCAGTGGCATGTTGCTGCACAAACAGATTTTGCAGTAAGTTATTATGGCAGTTATATGGGGGGGGGGGGGGGGGGGATGAGCTATTACCACCTGAGAAATCTTTCATTTCGTTTCTTGAAATGGAATGAAAAATACTATATTGGTGAAAGAGCAAGTTATATTTTAAGATTTCATTCATTCATCCATCCCTGTGTTTCTCTCCACTGACGTTTTAGTTATCAAGTTAAGGAACTATTTGTTTCAGTAGGTTGGTTTCAGCAGGTTGGTTTCAGCAGGTTGTATGGACAAATAGAAGTGATTTTGACCCCCCTTTTCAGATCTGATATGTATCAGCAAAGTTAAACTAGGTTAGAGATGTCATTATTTATTTGTGCATGATGGTAATAAAACCTGGATTTTGTCATTTTAAACTATGTATCTTTCTTCCACAAATGATCTGGTTTTATGGCTTGGCCCAAAAGACTGTACTTACATAGTTAACAGCATCTGTGCTGACACCTCCTTCAACGAGCAGCCTTATGACTTTCTCAAAACCATGAAATGCAGCGTAATGTAAGGCAGTCATATTTCTCTAGAAATAGAAAGGAGATGTGAAGATTAATTAGGGAATATACAGTCAGTCAAGTCAAGCACTTACTGGTCATTAAAAATAGACCCCTATTCACAGTCACCAGCTGGAATTACAAGTCATACAAGTTACTAAGCACCTTAGAAAATGATGTAGCTTACATCTGTTTGAACATTAATGTCGCAGCAGGAATCTAACAGCAGTTTAACACACTCATAGTGGCCTCCGTCAGCGGCCAAGTGCAGAGCTGTCAACCCTTCCTGGAGAAACGGAAAAGAAAGCATTAAACCACAGCCAGTAAACGAGTTCTAATTAGTGCTACAATCCAGGAACAGTGGAACACAAGAAGGCTATTGTCTGAGTGCACTTGAAAGGACCGCATTGCCATTCTTCATTTATGGAAGTATTGTATGGCATTCTTAAAAGCAGCTTCATTCATAGTCGCAGGAAGTATGAAACACTGACAAGTCACTCTAACAGTGATTCACTGCAGGCCTATACAGAGCTATTAGGAACTTACAATGTTCTTTTCATCGATATCCACTCCAGTTTCCACAATTTTCTGCAGCACCTCAGCATGTCCGTTCTTTGCTGCTAAGTGCAGGGCTGTGTTCTGGTCCTGCAGAGAACCAACACAGAACAGGTTTGCATGCATGTAAAAATCCTCTTTCAACACGTTACAGCAAATAGCCCTCTGAAGACGTTGGTGCTGCCTTCTTTTAAGAGGTGTCAGCCTGTGTGACTGGTCATCTTTTCAGACTGATACACCTTACCAAGTAACACCTTCCTAGGTGTACAAATCCAGGGATGTTCAACAGAAATATGAAATACTATACCATTCATGACAATGACGCACTGTGAGTAGCATTGCTGACAATGCAATATTATACTGTGCTTACATACGGCTAGTCAAAAAGGCAGGCGTCTTCTTACATTTAGTTCAGTTCTACAGACTGAAAACACATTACACAGATGAAAAGAAACCTTACAGGACCTCTTTTATTCACTCACTGCCAGCAGTACAACAATGCACAACACAGTGTTGCCCATTAGAGCTGCCTGCTGAGAAACTATAACTAAAGTATAGGGTTTAGATGTTATCATGGATGAGCCAACAGGGGAATGCTGTGCAGATCAGTGTTACAGAATACTGGTATTCCTGTAATTCTCAGAACACACAGGAACTGGTGCAGATAAATAATCTATTGTTTTAAGGAAGATTCCCCAACAGTTGCACTGAAAAGGAAAAGTCCACCGATCAGTAAGAATGTGCACTAACCAGTTCATGCAAGGCTTGCATTTGTTTTAGAAAGGATATTTATTTGCTGTGTATATTCCTAGTTTCACAGACCCTGGCCAGTAGACATTTAAACATCCAAACAAGCTCCCAACAAGGCATCAGCCAAAATGGCAAACTGTTGTGGTAACATTCGGAGCCCTTTTATCACATTGTGTATATACCTGTATACAGTACACCACCTCGTATCACAATACCCCTTGGGTGGGGAGTGCAGAACATTGAGGTACAACTTAAACTCAGTAAAGAAGGCTGGCATTTTGCCTTTATTTGTGTATTAAAATTAGCACAAGACTTGGAAACAGTGTGGGCTTTGCATGTTTGGATTGGAATCTCCTCTAATTTGAGAGCATCATGTTGCAATAGTAAGTTGTGTACCCCTTAGTGTTTTTACCTTGTCTTTCAGCCCATGTGTGCATCCAGAGCCAATGAGAAACTCCACCACTTCCAGCTGACCGTGCTCTGCAGCCAGGTGGAACGCGGTTCTGCCCACCTGTGAACAAACCCACATGACAACGGAATTCAGAGTCTCAACAGCTAAATGCACTGACTATGAACAACAGCATGAAAAACTATATGAAGCCCCTAATTACATACAACAACTAACAAAAATCCACAGCAACTAGAAAACCCTTTCCTTTGCTAAGCAATTAAAACCTTAAATTACCCAAGAGAGTGGTCTAATTGCATGCCATTTTAACCAGCCTGTATTAAAGGCTGTTTGTTCAGCTTACATGTTCAAATTACTGCTGGGCATCATATTCTGGGAAAACATTTTCTTTATTATGTTCTGTGGATAAACCACCAATTAAACATTCCTATCTGTCTGTGTTACTCAAGTGCCTGCCTATACAGAAACATGATGAAAGGCATGCTGACAGCTGTAACCCACGACCCTTGTTCACAGCATTCGAGACCGAATGGGGTTATTGAAGAAGAAAGCAATCCCTAATGCAAGTCATCAAGTGGACGAGTGAAGCTGTGGCAACAGAAAAGATGAAATGAAAAATGCTCTGCTGCTGCTCCCCCAGTCTCATCATATCTGATTGAAACACACTGTATTCATCAGTGGTGCTGTCAGTGCTGACAAACATGCCAATACAAATATAATCATTTACAAATAAAATCCATTCGCCCCAATTAATCCCTGCTTCTCTGACACTCAACATCAAGAATAGTAGTGAGTATTTCAGTGTGCAATACCACCTTCACAACTACAAACAGTCTGGTAGAAGGGGTAGTGTGTGTGTGTGTAGGGGGTGAGGTGGGGTGGGGTGGGGTGGGGCGGTAAGATTATGGTTAGGGGTTATCTCAATCTAACATTTACCCCCCCGCCCTGCTTCCCCCCTCTATGTATTTCTGATGTAGATGTATTTCTGTTGTGGCTAAAATGAGCCGATCCCTAGATGTGTCACAAACTGCTTCAGAAGCAGCCCTCTACACTCCCACAGACAGGAGGAAGGCAATCCCATCGAAAGAGCTGCATCATGTTTCTCGTGTTTGTGTGCATGTGCTTCAGCACTGGCTCGTCCATTAACAACATAAAGATCTATTTGTACAGTGCAGGATCAGGATTTGCTTGGGCAAACAGTCTAGCAAAACCAAGCATGAAAACCCACCCAACAGATGCAAATCAAAGAACATGGACTCGTTTCCTTTCATTTCATTTGCCTGCATTAAACCTTTTCAACTTACTGGAAGCTGGAAACAATGCGTTTGAGTTATCACCGACTGCTCTGCTATGTTATTAATAGGAACCAGATGTGATGTCTGTGCTTATGTAAAGAATGTTGAAATCATTACAGCTGCCATGGGAAACAGAATGATGTGTATGTAGGTATTTTATAACTGGGATTATGAGTTGTACAAACACCTCCCTGTGTTTAGCATCTCCCCTGCTATAATGTAGTCTGCTATGCTTGTTCGTGTTTCAGCTGGCTCCAAGCTAACTCATTGAACACCAAGGACTGTTATAAGTTCATTTTGATTAAGGAAATCAATTTTTTGGTGTTGAGTTTTCATAGGAAACCTAAAAGAACATTTAAAGACCTACAAAAAAAAGTTTTTTTGTAAAGTACCCTTTTGTGCTAGTACAACGAAGAGTGGGTAAGCCTCTTTTGAAAACAACCCCTCAGAATGGGATCTGTATTTTTACTGCCCTATTTACAGCAGAGAGAGCAGCCTTGTCCCTGACTTTAGCCCCCTGCTCCTTGCCCTACATCAACACTCAGCAACTATGTAACCCAACACACAACTTCAATGTACACAGCATACTTGGTTTAAACAATATGTATATTTAGGTTGCATGAAAAGTTTTCACCTTGTCAACTTTATCGAGACGCACATCCTCCAGGTCCTCCATAATGAACTCCATGACCTTTATGTGACCTCTCTGGGCGGCACAGTGCAGTATATTCAACCCATTCTAGAGGAAATAGATAAACAAGTTAAGGCAGATAGAATGAATGAAATTGTCACACAACGCTTGCATACAACTGTCATAATGCTCTTGCGTTATTCGTTTTAGGACAGAAATACAACTACTTTGTTTAGGTTTCTAATGATAACCATCTCACTTTGTTTTCACAGTTGATCTTCGCTCCAGCGTTCACAAGGATCTGAAGGATCTTGGAATGACCAAACCAGGAAGCCAGGAGAACGGCATTCATACCAAACTGTGGGGAAGCATGAATAAACATCCTGGTTAGTATGCTTCAGCTACAACACAGCAGTGTTTCAGTGAGGAGGGTTGTGTTCCGTGACTGCGTCAGTGTACTGGAACCTACAGCATTTTATCAACGTAGCAGTGTGCTGCTAATTCCGCTTTGCTGTTGGAACCAGAAATCCCATTTTGTAAATTGTCTTTGTTTCTTGTTTGAATACCAAATTATCTTAGCTTCCTCTTCCATTTGAATCTGCTTGCCAAAGCATCACTCGGGTAAACCAGACAGGCTATTTAGTGCTAATCCTTTTAGCACCTGGAGGTTATAATCAATCTATTGCATGACTGCTGGTAGTGTATGCAGACGTCAAAGACTTCCAGAGTGCAATAATCAGACAGAACTTTGCATTACTGATCTCCTTAACTAAACAGAATAGCACAGCATCATTTAACTACTCGCAGAGTGCAACCACCACTGTCATCAAAGGAGCAATAATGTGTGCCAAGCAAACATCTTCCACCTTACACAAACTAACAATGACAAGGGTATGGGATTAATGTGCAAATACACTGGGCTGGCAGATACCCCATTCACCGTAATGCCAGCGCTGAATATTATATTGGCCAATTTTCTTCTCTACTCCTTGGTAGAGAGGCAACATTTAGAATGTGGTTGTTTCTCATTAACTTTAACAGCTGTGTTTTTTGGGTTTTTTTCCCAGCCAAATCTCTTGACTTCCAATGATATGAAAAGAGCCATGTGTACTGCCTATGTAAGAACACAAAGATACACACTGCCCTCCAACAAGAACTAGGTCTGTATTGTGGTGGTACGATTGGTGGAGGGCAGCGTCACACAGTGCATCTATATTTTACCTCCTGTGTATCTATTTGCTCTACACCAATGGGCACATTTTAATTTAAAAACAAAGAAATATAATACAGAATATTGATATTTAAGAAATATACAGTTGTTGTCCAAAGTTAAGAAAACAGCCATCAATCGCTACTAGAAAGTATTTGGGGTTTTAAAGATAGGTTTCCAAATGTCAAGAGAAGTCTATTGTCTATGACAGAGCCCCACATCTCGGATGGCTGGCTCCTGTGTGATCAGTACACACTCCTGTGCTGACAGTGACGGCACTGTGGAATAGATACCTACGCTGTCTTCATCGTCCACCCCAGCGTCATGCTCCAGCAGCATCCGCAGGGCCTGCTCGTGACCCGCTCCTGCCGCCCAGTGCAGGGCCGTTCTGTCTCTCTGGAGAAAGAGAGACTCTAATTCAGCACTGTGTAGAGAATGCATGGCCCTTGAACACAGGGGAGCTGGGCTTCAATTCACAAGCACCAATTGCACTGCATGTTTACAGGATTCGAGCCATGAATGTAAATTACTAAATTATATTTATATATAAAGATTAACTGCTGGGGAACACCTTGTAGGAACCAAACCCTGTCACAACTGGGGGTATGGCTCACATAACATGAGAACACAATATAACTACTTGCAAAAGAAGGCTGTGTGCTGTGTACTGTATGCCCTGGTAAGAGTAGGAAGGTCCAAGCATTGATCATAGAGAACCTAATTACAGCACCGGGCCTAGTACAAGAATAATGACACGTTGAAAAGTGTTAAAATGAAAAAGCATAGCATTAGTAGAAAAGTATTATTTTAACAACAGTAACATTTCGCAGACACTGCTAATTTAACTCACATCCTCTGCTTCAAGCAGCAGTAATAAAACACTGCTCCTAACTTTATTTCCCAGTTCCGTCTGCTGTATAATTTATTAAAACAAACATTTACAGAGCTGCCTTCTAAATTCATATGGAGCCTGTCCTTCGATCCTCTGCCTTTCCGGTACATCATCACATTTTAATAAAGCAAGCAAAGAGAGTCCTGCATCTGACCAGGGATGCACCTGCAAAGAGCCTGTCTTTCAATCCTTCAGCTCGTTTGTTATCCCGCTGGCTTCGGCAGCAAGACAAACACAAGCCGAGCTGACAGGAATGAAAACACTGGGAATCTGCAGCGCCGAACATGGGGTGATTCATGCAAGCAAACATTTCCTCTAGGTTCCTCTCTGTAAGGTCACATCCTGTTGCTGAAACATAAGTCTGCATATTGCAGACACGGCGGATGCTAGCATTAAAGCAACAGGGCACTTTTGTCAGGACCGGACATATTTTGGTTATTAAATTGCAGTCAGATTATACACCATTTAGTCATCTTTTTTTATTCTTTCCAATTTCAGTAAATATAATATGCATTATTGCTGTCATAATATTTATTTCATTTAAAGACAGGTTCTGTCCTGATTCTTTGCATTTTAATGCCTGCTTCAAAGCACATGTGACTTTCCCAAATCTGCTAAAGCTATTCTTTGCAATTTTACGTATGGTGAAAAAAATAAGAATCGATTTACAATTGTTAGTTTCAACCCTTTTTTTAACTATCTAATTTGGGATCCTCATTAATTATGTCTAGAGCTGTCAACACTTGGGTCCTACACTGTTCCAAGTGACGAGAAATTAAACAAGCCTGTCATAACACTGAAGAACACATTTCTTCATTATGGAACACGTTATTGCTGCTGAAATCACCCCCCATTAAGTGTGTTATTGTTGGCCTTGGATTTGAACCTGATTTTGGGATATTCTTAATGACATTCAAACTCAAAACATTTGAACAGCAACACTCTCAGTGCCAACCATTACAGAACAACACATGGGAAGGTTGTACAGTAGACTGATTTTACTTTGCCAAATAGGAAAAGTAAAAAAACATTACTGATCAGTTAATGAACTCTATCGATTCTGTCAGCATGCTGTGCGAGGGATCCTGCTGAAGCACTGACATTGTTTTTGGCCTTGATGTCCACCCCTCTCCTCATCAGCTCAAGCATCCTCTCAGTGTCATTCCTTCTAGCTGCATCGTGGAAGTCCTTTTCTGAGCGAAGCACTTGAATAAAGACAAAGATACCAATTTGAAATGGCTTTTGCACAAAACATAAAAGAACAATAACTACTTAAGCGTGCACTGTATTTATTTATTTATTTTTTTAACTCAGAAGGACAATTGCCCCCCCCCTGCCTTTTTGTGTAAAAAAATTCTGCCTTCGAGAATAACAAATCACTACCAATTATAAATGCAATTTCCAAGAACATGAAAAATACAATACCCTATCCACTAGGTTAGTCTTATAAACAGTGCACAACAGTACATTGCCAAATAATAACTACATCATTATATAAATATATTCACTTTTGAGTTATCATTGATAACTTCTTTTACATTGCCAGCTCAATATATTGATTATTCTCCTTATTGCATAACCAGTTCAACATTAAAATTTTTCTCAGAAGGATAAACTTTGAACGCACGCATTTCCACACATAATTATGAGGCCTATTTATCAGGACACTAACATCCAGGCCTCAGGGTTTAGCTTTCAAAACGACCACAAACTAAAACAACAGAAACAAGTTAATTCAGCCAGCCTGCAGTTTGGTCTCAAGTTGCTAACAACAGTTCCTGAGAATACAATAAAACAAACATTGTGCTGAATGGGCCGGGGTCAATTATTATTTCCAGCTATCAAAAACAAAAGGATGATATATTTCTGCACCTGTATTGTTTAACTGTTACCATGGTAGCGGCGTGCTTTTCAGATTAAGGTATCTGCACACTTTTTAATAGTGTGGATTTACCCCAAGTGACTTTATGCATGGGCTATAGCAATAAATTACAATAAAACGTTTTCCATATAAGATTACATAATAATAAAAAAAAATAATTGAGAAATATCAATTTTAACTTGCATTCCACCTTAGATAACAATGCTAAACTTTTTTTTTTTTTTTTTTTTTTTTTTTTTTTTATACTACCAGGTAAAAATCAATTCAATAAAGTTATTCCGAGTTCATATACAGGCACACCGTGTATGGAATGTATCTCTGGCACACACGAAAGATAACGGGCAGAAATCGCTACCTCAAATTTGCTTACATGTTCGTGCAATTCAATACAAGCTATGCATAGTATGGTTAGGTTTAAACACAATGCAAATGCGTCATTGTCAACGGAGGCAGTGTGTAAGCAGAGGGACGTACCGTATAATATCAATAACGATATATAACATAGCAAAGACTTAACGCACTCCAGTCATGAGCATCGACGCTGTTTATGATAAGAATTGAGTATTCGGACAACACACACAGCACTGATTACACGCACTTGTCTGTTTGCTAACTGGGGTACACACGCACTGATCTTTTTTGTAATAATAAAAAATATGGTTTTATTATGTCAAATGTTATTGCACAAAAATGCATCTCTAACATTAGATTCTTGCAGACTTGAATTGAAATAAAGCCACAGCCCACATTTCAGTGGTCCTTTATGTCCAAGGTAAGGAGTGAACCAATACGGTTTGAAAATACAATAGCACACCCCACTCTAAAGCCACCATAATATAAAGTATAACAAAAGTCAGCTTTTTTTAAATATATATATATATATATATATATATATATATATATATATATATATATATATATATATATATATATATAAACGACGTGATACTTACAAATGTCATCTTCCGATGCTAATTCGTCCCCCATGGTTGCTGCAAATTGTAATATTTGAAAATCAAGCCTGTGGCATTGTTCCTTCTCGTGCCAGCAGAACACCGTTCAGTTTGTTGATGCCGAATAGAGGCACTCCTGACGGGAACATATACATCCGGGTGTTGGGCAGTCCTGCCCACTGTGCTGTTTCTGTGGTTCGGCACTGTTTGTTACTTGCTGTGTCAGATGACAAGGTATGTGCATTATTTATGCAGTAAATAATGCATGTTCTATTGCAATAGATTTTGTAGCTTTTTGTGTAAACGCACATGTGTATTTGCTGCAGTCAAGGGAGGACGAACAGGTTCTTTCCATTTGTAATTCTAACGGTTTTGTTTTCAAGTGTGTTGCTGAAACATTAATTCACCGGTCAGTTAATTAAATACGCAGTTGTAGCTGTCTTTTCAACAAAACCTTACCACTGTGAATTTACCGCTTAAATTTGCAGATTACCATGCATTGCTCTATCGTGTGTTGTGCTGTGCTATGATTTCCCTAATACCATACTGGATTACTGCACTGGCATGTACCCGACTGTGATGGAGTGCCAGCCTGGCCCCTCTAGTTTGTGATTTGTATTGTTTGTTTTGGATCGGCAGGGAGGGGGTTAAATTCCTCCAAGCCAAATACATGTGATTGAGTCTGCAGGGTGGATCTGTGAGTAAATGAGTTCGTGTGAGGAATGTGTGGAATGTGCTTGGACTAATGAGGTGTTAATTAATCAATTAATCCAGGCACCTGTATAAAAGGAGAGTGGTTAGGAGTGTTAGTTGGTGAGTGTATCCCGTCTCTTTAACCCATTCAGTGCCACTGTCCTAATTTATTATGAAAACTTTAATTGTGTTACCTGCCAATGTTACGTCTCAAATTACAAAAACACAGCTTGTGATCTGATTTTTTTCAAAGGAAATGATTTGGTACTTAATGGGTTAATAGGTGTACAATATTTTTCTTAATAAGAATTTCGTTTTTTTTTTATATTTTGAAAGAAAAAAACACACAACAGTAATATTCCAGTTTCAACCAAGCAGTTCCCTTATCAATAAGCTAAAACAGGTAACGTTTCAATTTAATATTAGAAGCACAAAGCTACCCTTGTACAAAAGAGTAGTATATTGAAGTATACTATACATGTACTTACATGTAGTATACTATACATGTACTTACATGTACTTAGATATACTAAGATTGTAATTTAAATATACTTGTATTATACTTGGGCATAGTATACTTAAGAGTTAGCATACTTTAAGTATGTTACAATACTATTCACATACATTTTAATACCTCCTTTGAACTTATATGGAGTATTCTTATTAAGGAGTATAATTTTATATTGTATCTAAAAAGTAGTCTCACTAAATGTGAGTCTAATTTGCTTTAATGGTGAAGCACCCAAATAAATGCTCAGATACAGGTTAACATAATAATAATAATAATAATAATAATAATAATAATAATAATAATTATTATTATTATTATTATTATTATTATTATTATTATTATTATTATTATTTTAAGTACCTAAAGTGTTTTTAGTACCTAAAGTGTTTAGGTCTATGAGTCTATAAGGTGTTTATAATAGAGCTCACTGCTGGGATGTATTGCTGTTGGCCTTGGGAGAAACATTTCATTTCATCCCTGGTATATGAGATATACCACGAATATAGTGAACATAAGTAGGTTTTATCCTGACAGAATTGGTGTGGTAGACTTGAGAAGTAGGTACTGTATTTCCATTTGTTGGCAGTGTGGTTCTTTGTCAAAAACAATAACTCTGAACAGTACAATACAATTGCTCATGTGACTTTTTAAGAAAGAAGTGAAATGATTGTGTATGAAAAAAACTATCCCACAAGGCACCCAGGTGCCTCTCCCTTTAAAGCGCTCGCGGTTAAAACAAACCCAGAACTCTTAGCTGCTCTGCACATCCACCCGCTATCACTGTTGGTCTCTCATGTACATTTTTGAAAGAAACAGAACATGAGTTTTCATTTTTTAAATGGTATCTGGTACTATACTAGTTCAAATAAATATCTAGTTTCAAGCCTTACTGTCAGTAGTCTTGTACTTCCTTGGTCCTGGTGGGTGAAATTGTTTGGTGTCCTCAGCTTAGTGCACAATGACACCTGAGTACCATAGAATTCAGCAGCATTATCACTCTGCTTGAGAGAGGAGCAGGGCTGAATGTGAAGGCGGGGTTCTGGTCTGGACTGAGGTGCGTTACTGAGCTCAGAGTGATTGAAGCCAGTGCCACTGTCCATTAAAAAACAACTGTGTTATTAAATAAGCAAGCTCACAGCTTGCTTATTTAATAACACAGCTCACCAGCAAGAAACAGTATTTGAAGTGCTCCTTGCACCAAAGATTATTATTATTATTATTATTATTATTATTATTATTATTATTATTATTATCGAATGTGATTCAAATTGTTATAATTTAGGTAATTCCATATTAAAGCATGAAAGGTTAACAATGGTTCATTGGTGTAGCAATATGCTCTTGCAAACAATGGATATCCAGTGTGTTCATTTTCTAATGGGAGAGAAAGTCAAATGCTTACTGCAGCAAGCTTTATTCCACAAGAGGGAACCATTTCCCCATGTCTTTATAGCAGGGCAGACAACTACTGCTGGCGCTCAGATCAAGCATTGCACCTCCAGACCCACGCTGGTCCTTCACGCAGAGGGGGATAGACATGCGGCACCCTGGTTCTGGGACTGCCACATCATACCAAAGCATTGCATCTATAATACATTTTTTATTAGAGCGAGGCCATCCTGGACATCCTGTCATGTCAGTCGCCATTAGATGGCAGCTGTAAGATGTAACTTTGTAACTATAACGTGCCTTAATAATGACAGATGCAGGACTTGATTACTCATCACCTGTTACTGTTTAAATTATTTTGTGTTTGCAGTCACTGTGTGAATGAAGCTAAATGACTGGATATATATTTATAGCATAAGCTATATTATAACCCAGGATCAAGCTTAGCAAAAGCTTGAAGACTTAACCATGATGAAGGTTGGTTTTCCTTTTTGTACACTGGCCCATTTGCACTTGCTTGGTTTCAGCAATACACTTGATTATTTAACATTTCTCCTTTTCCAGAAAGTGTGTACGTACTGTAATGCAGCGGCACAGGACAGATTAAAGGAGCTGAAGGACTCCTATCACAAAACGACGCCAGGGGATTCCAGCACAGGAATGAATTATGGATGAAATGGTCCTTGTGCTGCAGGAGTGTGGCAAAGAGATTGTTGTTCTAATAAACTGCATCCATTGCTGTATTTCATAGTTTATAAATATTTACAAGAAGCGTGATGAAATGCTCGGAATCTGCTGTCAGGAGTTTTTTTTATGACCTCTGTTATAAGCTGCAGTTTGTCAAAATCATGTTCAGTTTTGCACTAATAAAAAAGCCCTTGGTGTCTGTTTACTACATGCGGCCATAGTTAAGCATTCTGTGCACTCTTCTTAATCAGAAAATAGACCTCGGTCAACAATCCAGTCTATATTATTATTCCTCCCCCTTTGAAAGCTAATTGCCTGTATATTATCCTGTGAGCCAAATATGAACACTTGAATGAAGTCATAAATGAAAAACTTTTGGGCCTGTTCTTTGGCAGTAATGAAACCAACCAGTCCATCAAAGTTCTTGGGGTTCTTTGACTGTGGAGAAAAGTATACTAAGATATATTTGCAAGATAATTTAGCAACCTTCCCATGCTTTCCCAATGCTTGTAGCCTCAGTGGTTTGCCATGGTTACCTCATCTCTTTGGGGTTTTTTTGTGCTTGGCTGTGCTTTGCCATGCTTTCAATCCACCTTGCTGTGCTTTTACCATGTGGTAAACGTCTATGAAGATTATATCCTTCAGAACTGTTCAGACTGTCACTGGTTTTAACCTCAGAATGCAGGTTTGAATATTATTCAGGATTTTCAAAGCACAGATTTTGAATTCCTCTTCTGAGTCAATGATATTTTTTATCAAGTAACCCAACAGGCTCAGCTCTTTAATTAAGACTGGACAGTAGACAAACTGAAGGTAAAATAATCAAAACACTGTCAGCGAAGCTAAACACAAGCATTTCATTTTTTAAACACTCTACATATTTATAGATAATATCTTAATCTGTGATTTAAAGGTCTTCTATACAGGTCTTATGCCAAAAGTCAATGGAATTCTAGAATATTTATTCAGGGAATACCACTGTGTGTTTACTCTCCATAAACATGCATTTAGGAGATACCTGCTGCCCTAGAGGGGCTACCTATAATTATAGTTTGTGTGCACGCACAACTGCACATTTCAAAACCAAATGAAAGATTGAATTCATTATAGAAATAGCAGGTAAACAGCATCAGAGTGACAGACTGTTTCGCTGTGGCAACCCGCAGATGAAATGAAGCCAACCAACATTTTTGGAAAACACATACCCCTGGAGCCTCATAAAGCGCCTCTCACTGCGCCAAAAATTAAATTATAGCAGTGAGGATAATTGTAAAAAAACAGACTGTAAGGTGTGTTACTGGTTTTATGCTGTTACAAGGTGGTACAATACTATCACTCACATTTATCCCTGAAATGTTTGCAGCAGCTTTAGGATATTCCAATGCTGGGAGCTGATTTTTTTTTTTGTCTATAAAGTGAATTGAGAATGAATCGTTTCGTTCTCTTGCTGCATTGATATTTTAAGAATCAAAAAGCAAAGCTTCAACTTCAATGTGGTTGGCTTTCCTGGATCAAATTTACAGTGTTAAATGTACAGTCATTTTGCAGTTTGCCAGGATTTTCCCAATGCAAACTGCAAAATGACTGTTTGTTGACCATAGTTTACTTATATTCATATTTGAGTTAGAGTACATGTGTTGCGCTTTACTGTCCTTTCACTGAGATTTCACTACTCATTTACCATTGAAAACTGAAAAATAAACGTGTGTTACCGTTGACTTGCCAAAAGAGAATGCTCTATCCAGGTGACAGCTATAAAGGCTATCATGTGCTATCAAGAAGCGTGTGTTGCTAGGGGAAACTAACTCAATGTACAGGCCGTAATCCCAGTTTGGCCTACTGTATGTGTAAAGAGCAGCGTTGTGTGACACTCTGCCGTTACGGATTGTGTCCTGTCCCCTGTCAGTGAGATGAGATGAGGTTAAAAGCGCTAAAACCACGAATTCAGATGAGTTCTGTTGCATTGTGGTTAAAATGCTCACTTGCAATGTAACAGCTTCTGCCTTGTTACATATGGGCTACTACAGTGTATACACTAGGCTTTCACTTCTGAAGGCTGGGTTTGAACCAGTATAAGATCTGTACATGTAGTGGAGTTAGTTTGATGGACAGACACTCACTCTCTCTCTCTCTCTCTCTCTCTCTCTCTCTCTCTCTCTCTCTCTATATATATATATATATATATATACCCAAAATGTTAAGATGTTGTCACATATATTATGCTAACAAGAATTAATTGCTTCATTAAAAAAAATCATATCTAGTTTCACTTCACTGAAGCTTACAGAGCTCTAAGCAGATTTTCTAAAATTCAAAGGCTGGATTGTTTTGGAATTAGTCTTGTTTTTCATTGCGTTTCATTCTTGCTTTCCCTCAGAGGACCGAGATTGATTTGAATGTAATTACACAGTCCTGTTCTTCCCTGTTTTTCAAATGCATGCAGTGGATGAAGGTTAGCTCAGATTAACTGAATCCCCAGCCTGACAGGAGAAACACAAAGTGGCAAACTCTTTTTTTTTTTTTTTTTTTTAATCAAAGCTTAAATGAAAGAAGTTTTGCTGGTCTTGTGCAATTGCAATACTTGCCAAGTGTTTTAAAGCTGTGTTGAAGTGTTGCATTGGCTGTCAGCAAATTCCGTGTGTAAACTGTACAGTATACAGGTTACAGAAAAAGTAAAAAAAAAAACACAAAAAAAAAACCTAGACTTTGTTTTCAAACCCATCATTCAGTACAGTAATATTTATACTCCCAAGAGTTTGGTGCCATATTGAAGTATTGCAGGTTGTCTCTAAAGAGTCTGTCGACGAACTTCCGAGTCCATGAAAGGAACTGCTTAAGTGACATGTCAGCGTTTGATTGGATGCCCGACGTTAAGGTCCAACCAAGCAGGCCTAGTACAGTAAACAGACTTTCAACTGTGAAACAATGCAGTCATAATTAATGGAAAATGTTCCATCGTAAGGAAAATCAAAAGTGACAGCTATATAATGGATTAATTAAAGATTATCTGGCAACAGGGATTAAACTAAATATATTTTAAATGAGAATTGATTGCCAATCAATATAAAATACATATTCACAGCATGGTGCTTTAAAGAGCAAGAAACAAAGAGTCCCAGGGCATGTGCTGTAAGGGGGAAGGTGTCATTGATAGACCACTTTACAAACTTTAAGTAAAATGGATTTGTGAAAAGCCATGTGGCCTCTATCATTTATATGGGCAGAGGTTGTGTTTTACTAGACAGCACCTGTAATAGAATTTGACTGAGAGAACCATAAAACACAGCTGTGTACCAAATATGAAGAAGCTGTCTCAGAGCCTGTGGCCTATATCACATGGATGCTTAATAATAATACATTGGGTAGAATCTCAAAAGGGGTGGCCGATAGCTGCGATCAGGGCTGAGAGCCACTAGTTTAAAGTAGCCTGTTGATTTCTCTCTGCCTTAGCATTTCTCTCAAACCCTGATAGAGTGCAATATGGTTCTCTGTGGTTCTGTAGCTGGTAATATTTCACTGCCTGGGTGAGACTTGTATCTTAATCGCTTGATGTGGTTAGTCATGCTGTCAAGGAAAGATGTTCCATTTTAGGGTTTTGTGGTGGCAACCCTTTATACTGCTTTCATTTAAAGGATGTCATCTTTGTTTTACCTACAATTAGTTTTTCATCATAAAGACCTTCCTACTCACATTTTGGGACTAGTAGTAAAACTAGGGCAGTGGTAGGAGAAGTCTTTACTGTCATTCTGTTATAGCTGGTAGCCCTTGAGTCTCTGGTCAGCACTTAGTCACAAGGCATTGGTGCTGAAGCATCACCTACTTCCTTCTAAAGGATACGTACTCCTCCTAACCAATACTGATTAATATTGTAGTATGTGGAAATGGCATTCACGCAGCATTCAGATAATGTGCCTGTCCTTACTGTAACTTCATCTATTATGAGGTGAACTGAAGTTACAGATTATTTATTTAATTTTTATTAGGAAAAAAAAACTGAAGATACTAAAATATAAAAAAATACAACTAAAGCACGCTATCTTTAAAATGGAAAGTTAATTAGAAGACTCTCTCTGCATAGCACACATAAAAACACTTACATACTGTACAAGAGTCCTAAATAAGATTTAAAAAAAAAAAACACTTGCATACTGTACAAGAGTCCTAAATAAGTCAGCTTTTAAATCAGAGCTTAACCACATAAAAAAAAGGATGTGAAAGAGTGAAAAGGCGTGGTAGAAGCTTGGCAAATTGTGTGAAAATAACATACAAGTTCGCCGTGGTAACCTTTTTACAAGGAAATTAGTCAAGCAGTTGTTCCTTACTGTTACTTTTGAGTTTGCCAACCTCACATTTAAACAGACATCTACAGCAGTGCACAATAACAGGAAAGGGTGAAGGTGCTGCAATCAATAATTTACTGTCAAACAAGAGTTGAAGAATGAAAAACACTGACTAAACCTTGAACAGCTGCCTTGATTTTGTCAGGAGCAGTGAAACCATCACAGTGGGCCTCACTTTCTTAATTGTCCCCAGTCTTACCTCATGAATGTGGGTGTCCAGTTCTAAATATATTTCAGTCAAGGGTAGGGAAGCACTGTAATAAACAATAAATTTGCTATCACTCAGCAGTGATAGCAGATTTGAACTGCTTTTTATTGACTGTAAAATGAAGCACTGCTTTCGTGAGTGATATTTACACAAACACTGCATTCATGATGAAGAACAGCAATCTAGCGCATCCTGGAGGCGAAGAAAGGAACCTGGGATCACATCTTAAGGTAACCACTGGCTGTTTAAAATTGTAATTGGTTAGAGCAGACAGCCCCCTTACTGCGCTTTGGAATAAACTAGGCTTGTAAAAGTTCCAACCTAAGCGGTCAGGAAGTCACAGCAGCTTAAACACTGGAGATATTGAAGAAACAATTCGACACAATGGCGTTCTCTAACGGACAAGCAATCACCCTCAAAGGGTTGAACTGTCCAGAAATACAGAACAGCATTGCAGTGCGCAGTGGGTAATTTACCACTGCTGATTTTTACAGTTATTATTATTCCCAGAAAGGGAAGGTCAGCAAAAGTACAGTAAGATTCAGAACCTGTCAGTCACAGCCCCTGACTAGGCACCTCGGTTTTCCTGGCTCAATCTACCTCCAGTGTCTTAGATGGTTGTTCTAAAAACATTAACACGAGTTAGCCCATTTGCGCTGATATGATTGAAATAAGACTTGACAACCATTAAGTGTGGGCAGAGTCTAGGGGTCGGAGAGTGAAGTGTTGTGTTTAATGTGACCTCTGCAGCTCAGTGTCGCTGGAAATGTTGTGCTGAAAGTGTAGGGTGTATTGCAGAGAGATTGCTTATTATTGTTATTTCTAAACCTGCGTTGAAACCATTGCAAAGTATAGCATAAAAAAAACACTGATACAGAATTATGAGCGTTGGATGCTGAACCTGGAAATCGCTATGTGGAAAGTGGACTGTTCATAAGAGACCTTAGGCTTATCTATTTCTATCCTTTATATTTGTCAATCAAACATGTGAGGTGTGTTGCTAACTTAATTTGCCTGCCACAACGTTAACCATAATGCAAGCATGCCTCTGCTACATAGACCAAATCGCCACCCTTTTCGTTTTAGATGGGAGCTGTAAGAAAGGTTAATATGTGTCAAAGCGAAGGGAACCACATCCTGTAATGCAGGTATACTTGGGAAAAAAATAGCAGCAGAAAGTAACTGGTAAATGAACACATGGCGACACAGTTTTAATAGATTAAACCAATGGGCTTTGTATTGTGAATAGTGCAGTGTTGTTAAAAGAGGCAGTGTGCTTGCAGTGTACATACAGTGCCATGTTGTATGGGTTTTAACATACAGTACTGCCTGCCTTCAGTACATGTAGATTGCTATAAGCTACCTACCTCTCCAGTAGGTATTAATATCATGGTATTGGGTGTTTCACCCACAATCACACAGGAAGCAACAGTCAGATGTTACTGTCTATTCTTATCTCCCTTCTGCTGCCGCAGGCACAAGAGCTGGAACGTGATGAGCTGAGAGAATCAGCTGCATCCTTTCCTCTGCAAAATCGCACCATTATCAATGCCGTTTTGCCATGTATTTATAACTGCTTCAACAGCAGAACAATCTAGATAATACATAAAGAAAGATGAGAAATGGAAATGTTAGCCATCTCTTGAGCCTGGTGAATATACCTATATAAAATAAGCTATGCTTCTAGAGATAAACTACAGCAGGGCAGACACTGGTTAACAAATATCATAAAACTCTTTCAGAAACACCCCTGTGAGTTAGAGCAAGAGTGAACAGCTACACTTAATTCCGAGCACACACAGTGCACTGTTTACTGTCACAAATGTCTTGAACGGCAGATTTATTTTTCTGTCTTGATCTTTGTTGTTTTTGGAAGGCCATCTGTGTAGTTTAGACTGTCCAGCCCCTGCTGCGTCTGTGTACATTGCTGTTCAGTGAAGGAGAGGGATGGGGGGGGGGGGGGAGGTGGTTGAAGCTGATACAATTCCTGTGGCCTTCACCCTGAATCAGCTAACTACAGGCCATGTTGGGCTCAGCTGTTTGTAATACAGCAAAACAGTCTAATCTCTGCCTGCATGTCCAAACCCAGCTGCATAACACAGATTAACTCAATTCAGATGCTTTCAGCCCCGTTGTTTGGTTAGCCTTACATGGGAGTAAATAACGCTATCAAAAAACTAGCCAGCTGTCTTTTCTGGTAAGCAGCTTACTGGTGTTAACAGACTACAGCAATGAGGTCAGCCACAGCCTCACATAGTAACCAGTCTGCTCCTCCCTGACCACACATCCTGCAAGCTTCAGAGGTTTCATTAACATGGCTCCTTATGCTTGCTAGATTAAACATATCTAAACCAGAACTTAATGACAGTATAACCAGGCAGGCAGATGCCAGTGCCTCTATTGCACAAGACTATTTCAATCAAGGTTAGAGAAATTCTGTAACATACCTATCAGTGGCCTTTCAGGCATCTTACTGTAATCCTGTTGCATTGTAAATGCATCTAAGCCTTTATGGATATGGTGCATGAGTGGAAAGTTGTAACAGATATTTCACAGGAAATAGCACACATCCAAGTATCAGTGCCTGCATGAGAATGCGGTTTGTCAAACGTTATGCATTCAGCCCACTTTTGTGCTGTGTTTCATTTAAACATAAAATACATGTTATGTTGGTCCTGTGAAGTGGCGGTTGCTAGCACAGAGTGATCCCTGTGGAAAATGTACAGTAGGGTGTAAACAAGAGCGACTCATATTGTTTCCATATCACGGATTACTGAGCGGAAACTGAAATTCTCACGCTCAGAGGTTTTCATGCAGGTAGGTGTATAAAGGATATCATATGACAAGCCTTGAGGTGTTTTGATACATTAGCACCCTACTGTACAATATACTGCCATACACAGTACCTTATCAGATGGAAGACAGCCTCACGTAAATTAAAACAAATA
Organism: Polyodon spathula; assembly: GCF_017654505.1. Lineage (NCBI taxonomy): Eukaryota > Metazoa > Chordata > Actinopteri > Acipenseriformes > Polyodontidae > Polyodon > Polyodon spathula. The sequence continues at coordinate 12,097,278 of NC_054557.1, forward strand.
CATATTTCCTTCTTTTGCTGATGACAAAGGGGATCCAGAAAACCATTTACAAGAAACTGAAAGTTGGAGGTAGAGAAGCAGCTTCTCAAGTGAAGTGAGGTGATTTCAGTATGAAGAACCTGACCGTATTTAACAGCATTCTCAACACAACAGAACAGTTTGTGGTGAAAACAAGGCTGCCTTTATTTAGACATGCTTTACACAGCAACAAGCTTCAGAATTTTTTTTTCAGAATTGCTAAAGGCAAATAAAATCTTGTTATTAGTACATGCTTTTTATTTTACAGTACAATATATTACATAACAGTGCTATATATTTTTTTTAAATAAATAGTTTATCCGATATATTTTAGTCACTGCACACGTGAATAAAATACTTTTATTTTTCTTACCCAATAAACAATGTTGAGGTTTGAACACCCATTTTGTGTTATTAGCTACCTGTCTAAAATACTTTCATCTATCCGCTCTCCAGCTAACAGTTTCAGTGAAAAGACTGCTGGCTGCAAAGGATTGTACACTTCCTTTGCTCACTAAACAGGCAAAGTATTCTGTAAAACCTGGAGACCGATTCAGTCGAACATACAAAACCTTTTTTTTTTTCACCTGAATGGGATCAATAGAAAAAAAACTATGCAGAAAAAAAACAATTTAAAAATGTATACTAAATTGAAGCATGTCTGCAAACCATATGTGGCCTGCAATAAAGCAGAAGTTGTGAAGTACAGTACCACCCTGCAATAACACTAGGAGATAAGCACTTTCAATATGGTTCCTGGTATCTACACAGTTGTATAAATCTCAGCTAGAAAAGAGACTCTGACATAGCAACAAAGTGAAACTAAACTTTCCAAATTAACTTTTCAAACTAAAAGCGTAGTCAATGTTAATGCAATACTGGCCTGTTTGTGTACACAGCGGCAGGTTTGACAGTCCCAGACACCATGGTAACACAACAGGTTGTTGCCTCACTTCAGTCACACAGCTTGGAAACTGACACCATGATAAAGTACAAGTACAGCCTGGAGTCATTTTTGAATTGCAAGACAATTGTCCAAAAAGAGAACCTGCTTTGTTTCTGCTAAATTACATTGCTCCTGATGTAAAAATACATTAAAGTAGCTTTTTCATTTACATATCTAATGCTAAGGCGTTGAGGATTATTTAAGCACAGCTTGCACAAACGCACATTGTTAACAGTTGGAAATGAAGGCTTTCCGTTTCAGTTTTCTATATACAGCAAATACAGTTTTAAATATCTTTCCCCAGTTTTCTTCATTAGGCTGTCACTATAGTATACAGACTACTATTTATAACTCATAATTCATTCCAGCTAGTTCCTGTATATAATTAATACACATGTCTGCTACACAATTTTGTGTATGATAATTAGTACATTATAAGCCAACTACTGTTTTTGATGTCTGTTTTTTAAATAGTGTAATATAATACCACACAATGAATATACCACACCCATGTACTGACTCATATTACTGATTATACTAAGGATTTCATCGGTGCTCATTTGTACATCAAACTAGTAAACAAAAAATCTTTTCCAGGGTGATAACAGTCACTTTGATTGGTGCTCATTTGTACATCAAACTAGTAAACAAAAAATCTTTTCCAGGGTTTCTTTGGATGCTATTGTGAAAACAAAGCCCCTCAAAATGAAACTTGCTCTGTGGAGGCCCTCATGATTCTAGAATACGAGCAGGGGTCTTACAGCGACAACCCAAGTGATACTGCATTAACTGCATAACATGGGGCCCCTATCATACTGAGCATGGAGATCTAAAACTGAGAGTCCCGCTATTGATTGGAGGCATCAGAGCGCATGATGCCAATAACTGAACCCTCTATCCCTCAAAAAAACCTTCCTTATTACACTACAGGTCTTTAAAGTGTACATTTACGTATTAAAACTGCTTAGGGAACATGCTCACTGCAGAATACGCTTTTACTTTGTTTTAGTTACACACCGGATACAGTATTTGTGCTATACGGTGTTTAACATCACACCTATATTAACAGAATTGTTCAGCTAAACCATGCTGATAGCCGCTTCTGTTGTAGAAATTAGATGTGATTATGGTGTTTAAGCTTTTAACTTAAAACCTATGCAATTTTCGGTATATACATGCACAACATGACAAAAAAACCCTCCTGTAATTCGCCTGTAAAAATAAAAAGTAGGCCTTCCAAACATTTCTGGTATATATAAAAAAATGACAAAAAATACCGTATTGAAGCTCACTCACATCCAGTTCAGTACTTTTCCATATTCTTACACCATTAGTTTGATGCAATTTAATTAACTACTTGGCAGACTATTACTTTCCGTGACTTTAATTAATGGCTGTGAATTTTATTAGCATGCATCTGCCACAAAATGAACTGCCCCTTATCCTAAGGAAGACATTAAAATATCAGTTGGTACTAACCATTTACAAAGATAAACTTATACTTCATTATATTTTAGAAATCTGTACAGTGTTAGTAAGTCAGTGTTTACAATGACTTAATGCAAATGTATACTTAATATGCATTGAAATGACATCAGTAATCCAAAATAAAATGGGTAATGTAAGTGTAATATATGAGGTTAAGAATTTCCTGTGCAACAATAATGGGTATGCCTACAGATCCTTATTAGAAAAAAATAAATGCACACCCTCATTTTTAAAAGGTACTGTACCTGTAAGTACTATGGACATAATTTACATGAATTGCTTTAAAAAACAGTCAACAGCTTTTCCTCCTTTTGTTTTTTTCTGTTCTGTTTTCTTTTATATTCTTTACTTCTTGTAAGACCTCATTGGCTTGCCTCAGCTTTTCCAAAGCCTTGTTCAGGATCTCCTCTGGCGACTCTCCTTTCTGCGGTGACTTACCCGCTAGCATCCCTTTGCTTCCATCAGCTGCCAGGGATTCCTGAAGGCGCGCCTCTGTTTTTTCAAGTTCCCAGGCTATATTGTTTTGCAGTTCATTCAGATCATTGATTTCAGACCCTAAATCGGGTTCTTGAAGCGGTTCGTTTTGCACTTTAACTTTGGATTCGGACAACAGATCGCCCAGAGAAGCACATTTGACTTTTGACACATATTTCAGAGGCACAGGGGGGCGTGTGCCTAACTGTTGTTTCCTGGTTTCTAGTTGCCGGTGATGAACATCTAAAGATGTTCTGTTAACACCTTGAATGATTTCATGCTTCAGTTCCTCAGTAGAAGCAGCAGGATCATCTTTGTGGGACATCCCTTCCTTGAGGCTTTGCTCAGTGTTCTCTGGTGTGTCAGCTGGGTCTTCACTTGACTCCTCATCCAGATTTTCCCTGCTACCATGTAGGGCTGTGGTTGAAGCTCTAATGTCACCATTGTCAGATTCACCTTCAGAATTACTGGTTTGGGCACCATCTTTTAACTGCCCTTCTTCATCTTCAAACACAATCTTAGGAGGAGGTACTGGGTCGACAGGGGAAGGAGTGACAGATGAACCCTCTGGTTTTGGAGCAAGCAGAACATCTACAATTGGTTCAGGTGGATTCAGAACTTCTTCTGAAACAGGAGTGTCTTCTATCTTTTCTTTAGCTACTGGCGGGCTTGTAATATTTTCTTTAGAAGCAAGGGGTTTCATAACTTCCTTTGCAGGTGTGGTATCTACTGAAACCATGTTGGTTTCTGGTGGGACAGAAGCATTTACTTTAGGGGGCATAAGGGGTTTCTGCTTCTTCTTAGGAGGATCAGGAGGGGCAGAGTTATTTTTGACAGTTTCTGGAGATGGGTCTTTTGGTTTAGGAGGAGGTGTTGCAGGCTGCACAGTTTCCTCAACGGTACCAACTTTAGCAACTGGAACATCTTCAGGGTTCTCTTTAATAGGTTGAATTTCCTTAGAGAGAGGCTCTGAGGTCCCATCCTGAGCAACAACAGGAACTTCTGCAGAATCCTCTGTGCCACCAGCTTGAGGACTTGGTTTATTTTCTTTTGAAAGCATAACTGGCTTGAGATTTTTGCTGGGTGGAGATGGGAGAGGTTTATCTTCAGAAGTGCTGCTTGGTTTAGTAGGAGGCGTTGGGCTCTCAGAAGCGTCTTCAGGAAGACTGCTATGAGCAGGAGCATCTTCTATCTCTTCGTCAGTTGCTGGAGGGCTTGGTTTCTTCAATTTGGAAGGAGGCATGGGTGGCTTGAGCACTTTCTCGGGTGGAGAAGGAGGAGATGAATGTTCGCTGACCGTGTCTTTAGAAGTGCTGTCTGGTTTGGTAGGGGGCACAGGCAGCTTTACAGTTTCAACATCTTCTGACTCCTCTTTAGTTTCTTCAGGGTTGGGTTTGTTTTCTTTTGAGGGAGGCACTGGGGGTTTGAAAACCTTCTTTGGAGGGGGAGCTGAATCCTCATCGGCAGTTTCTGTAGACAGAGCCGCTCTGTCATTTGGAACAGGGGGGTTTCCATTGGGAGTGTTGTCCACAATGTCAAGATCCAGTCTCAGGATTCCATCTGAAGAAGAGGTTGCCAGCTGAAACATGAAAAGAATTAATATAATTTCTGGTCTAAAGCTCAATACTGATACAGAAGCTTAATTTATTCTAAAATGTCATTCATTTAAAACAAATTATAAAATGATAAATACAAATCCTGATCCTATGTAATCAGAACAAAACATGCCCCTTGAGCTTCTTGTTTGAATGAAACTACCTACACACATGAAAGAAACTCTCATATCATTGTTGTTATGGCAAGTACTGCAAGGCTTACCTCCTTCATATGTATTCTTGTAGGTGGTCTTCGTGATTGCTGCATTTTTGGTCTTGTGCGGGTCACATGTTCTAAAGAACAGCCTTCTACCTTAACCTAACAAAGTAATTCAATACATTAACCAAACCGAAACAAAAACATGCAATACTTTAAATATTATTTTCTACATGCATGAACAGATATTCTAACTCCGCAAATAAATACCGTTGCTACTTTCAAATACTGTCCAGCCTTGGACAATCCTATCTCCTAGCTGTTGCTTTCCTGCTTTTATGAATACATGTAATCAGTTTCAATTCATCCACCTTTTTCAAATTGGGATTCACTTTTACATTAGCTAAATATTGAAGTGTCCGCAATGAAAAAACTGATCATTAAAACTGATTAACCAACCAGTCGCTTCCCTAATTTGTTTTGCAGAAGACTACAAAGCACAAAGGAACGGTTACCTGATCAAAGACTTTATTTTTAGCTCTGTTGATCCCATCACAAAGGGCTTTGATCCAGGCTTCTTTCTCTTCAGGATTTGGAGCTTGGAATTTGATATCATGTACCTAGAAACCCAAATGATACAGTGGTTAGCCATTGGGAGGCTCGGAATTGAAATAACGTGGACTTGAACTCAGATTTTTCTTGACCAATAAGCCTAAAAATGCACAGTTAAGAGCACCCTTTGCCAGTCAGATTACTCCATTCATCATGTCAGAAACAGTCAAACTGAAGAGAGTGTTTTCATTGGCACAGTTCTAAAACTACACACCATCAACATACCTTTAATACAGTGAGTTCAGTGTATAGTAAAAGTTGTATGTTAAATGTGTTAGAGCTATTAAAAAAAACCACTAATAAACTTGCATCCCTTCCATCTTTTGTTTCGTCATTAAATCATGAAGGATTTATAACCGGTTTTAGTGCTGTCACACGTGTCTTCAATATTTGTAAAGGGAATAGTTATTGCAGGTTTTATGGATTCACTAAGGCTCTGCATCTGCTTCTCAATCATACATTTCTAAAAACGCACATAGAGGAAGTGTCTTTACCCTAATAAACTTAATGGTGTGTTGGAAATCTTTTTCTATTAACTGTCTTGTGATCGTGACACTAAACTAGAAGCAATCAAAAACAAATACCTTTTTTTTTTGTTAAACGTGTTTTTGTATGGCATAAGACTATTACTGGTTAGAAAACTTTTCAGAATAATTTATACTCATATTGCATCTCTGTTTCTGAAGGTTTACTAACCAGCCCAAATAACAGAGAATGCAATCTATAAAGTAATTAGGATTCAGCAGTGTGGGGATTCTAACTGACCAAGCTGAGAGCTCTTTTTGAGGCAGCAGAAGTTAGACTGAGCTGCAGTCCAAGAAGGTCTTTGTTACTTTTAAAAACATCACATACAGTAGTTGCCAAAGCTTCATAATTAGAGTCTAAGGTTGCCAGGGCTAACTTAGTATGTCAGCAAATTGTGGCCAGTGTTCTACTGTAGCTCTAAGGATCAATTGCCAGCACTACTAAGACTTGAAATTTTAATAAAAACACTTCCTTGCTTAGCTGTATACAGTATAAGCTATTCTTGTTACTTGCTCTTTGTTCCCATAGGACAGTTGGAATGGGCTGGATTTTCCACTTGCCCTATTTAACCTGCGTTTATTTAAATGTCCCAGGTGAGGGGTCATTAAATATAAAATCTAAATAGTAAAAAAAAAATATGAAACAGATGGAATTATTGAAAGTTTGAGAACTTTGACCTTGCTAAAATTAATAAGTCACGCCCAGTCACTATGGCACAGGTGAAAATAGGGTCATGTGTTACTGTGTGTTACTGGAATACCGTGCATTTTTAAATGATAATGGCTCATCTTAGCATGAATACAATGTAATTCAACAAACAAACAAAAGATCAGAATCTATTTTATAAATGTATTTTGGCATTGTAAATGTGCGCATTTTTTTAAATGCATACAACCCAGTCAACCTTAGGATGTTACAGCACAATTGTACTTAATCCAGGTGTCGCTGAGTGAACAAGGATTTAAAATGGGCAAGAAAGCCTTCCCACGACATGACTAGGATTAAATCACATGCCGTCGGTTTGAAAAGTTTCTGGTTGCAAGTTATAGAAATGCACCCTGTACTCAATTCTCACTGTGTGACAGCTTTGGAACATTATGTTACAGCTGTGTGGGACGATTTACTGCAAAGTATCAGCATTCCAATACAGTCCTGCTTGTGCTCTGAATAGTATGGAATCAAACAGGAGTAATAAAAACACATACTCAGGCAATAAAGACCTGCTGTGCAGAATTAATTAGAATAACGCTGATCTTGAGGAAAGAGACAGTACTTAAAAACATGTTTGGGGAAAAAAAAACTCTTCTTTTTTTACTGTGTCAGGATTACCAATATTCGCAATTCTCTTCACCATTGAAGACATTTCTTCAGAAAGAAACTTGTAGACATTTCTTGTAGTATTACTGCTAAAGCAGAGCTTGCACACAGCAGCAGCAGGATGGCTGCTTAGTTCACGGCTTTTATAATGTTGAGAATGTTCTTTTCCTATTAGAAATTCTGACCTTGCACTGGATTAAGAGTTTAGTAAACCTGCTCCAATTTGTTCAGATGACTTGACCAAAAATCAAACACGAGGTCAATGAGTTGAAGCCAAAGCCAGATTCTCTTGGCTCCTTGTTGCTTGCTCAAGCCACTGGACCAAACTGCAAAAGAATCCTGTTCAGCAGGCGTTACTGTGTCATGTGACTGCGTCAGGACGGAAATGCTGCATGAGGCCAAAATCCATATAAAAGGGGAAGTGGCTTGTATATTTTATCCAGCCAGTTTCATTTGTTTTATCTGTAAGTACGTTCTCCATGTTTCCTTTCTATCTATTGTAGGTGTGAGACTGAGGCTGATTCCATATACTGTACAGCACTGTAGCTGTCCAACAGAGAAGGCTGGCAGAGTAGGTATGGAAAATGAATTACCCTCTTATGCCAGCCGAGGGTGGAACTCTAGGTCATAAATACGGCACAGGACCTAATCAGAGAAGTACAGCCTACAAATCCATTGTTACTGCTGTCTCTGGGTCTGGCTTCTAGAGTAGCTTCCATTTGAGCTTGTCCTTTTTCCTTAAGAAAGAGTGTTTTATGCTAAGATTTCATGTTCATATGTCTATTTTCTAAACAAGTAGAGACTTATATTGGCTTTGGTCAGTTTAAAATGTATATACAGCAGATATCTGAATCTTGTGTTCTTACTCATTCAAAACGTGGAACCAAATGCACTGGTCTGTGTGTCTGTCTGAACCAGGGATCTGACAAGAGCTGGACTGTTTTACAGCAAAACTCACGGGCCTTCTTCAGGGTTCAGAGTTCACTTCCACTTTCTGTGCATTACTTCTGCTTTTGGAAACCACTCTTTTATCGTGTTCTTTAGAAGCGAAGTTAAACACATGGTTTTATTTTTATGCAGAGAGACACAGGATTTGAAACAAGACTGTGTTTGTGGCTGTTTGGATGAGGCCACAAATATTCCCTTGCTGGGTAAGTGTCATATAAGTCACACATTATCATATGGGAGTTGTGAAGAGCCTCGCTACAGTACAGTACATGGAAAACCTGAGACGGAAAATACAGAGAGGAGGTGTGTGACATCAACCACACAGAAGAGCCCAAAAGGCTAACTGTGCTGCCGTTTGTGATTAATGCACTAAGGAAATACTTGTGACTCGAGAAAAGGGCAGCTCTGCCAAAACCAGGGGCAGGAAAAGTAAACTCAACAAGAAAAAATGTTTCTTATAAAAAAAAAAAAAAAATGTTAAGAAAACAGGCTGTGAAAAGGGGTAGGTAAGGATATTTCCAAATCCCTGGTTGAAAAATTATCCAGGATGTGTATTAGTGGGGATATTCAAGGCATGGGCTGTTTATGGAATTCTACATAAAACTGCACTGCTATCTTTTAAAAACCAAAAGGACAAGGCCACCTCGACAACATTTAAATATGCCATAAACATACAGGCTTATGTTTACCCATTGCTGCTAAATAAAGTTAACCTCCAGCAAGAAAACAGTACAGCATCCTTTCATTTTGACACTCAACTCTACATCCTTCCTGCTGTACAATGTTTGGTCATCAATGCAAAATGATCCTCAAAGCTTTTTACTACTTAGTGTAAATTGCTCTGGTTTTTTAAGGTAAAAAAAAAAAAAAAACATTTAACAAAAAAAGCTGAATGTATTAAAATACCTAACATTTATTTTTATTGTCTCATTTAATTTTTTTTTTTTAAATGAGCGATGTACATTTAGTGTAAATGATAAATATCTGACCGTCTATCCCTGTATGTTTTTGCGCGTCTCCAATACGTACGCACACTTTTCTGCTTTTAATTAGCATGTATGAATTTATTCTTGTATGTTGTCTGCCTAAACACAATCACATATCAAAACATTAATCATAATCTGCACACACTGCAAAGCTAAAGGACTTGCTGTGCCTACTATTAACAAATAAATACAGTAAAACGTACCTTATTTACAGGCTTGGCAGCTCGAATTAAAATGAGCCTGTTTTTCTTTTTAAAAGCACTTCGTAATTCGTGGCATTTATCATAGCTTTCCAAGTCCACTGTTTCTATGCAAGTCTTTTCTTCCTACACAAAAGACCAAAATGTAGAAACAGATCAGAAAGATACTGTACCAGACACGTTACTGTACCATGTTATTGACATGCATCTTCACAGTCCTTATTAAAATGTTCTATTGCAAGGCTCTATATATAACATACTTGTGTCTACTACCAGTCATTAAAATATTACTGCACTGTAATAGTGCCCCTTGATTAAGGGCTGCTAGAAATGGCAGATTGTTTCCAAAACCGTTCATCTCTTCACTTGTGCATCAAAAGATAGCACACTATTCAGAAAGTTTAACTCATGAGTTATCTAAGGGCTGTATTTAGAAAATAAGCCAGTCTGATATTATTCATGTATATGACAATTGTAATACCTGTCCACAAGGTAGCACCAAGTTCCAAGTAGAATTGAATTCAACATTTTGACAACAATGCTTGCGGGCTGTGTTACTGCCCTTTGTCTCATGCTCACGTTACCATGTGTCACAAACTAAACACATCAACTAAACAGTAATTTCAAGAAGAAACGTTACATCATTTTCATAGACCAGAAGCTGCGTCTTCTCTAACTGGATGTAGCGGTCCTTGTATGTATCCAGGAACTTCCCATAGGATTTCTTAATCCAGCCAGCCTTCCCGTCAAACTTCGCAGCTTTCTGCTGGGTTTTATCCTCCTTCACACCCTGCACAGCATGGGAAGACAACAGGGTAGATAACTGATTAATGAAGCAGAAAACCATACAGAATTCGAATTTGGCAAATACAGAGCACTGTACATTCATTCAACTCTCAGCAATTCTTTCACAGCTTCATTTAAGAAGCAATACTAATTGAACACATTAGGGAGATAACATCTGTGGGGTCATTCAAAAAACGACACAAAGTGACTCTAAAAAGAAAGAAGAATACATTAGATAAGATTCTTTCCTCCTTGTGATGGCTGGCATGATTTAATGTCACAATAGCATTTGGTCAGTTGAAACAAGGCGATTGTAATCCAGACTAAAATGAGGTCTACTTCTCTTTATAACTCTGCTACAGAGCTCTGGTCATGTGGTCATCAGCTGAAGCCTGCAAAGTTTAAGGAAACGTCCTTGGATTCAATTTTAATAATGAAACCACATACAGGGGCATACCAAATAACAAATTAAAACAACAACTGCGTATGTGAGAATTCAATTATTGTATGCAGTTGGAATGTTCTTTTTTTTTTAATACATTATAAGGTTAGCAACACCATGAATAAAAGAGTAACCATGGGACAGCGTAACTTGCAGCCAGTTGAACAGTTTTAATTCCAGCGGTCTTTGCTACAGTTAGCATCTACCATGTACCATATTATAGTCTGAATCATGTACAGGGTAAAGGCATTTTTAAGCTTTAAAAAATAAAACAGTTCATCTAGAAAATGTGATTAGATCCTGTAATTGTGTGGGTGCTGTGAAGATGGCACTCAGGAACAGCTGAACACATTTGTTTTAAACAGCAGATACTGTGATGATAAAAGCTGCCACATCTGCAAAGCATTACCATGGTAACAAATACAGCTATTCAAAAATTGAAATAAATAAACTTCTGACCTGGTAAGTTACTGTTGTTTTATATATACAGTGAAGGATTTCCTGTACTGACAAACTTTGCACTAGGTGTGGAAATTCTGCCACATGTGTGCACTCTGCACCAGTACAGTTCAGCTAAAGTGTGTCAATGGAAACAGAGCCAGGAGATCTGGATCCTCGGTCACAACAGACACACTGTGACCTTGAAGCAATGCATTCTACTAGTGCTTTAGGGTCACAGGTGCAAAACTAGGCAGAAGCACAACTCCATATTAGTACTGATGTTATTGTAAAAAACAAACAAAAAAAACACCAGTATATAAATACTGTACACATGTAAAATCAGCATTTTAAAATTAGCCATGAACCTAAACTCAAATTGCAAAAACGCTCAAGAAAACTATTTGTATTAGGAAGGCTTATCTACTGTAGTGGGTAAATGCGAGAACAGCATTACTGTGTGCAGTCAGCCTGACTGTGGGTGAAGGAAAGTGGTTGTCGCTGTTTTAAAAATAAATACAAAAGAAAGGAAATGGCAGAGCAATGCAAGTACACCCCTCAGCACAGCTAGAAAACATTTAGCTCTGCTTTTAAGTAAGTTATAGTGCCACATCCATTGTCTAAAGTGGGCTTGCACCAGCGGTACTGGGCATAAAACAGAGCCACTTGTTTTATAATGGGTAACATGGACACACCACAAAGAAATACTCATTTATAATAGCACATTGATACTAATTTACCAAGACGGCACTGTTTTGTATTTCCTGCCTCTTATAGTACAAAAAGGAAACTGAACGTAAGGAAACAAACACTGGGAAAGTACATGTAATTAACCTTATTTTTAGTACAAGCTGTGAATCTCCATTTGACTTTGAATTATGGTTATATTTGCTTCCTCATTTTACTACACCAAGGGTTTAATCCACAGGCGATCCAAATCATCTGAGCATTTTTATGAGCCTTACAATAAACAACCAGGTGCCCATGCTAGAAGTTATGACAAAGCTGGAAACCAGTGGGTTATTGATAGTTCACACAGGCACAGCTACAATACTTGGCAGCCATGTCTAAGAGGTCAGCCAGAAGGAGCAGGCCTTGGTGTAGCACTATCCAAGCAGTATTTTGTATTACCCCACCCACACTACAAGACCCAGTGACCTCTCTGATACAAGATAACAGACCCTTGCTGTTCAACCAATTGAGTACTAGTCTATTCTGATCAATGTTTTAAACATGAAACATGCAAAGAGCAGGACTTTCAAGGGCAGTTTATTTGTACAGAAAACATCCAAAAACTTTACAAAGCCCTATTTTGAAGTGGAAAGCCAGTGAGAACCACCATCATTTTAACAGCATGAAACCAGCAAGAAACTATTCAGAACAATAACCCAACTGCTCCTTCCTCGATGGTTTCATATGATACCGTCACAGCGGTTTTATTCTACTCAGAAAACGTGCCAGTGCCTCTACACTTAAAAACAGGGAAACTTTGGTACACATTTCTTCAATGCGCCTTGAGACCCAACACACATATTTCTAATCCAAACCGACACATCTTATTATTGGGATAATGCAGACAAATGCTGCTCCTACAACTCAAAGTGGATAATTACATGTTACTGCAGCTACACGTGTGGTAATCTCTCTGCAGTACCTGTTATTGCTGGCTCCGGAACATAGACTTAGGCACAAGAGGCACATTACTGGTACATAAACAGCACAAAGGGGAGGGAAACGCTGGTTACATAACGGAAGTCTCCAAGGTTGGGCGCTCACCAGTGGTTAATGTGACTAAGGGTTTGATTTGATTAACCTATACCCCACTGGGAAAAACCATAACTGGATTTTTGGAGCATTTTACAGCACAGGTGAATCACCCTGGATTGCATCAACCACATGTTCTTGATTATCCTGGGACTACCCCTAAAATGAAGTGGTTGATGCAATCCACCAGAATCCTGCTGTAAATAAGATCCAGCTGCTGCTCATCCCAGCAGGGTACAGGTCGACCAAATTAACCCCCCCCCCCCCCGAATACAGTAAGGGCAAGTCCTGTTTTCAGTGTGTAGGCATGCACTCTCCTACCTCCTTATGAGGTTACTATGTAACCAACCCTTTCCTACAGAATCACAATAGAGAACGATTTACACTTCCTTTTGAGAGAGATGTCGCTAACAGCCTAATCACCATCAACTGTGATTCTAATAACTTACAATCTGCCCTGCTCATGAGGTAACCACAACATTAATCACCTCATCTGAATAGCAGACTTCTTCATCATGAGGCTTCCTTATCTGGAGGTCATCATAAGTCAAGTGCGCAAAACTGTTAAGGGTTTTTTTTCATATAACTGAAAAATAAAGGTATACCAGCCTGGCTGCTGTCATGCACTGTGGCCAGGTTGATCCTTGTTATGAAGTGGTATGGTGCTCTTTAATAGGCTGGAGCAGAAGACAAGCTCTACCGTTTAACAGCTGCTTGACAAGCAATGCTGGACAGCTGTATGGCTTGTGCTAAGACAAACTAAACTCCCAACCCATGGTCGCTTAATTAAAATAGCGCATCTTTGATTGAAAAGTACACTCTAAAACCAAATGTGTAAGCAGGCGAGTGGGGCGTGAAACACAACCCTGTCAAACAAACAGCTACATAAATACTGTGTATAAATATGTGTGTCTTAATAGCAGTAAACACATGGTCAATTGCAATCTATAGGCTCGTAACATTAAAATAAATTATAAAAAGAAACTGAAAAGTTTAATTTTTTTGTTGGTGTAAATTTGAGGAACCCTCCCGTGTAGTTACAATTAATCCGTGAGGCCAGTAAGATAAAAGAGGGTCCCATATTTTATGTGAACTCTTTATAAACCAGAGGAATCAATAGGTCTAAAATGCGTGTCTGAGTTTTGATTTCTACGCCCCGTTCTATGAGCGCTACATGCTTTGAATGGGCGTTTTTTCCTATTATTTTCCAATTCCTGGTCTGCCTGTAAACATGTACCTAAAAACTGCTAAATAAAATAAAATAATAATAAAACACTTAATAATAAAATAAATAAATGCTTCCTTAATTATACCCATATATTACTGTATCAAGAATTAGAGGGAAAACATTTGATTAAAGCTCTACTGTCAAATAATAGCGGTTGTTGTTTTTTGTTTGTTTGTTTTGTTTTGTTTTTATAATAAAATGCTTCGATTTATTGATTTTAACATATCGTCTTATTTCCCCCGGATTTATATTACTGCTAAATGAACCGACGGCTTTTCAGCGATGTGAGGCAAGTTGGTAGTGTAAGCTCAACACCCTTTTAAAAGAAAAGCCTGTCTTGTTAAAAAAAAAAAAAAAAAAAAAAAAAAAAAAGGCGTAGACACTGTGCGAGCTTGTTTTGAAACCTCCTGGAAGTCAACACAAACACTTTTGCATTTTGTTTGTAAAATAAATCTTTTTTTTTTTTAAAGAGCTGCAACTTCAACAACACTTTTCCCAAGTAATACAAAATCCAGAGTCTGGCTGACGAAAGTGTGTGCAATGTCTTGCAGAATATACTCACATCTTCCATGATATAGAACAGCTACGATCCGCTATGTCTGGGTGAAATCACTTGAAGACGATCTTATCTCTCGGAAAATGCAAGTAGTTGCCCCCTTTTACTGTCCAGTTTTTGACATTCACCATGACGCGAGAAAGGAACAAAACAGGAACTGCAAAACTTAAACGCCAAGGATGTATTCTGCGTGTCTCTTTTCCTCTTTTTGACTCACTGGTTGCTACGAAAGAAGTTCGGAAGAAAAAAAAAAAAACTTTCGTTTCCGGTAAAGTCCCTGTTACTTACATTCAGTTTTAGCAGGCGCTCTTATGAGGAGGAAGTGGTTTCTGAGTAGGCGACAGAGATACACTTCATTATAATGCATCTTTATTACAGCAAACAAACTTTGAATTTAAACTGAATATTATTTTCAACAGGTGCTAAAACCATCCTTGTTTTGCGACTAGGGTGTAAAAGTCCTGCTAGAGAAACACAGCGTGATGAAAGGTGCATTCCTCCTTATATGGCAAATATTATAATATATGGAGCGTTTTCTAGTAATTGATCACTGAAAGACAGGTCAATTAGTTTATGACATTAAAAAAAAAACTTGCGACATAAACATTATTTGGGATCAGAAGAAGCGTACGTGCTCAACACTTTCCACTTACCACACATGGTTTTGAAATGTATTTGCTTATGTTAACATAAATTCTATTTCTGCAGTATATCATTTTGCATTTTTGGTCAGAGTTAACTTTTTAATGTAGTATGCTACTGTCTTAAAATAATAGGTATATTTTTTGAAATTTGTACTGTAGTACTTTTGTTGTATTAGTTGTTATTAGGCATCCCTGTCAAAAACAAAACAACGTTTTGTGACGTCATGCAGGTTCAGCGAAGGCGATGTTTTTGCCAGGAGGTGAAACCAATGTATGACGCTGCACTCGCTACAGTAGCGTACATTTAGAGTTCATGTACATATTAGGCAGTGAAGCGATGGCATGTTCTACTGTAGTTTGAAAGCCTAAAATCAGGGACCGCTCAGTCGATGCACCGTCTGGTTAAAATTACTGCAGCTTGACTTGTAAACTTCGGGTTTAGAAATGCTTTTACTTGAAAGATGCCCAACTCATATTAACAAATATAAAACAAGAATCATTGCATAGGCCTACATCGTGCTTTATTCACAAGAGATTAGGGAGTTCAATCATGTGCAGTCCTGAAATTGTCCCAGTGTCACTTCTCCATAAGTTCCCTTTTTTTAAATCAGTCATTCAAAGTGCAAGTTTAGGTACAATAAAATAACCTTTATTTCCCCTTCTCATTTTGTCAGTGAGCGTGCCTGCATGGATTTGGGGAAATCCATCTTAATTTATGTATTTGTTAAATGTATGTATTTGTTATCAAGACACTGTTGTCTCCACAGCTGAGGCTACTCGGTGTGCAGTTACTCAGAGTAGCTTCCAGGACACATATACAGATATGCAAATTATTAAAAGCATCAGGCTTGAAATAAACATGAACATAGAACAAGCCCCAGCACCGTCATTGACTGCTCATCCGAGTGCCAACCTGGCATGCAGTCACTCTTCTTTTAACCATGCAACCAACGGAATGGGTCGCATCCAACACTTCATGTTTGTAAACAGGGCAGCATGCAGCTGAAAAGGAAGAAGGAAAAGCGATAAATCTTTTTTTTTTAAAATGTTTGCTCAACTTTTTTAATGCATTTTCAGGAGGAGGCAGTTAGCCCAGGAAATGACAAATGTGTTCATAAAATGTAGGCTTGTAGTTGTCTTTCACAATCAAGAATGTGTGCAACATTTTGACTCTGTGTCATTTGGAAATCATGAATTGTATTGACTGTTGCGTCTGTGTTTTTTTTTTTTGTTTTGTTTTGTTTTTCCCATGATGGTTAGCCCTCCAAAGTCAACTAAAGACAAACACGGAGGCTGTCAGTAGAATTTTGATGATGTACCAAACATCCAAAAGGGTAAATAGGTCTGAAGTAGTTTCATAGGTTAAGAAGTTCTGTAGATGTGTAACAGCCAGGGGAGATGAGGGAGTAGGTGGGTTGGTGTTTGCTTTCAAAGCAGAAGGTAAAATATATAGTAGATACAGAACTAAGAAGAGGATTCGATTGACTGTGTGGTATTGAACACACATTAGTTAATGTTCATTTCATAGCTGGGTGCCTAAATATGGATGTGGGCTGCAAATACCACTTGCCCGATGACTTGTGCCTTTTTATAAAGGGGCGACACTGCAATAGCACAAATAAAACAATAACAATAATGCAAGGATGCTGCCAAGCACTGTTTCGCTGAAGATGCAGGAAAGGATTTATCTTCAGCCGTGTGTTTGTGTTGTCAAGGCATTTGGAAATTCCACACCGTTTGTTTTTATTAGAAATGTAATAACAGATGGGGATGAAATTATGAGAATGAAACATCAGCCAAATTTCAAATATAAAGTACTGTAGGCCCTTCATAGAGCCTGAATTCGAACTGCTGGTGTATCACGCTTGTGTCTATCCCAAAATAGTCTCAACCCTTCTGTTGACGTTCCATATGAAAATTACAAAACTATAACAATTGGCTTACTGGCTCTTGTAAATGTTGTTCATTTTGTGTTGACAGTGTGTTAATTCATAACAATCTATTTATAAGCTAAAACAAGTGTTTAATAATATAGGTCCTGATTCCATTTTCAAAAAGTGGCTGTTAGCAAATCTCATTTCAATGGCTTGGATTTAATAGGGATCGTTGTTAATGTAACATATTTAGCTGTCCTTTATTCACTCATTACTGGGTCATTACTATATAGTAACTAACCATTAACAAAAAAGGAACAGTATTTGATAACATGTTAGCAAGCTAGTGTTCAACAGCTAATGAAGTGCCTGTTAAAATAGAGCCTGACAGGGAGTCATATGATATGGGAGCCTGACCAATTTGGGTTTTAACGGTGCTGGTTGATCAAACACTCAAAAATGCTTTTTTTCCCCGTGTGATTGTAAATATCTCCACACATTCACTCCAATAGTCCATTGCTTTCATTGGTGTCTTCGTGGGTGGTATCTCTTCCGTGTTTCGCAATTTAGACCAGAATATCATCTGAAGCTTTGAACTAAATATGAAACCATAAAACAGAAGTTAAAGGGGATAATAGTTTCCTTTTAAATAATTTCCCATGACCAACATTTTCCAGTAGATGCAATGTAAGTCAAAGTGAGCAATGTTAAAAGGCACATGCAGTAGATCTGTCTGTACCTGGTGGGTGGGAAATGATTTCAATACATTAGAACTTGTAATCTATCACATGGCTCAGAGCAGTATTATAGAGCAGCAATAATATTTACTATATATTAAGTAGCTTATGGAATTTTAATTGCTTCTTTTAATTTCCTGCACAGTTTTATGGTATAATTTTTCTGGGTGGTTCTGTGTGGCTCTGGGTTCTGCTGGTATAATAGGAGTTATTATTATTTTTTCTCTAAAGTTGATTATCTGGCCTGGAGCTTGTCTGGAGAATCCGGAGTTCTGGGACTAACAGAACCTTCCCCATTCCATTCCAATGATATGAAAATTGAATGAGGAAGGCTGTTCCTGCTCCAGTCCAGCAGAAAGCCAGGTAAGGGATGATCAGTGAATATGAAAACAACAAAGCCCAGCCACTCCGAATGAGTGCAAACACCATAACATAGGAACATTTCAAACTGCAATTCAAATGTGAGAAAGATTATCTTGAGAGAGGTTAATGACAGGCTACAGGCAACATTGTTTCTGTATGCTCTTCATCAGATGCTGCCTTTTATATTTCTTCCAATGTGACACTTGTATTCATTTACAAAAAAGTCATGTTTAAGAGTATTTCCAGATGGTAGTCTTCTGTAAATATAAAATACAAATCATGCTAAATGTGCTTTCATATTGAATTGGTTCAGGGTTTACACATTGGGTTGCCCTAAAAAAGATGGTAAGGTAAGATCCATCCCTTGCTGTGGTGAACCACACACAATGAACTTGAATGATAAAACCACAACTAAAAGAAAATGGAACATAAATGCAGAATCTTATAACGGATGTAGTGCGCATGAACCCATTAAAATAAGTTGAGGTTTTAAATATCCAATTTCAAATTGGTTCCAAAAAAAATAAATAAATGTAACCATATTTTTAAACCAAAAACAATGAAAAATACCACCTGAGAGTCAGAAGCACTGGTAATAGTGCATCTGGAGTAAATGGTGCCTGACTGGATAAGGCATCATAAATATGGATTATGGGGTTGTTGTATTCCCACGGCTTGAAGTAATAAAGTTTAAATATGAAGCAGGGCTTTAAGGGATGCACCTTTCAATTTCCTAACAATGTGACGCTGCTTTGGGCTTTCCTTGCAATCAAACAGATAATGCTCCCTTGCTGCTAGGGTGCCTTTATGAGCCACATGCCTCGCTAGATCAGGAAGGCAGGTCTTTCTCTGAAATTGAAGGTAATGTGCTGCTGTCCTGTTGTTGAATTTCCTTGTGGAATTCTCAATGTCTAAGCAAAAGATTTAAAGCTGTTGTAGCCTTGGTTCAAGCCAGAATTCAATCTTTATGAAGCTGTATTTTAGAATTGTGATGGCGTGCCAGAATTTTGATTCAGTACTGCTCCGTCTCACTACCTTCCTCCGCCTCCTCAAGACCCCCGTGTTTAGACTGCACTTGCAGATCTCTTGATCTGCCCCTCCTATGATGCACTGGACTTGCTTGACCTCAGCACCACGTTACTGGATCCTCTGCTGATGCACTGTCCTTGCACTATTGCACTACTAATGTGTCATTGTCGATATAACCTGTTGTAATCCTTACTTGGATTATACAGAGCACAAAGAGGCTCAGGAGGACATTTGCAGAACCTTTTGCTGTGAATGACAAATTACAGCAGCCCCTTTGTTCTGGAGCCGGGTTATTTATATGTTGGCATGCATTGCTTCTTTGTTCTGGTGTAGACGCAGTTTCTGTTTCAGTGTTTTGAGGTGGGGGGCTGATGTTCTATTCTTATACAGTTTAGCAGCACACACATTAGAACTTCCTGCACCTTTACAAAAACCTTGTTATGCGTGTATTTACTGATATGTACAGACATACCATCAATCTACAAGACCACATAAAGGTAAATAGGCTCGGTCCATGGTGGTTTATTAATTTAGTTCAGCGTGCTTTCTTTGAAATGGTCTTTAGCAACCGAGCTGTAACAACGGGTGAACCAATACAAGAGTAAACATATGCTTCAATATGACTAATATATCAATGGAATTGTTTAGGTTTCATAGCACTTACATCTAGTGCATGTCATTATATCTAGTGCAAGCCATTTCACAAAAGGAGCATGCAAACAAGTGTCCTGCAAACAGTATTTTCAAACAGGCTGCCTTCTAAAATTGTTAGCATTGCTTTGACTAGGCAGCATTTGTCAGTATGTAGCTGCACACCTGTAGGGCTGTGGACAGAACACATTAAGGAAAACAATAATGTAAACAGAAATGCACCAGGAAATACAGAGCTTGGTCTGCAGTTTGAATGTTTATATTTAGGAACGTCAGAAAATTTTCAAAAGAACTGAAGCAGTAAAGCACCACGTGGAGGAACTAGCTGGTAAAAGACCATTTGTAATGTCAAGTCACTTCTGCCAGCTCGACTCCCACGAGACTGCAAACATATACTTTCACCCGTATGGTTCCAACTGGTCTGATATTACCGGAATTACAGGTTAAAATGTACTCTCGTTCATCAGATTATTTATTTGTGGTATAACAGCCCTTTCTTTAGTCTGGCATCCTCTGTCCACACTGTAGGCATGGCACTACTGCTCTGTCCTGGAAATGGCGATCCCCCCTCAACATTGTCTATACATGACCCAGAATTAGCTAGAGAGGGTCCACTGCAAACTGGGCTGAGAATACCATATCAATTAAAAAATGGTCTATTGGAAAACACATACTTTCATGGGGAGTATTCAATTCAACTATATCAAGTGTTAGTATATTCTAACAGCAGAGTGGACTGGTGTCTCCTGAGGTCAGCAATATGAAATAAATCACCAAATATTTCCATATTTCAATTAGAATGATTAAATTCATACAACGATTAAAAAAAAAAAAAAAAACGACTTTCAAGCTGTCAAACAAAGACCAAACTTCTGTGTAGGTAATATTCATAACAATGGATTCATCACAGTACTTAAATCCAGCTCAAAATCAAAATCAAACTTTATCTCTAGGCAACAATAAAAAAAAAAGAAATAATAAAAAAAAAAACAACAAAAATCATATACATATAACTGCAAATGGATTGAACTTCCAGCTTTTCTTGATATAAATTTCTGTGAACTTCCCTGCCCAAGCTCCTTTGTGAAGACCCAGACTGGCGTTCTCACAATGCATTAGTTTCATCAGCTGTTTCATGGAGTCATCATGTTCACGTGGAATTGCCTTTTAGGCCTACAGCTTAGCTCATTACTTAATATGTGCTGTTTTTAACACACCTTCTTCAACTTCCACTAACATTTGGAGTCATTAAAGCAATTTTAATAGGTAGTCTGGCCCTGTGTGATTATTAACGCTTTATCAAGTAAACATGGCCCCAGTGTTCTTTAAATATCCGCTACATCTTTCCCTGAAATCTCACGCCGGCCAGTTTTTGGAAGTGAGCCCCATCGTCATGTGTCCATTCCTGCGCAATTAGCTTTCAGCTAACAAGATCTTTCTTGTTGGTTTAGAGATTCAGTAACCTTTACTGCAATGTGGCCAGTCTTGAACCTTTTCATATATGTTATTTCTTGATTAAGTTTAAGATTTAAAGACGGTACAGACAGGAATACAATTACATTAATATATTGTGTAATGCTTTATTTGTTTCTCTCTAGCCTCGGTATAAAACCTGTACCTTTCATATACACCTATACCCTGCAAGCTGCATGGGTCCTGTGTTACACTGTCAGTAAATAGGAAATAAAAATGCAATACAATATGATAGCCTTGAGTTTTGACCTGTTAGCACCAGTGAAATGTTTTGTCCTTTTAAAAAAACGAAGGCATTACTTTGCACTGGTGAAAAAGTACAACAATCCCAATATGAGCTTATAAAAAAACATTCCTTTCCAGCTGCCCAAAAGACTGGATAAACACAACGGCAACAAAACTGTCAGTCAGCTGAGGAAATACATAAATTCATAGTCGGTCTATAAAAAATGTGTGTAGTCACTGCATTGTCTAGGCAGAAACATCCACAGTCTAAATTCATAATTGCTAAGGGCCAGCTAGTCTGTCTTCTGGACATTTAGTAGGTGTTTATCACCTTATTTTAAATAACTCTGTGATTAGAATGCTGGTTATTCTGTTTATATTGGACCAGGTCTGGCAGGAACAAGCATTTGTCTTTTATTGGTAAAAGCTAGGTGGAATTTAGCATTGTGCCAAATTTCTCAGAAACTTCACTTAACAAACAACTCCAAAAATATAGCAAGTAGCACAAAGGTTTTTGTACAGTTGAACAAAGATTGTGCAATTAAAAAAAAAAAAAAAAAAAACATATTACTAAAACCCACACTACATTACATCCCTGTGTTATTTATTTAAATGATTTTTTTCCAGGACTTAAACACTTTATACAACTACTGCTTCTGTATCTGCCTGCCTGAGGAACAGGGGGAATTCTTCAAATAACCACAAGTTGGTGCTATAATACTTATTGTAATTAATGCAGGCTTGAGATTAAATCTAAGCAAACTGTGTATTGCTACTTTCTCACCTTGCTTAAAGCTAAAAGCAAAATAAATATATATATATATTATATATATATATATATATATATATATATATATATATATTATATATATATCTCAAGTGTGTTTCAGTACATATTATTTCATTATGCATATTACACTGTATGAAATGATATTGCTATTAAGAACTTGGAATCCAGTTGTAGTTAATACTGTAGTTCCCGCATCCCAAAGTCAAGCAACTCACATTGTTGTTGTAACTATATGTTTTCAATAAATTTTTTCTCAACATAATAGCTGGATGGGTTAGTTCACTATTTGGATGGTAGAAAATCAACAGCAACAATAAAGGGTTGAATCACTTTGGTTATCTGTATCCACTTTTTTTTACTGTTATACCATTAGTTGCATTACATTTCTATCTAGTGTGAACTACAGAACGATTAACGTAAATGAAAATGACCTAAAAGTTAGCATTTATATATATATATATATATATATATATATATATATATATATATATAATATATATATATATATATATATATATATATATATATATATATATATATATATATATATATATATATTATATATGGATGGAACTATAAAACATTAAGACACATGGCTTGCCACATTTTTGTACCTATATTTGGCCATGAAATGAAGAGGCTTATTTCTGTACCTGAAATGTAAGCACATAGCAGGTGCATCTCTGTACCTGTAAAACTTTCAATACACCACAAGCATTCCTTAACTAGCCACAAGCATTGCAATTACATGAACATTTAACAGTAAAGTACTGCTGTGTTCAGACTGCACGCAGGTGCTGTTGTGTTGTTAGCTGTCGTGCAAATGCATAGCATGTCATTTTTATATATCGTGTACAGTTAGTGCATTCTAAAACAACTAGTATTTGAAATGAATGTGTAAAAAGCAGTTTTAGCAAGTGAAGTTTTGCAGATGGTAAAAATAGGAGTTCAGTATAATCTAGCATGCTTATCAATGTGTACAAGCCTCACTTGAACACAAGTGCTCAGCAGAAAATTCAAGTAATCAACGGGAGTACAAGGCAGAGGTGTATTATACTAATCTTTCTTACACAGACATGCCAATAGAAAGAGTCCTTGGCATTAGAACCTGGCTTTGTATGTAAAGCAAAGCACTTAAAACCCTGAAATCAAAGAAAGAGCCGTCTGCTCTGTACTTTATTAACCCTTACACAGCCAGCAGCTTGCACGCTTGCATCAGAGTACAGACAGCAGGATTCAGGCTACATTTCTGAAATATATTAATTTGAATAATATAATCATGTGATAAATAACACAATAATTATAAGAGGCAACTTGGTATTGGTAAAAAAATATCTAACCTAAAAATCTTGATTTTTGATTTCACTCAGCTCTAGTCTGACAGTAGATTAAACTTTTTTCATATTTATTTGTTTTTACATCCAGCTGAGCAGCAAGCAACACAAAAATGGCTTAAACTGCAGCCACGTTTTTTTAAAGCTTCTCCCAGGCCAGCTTCTCCTGCTAGGAATCCATTCTAAAAGAAAGTGTGATACAGGCTGGTTTGATGAAGCTGACGTTGGTACAGAAGTGCTGCTTTCAAATGCAGAACTAATATTGTCAATGATTGACCTTGTTTAATGCCTTCTATTGATTTGTCACCCATGTCAGATAGTTAATTAACTTGTAAACGTTGCTCTGCTATTCCAATAGAGTCCATCAAGGACTAATCCACTCGAAACAAGATGGTGAAAACATCACTAAAAAGGGATTTTGTATTGCCCAAGACTGTGCTGGGTGTTGTGCAAGCAAATTAAACAACTTGTTTAAAGAACATTCTTTTGCCTTTGAAATAGATTACATTAATTTAAACACAGATGCTGTCCCTTGCATGTAAACAACAAAAGCAACAAGTTCGGTGTGACTGACACAAGATCTGTGATCTTCCAGGCTGATTAATAAATAACACGGAATACCAATTTCTGACTGCACTAATAAAACGGGCTGTGCTCCACGCTGCCTCTGCACCACGCTGAAGTATATTTCCTTGGGTCAGCCCACTCATTCAGCTTCACCAGACTGCAGAGGGACATTGCTGTCCATCCCTGAAAGTCTATTGGGTTGTGAGTTTGTGATATGAAGTTTTTTAACTGGGTTCCTACAGCTAAAATAATATTTGGGGAATGTAAACAAATGGGCTATCAATAATCATTGCTAACGTAGAGATTGCACAGAAGATAATCTGGAAAATGAAATAAACAGACACCACTGAATTAGGTTTTAGTGGTTAACATGTAAAATGCATGAAAAACTGCATCATGTCTTTTTGAAAAATCTTGTTTGTAACCAGGGTTCCACTCTGCCCTTCAAAACAAAGAATTCAATTAAAGGAAGAAACAGAGCAAGTTGACATTCACCCTCCAGTTTAGGAGGTCCCGGGAGTCTTCACTGGGTTTAAAACTACAGGTTTTTTCCACCTTTGATAAAAAAGAGAAGATCTAGTACAATGCCAAGATCCAATGCTAACAAGATCAATCTTTTGTAGCCTTGAATCAGACATAGTGACTAACATTGTTTTCAAAAAACAATGCTATGAGAAATTGGTCTGTTATCTGTTAATTCCTTAGTGCAGAGGGACTTCTTGGCAATATGTCATCATAGACACATAATTTGTATTTCTATGTTTGTGTGCAAGTTACTAAACATAATGTAGCAGGGTTTTATTTTCAGATTTTCAGCTTAACAGAAATAAAATGACCACATATTTATCAGATCGTTTAACTCCTTGGACCACATGACTCATTATTGAATGACTTTACTAGGTTTGTAACTAGTAAAATCAGATTGAATCGTGCAAAGTACTTTTCTGCACATTACACAGATTTTTTTGCAGCTGTTAAGTTGTGTTGCTATGTGCCTGCTCTATAGATGTTCATCTCTGAGCTTCACTCGGAGCAGAATCTTACCCCTTCTCTTCTCTAAAATGCTGGTTAGCAAAGTAAAAGAAACAAAAACACTGCACTATCTAACGCTGTTTTTCTCACTGAAAGAAGGCCAGTAATTACCTGGTAGCCCAATGTTACTTAATTGAAACTCATGGTCAGTGACACAGTCAATGAAGTTGTTTTCCTTTTTATCATGGCGTAAACTGGCCACTAACAATGAGAGGAAGAGCAATCTATATTCAGGTTGCCAAACTACAACATTAAGGTTTTTCATATGACAAATGTATTTCACAGATATGTAGCTTATATATAGAGAATATTGTACGGGTTGCTTTGCATAATGTAATGTTAAATGGAAATATTTAAACAGCATATTTAATTGTAATGTGTCATCATTTTCATCTGATACAAACCATCTGATATAAAGACATTTTAGATCGCTGTATCACATCAAAAGCAGGCTCTATATATTAGTAGCATATACATCATAAAATGACCATAACTTACCTTCCAATGAGTTACACAAAACAATTTTATGCTGAATATATTATGCTACCATAAAAAGGCTCTTTTCATGTAGCAACGTTTTTAGTGTCAAAATATCTGATACATAACCTCTTGAAAGCTTCAGACTATTCATTGTAGGAGTGTCAGCGTTGTAGACAAACATTCTAGACACTTGCTTGCCAAGAGTTTTAGCGAAGACCACAATTAGGAACACCTTCTCCCTTCGAGACTTCAAGATGCAAACACGAGGGATGAATACATACGTAAAAAACCACGGGGCCCACATGCCTGCCAGCTCTTGCTCTCTGAGTACAGCTTACAACAGAGCTGTATTATTTGTTCTCTTTGGAATTGTTCTAAACATGGGGTTTGGTTTACAGGATACATTTCCTGCTTATGAACAGGTGGATGACTTCCCCAGTCTGAGCTTCACACTCACTTTCTATGTGGAAAATGAATTGTAATTTCTGTTTTTAGCTATAATGCAGTTTAGTGATTTAATTCATAACCGGTTACTGCTGCAAGTAGGAGCCTTTCTATTTGCTTTACATATCATGTGCTGTAATAGCAACCAGGATTCAAGAAGGGAGATGATTCTGTCCGTTAAAATTATGTCAACATCTAGTTTCTGATGAAGTAAGATGATCAAAGGGGTAATCTACAGAAGTCATGCAGTAAACACAGGTTTTGAAATTGTAGTGTATTACTGTATGTGATCGTGGAACAGATTAAATAAATTTTTTCATCCATGAATAATGACCTGATTCCACCTGAATCAATCATCCTTGACTTCTGCTATAAATGTAGAGCAGAAGACATTTCATTAGATTGTTAATGATTCAAGGTAGTGCCCTTCCACCACGCAGTCATAAATTCAGAGGTAAACCTGGCCATGCATGCAGTCTGGTTAACTATAGTGCTATCTAGCGCATGTAGAATATACTGTAAAACCTGTCGAGTTCATGGCAAGCCACTTTTGGAAAGGTAAAGTAGAAGACATGAGGAAGACATTTAATTGAACATTGTTGGAGATGTGGAACAAGTATCTCTCACTGGATTCGGTACACATTTTAAAACAGCTTCTGCAGGAATTTGTTTGGAGCCTGGGAAGCACACAGCATCAAATACAGCAGGGCACTCTAATTGGGCTTCAGATTGTAGAATCAGCGACAGTGACTGACACAGTCTTAGTGACAGGGATTACCATGACAAGACATTGCAAAGCTAGGGCTCAGTCATTACTGTGCCAAACAAGTAAGCAGTGATTCTCTTTGCAGCCACAATCATATCAGTCTGAAAACCACTTTCTTTCTCAAGGCTTGGGGGAATTGCAAGGTAAACAGTTGCCATAACAACATGCTAATACATATATTCTTGTTGCCACATCCACAATGTTAAAAGAATTATATCCAGAGGTAGCTATAGGTAATAGTGACTGCGCGGTACAGCCAAGAACAGCTTTCACTGGCTTACTGGTGGGATCGTGGCTCAGAATAAAAGCAGTTCAGTTTTCCCTCTGTGAGAATCCCAGTGTGCACAGAGGTCAAGCCATTAGTTTATTAACCCCTAAATATTTACTGCTCAAACTGTTATATATTTAGCCTGCTTTGAATGCAAATCAACAAGAAGACTGTACTGTATTGAAATTAGTAAAGGGTATCAAGGAGTTTTATATCAACAGTTCTGTTTTTTCTCGTTCTTTGATTTTGTGTATCTGTGTCACCTACAGAAAATAGACTTACAGCTCAATAGCAACACAATTATTATCATTGGTTAATCTATTTTAAGTCACTCAAAGGAGATGAGAATCGATTGCTGTCAAGGTCCAAAGCAGACAATAGAGCATTCTCCCATTTCTAAGTAATTTGTGCATCTCATTAGCACCAACCAACACTCACTCTGCGGATTCTTTAATCCCAGTGCTCGGAAGAGTGTTGCCAACACTCGGATCTGTTCTGTACTGTTAACATAATCATGTTATCTTTTGTGTTTGTTTTCAGCAATGTTAGGCATTTATTAACTCACCAAAAATGGACAGTAATATTTGGTAAATGGAATTGTGGTGTACTGGTATTTCCCACAAATACTCCTCTGGAGGCCTCCTGGGAACTGGTAGCTTAATGTTTAATTACAACTCCAATGCACAGACTACAAGTGTATAGGGTCTTTATTTTTTGTTTGTTTTGTTTTTTTTTTCTCACTGGCATGCAAGTTACAAACTAAATACATGCTAATGAGGGCAAACCACCGCGCAACAGATAACAACTGAATAAATTTACAAAACAGACTACTAACTGCTGAAATGAACTTTTTGTGGAACTTGTAATATACCACGGTGCAGACTGGTCTGAATAATAATAATAATAATAATAATAATAATAATAATAATAATAATAATAAGAAGAAGAAGAAGAAGAAGAAGAAGAAGAAGAAGAAGAAGAAGAAGAAGAAGAAGAAGAAGAAGAAGGTATTCATTTTATATAACCAATATGCATTCCATGTTAACACAGTCCAGGTAATCTAGGCTAGTGTTTTATACTGCTATTATGGTACGTACCACCTAGTGCAGCTGTGTGTTGGTTAGTACACTGATATAACATCAAAATGAGTTGCTATGCAATCTGACGGAGCTATTGGAACGGGAGAAGAAAATTAAAATAACAAACAACAAAACAGTCGAGCGCAGTACAGAATAGCAATACAAACCCTCGCGGATTATTTAAACACACGGATGCTTGAAACCCCGGTCTGTGTCGCTTATCAAAAGTACCCTGAAGATGAAATAAACGAATTCCACACTTAACAAAAAATAAATAAAAAATAATCGCTTGTTGGAAATACTCCGCTTTAGAAGTACATTTTTAAATACAAAACTAGAATGAAAGAAAAAAAAAAAGAGTTAGATGCTTTAATTGTTTTGTCTTCATAATTCAACAGAGCGAGGGAGTTAAAGGTGTGCAGTTCAATACTTGCGGCTTTGATCCCACTGCAATCCAGCACTTGTGACGCCGGTTCGAGATTTACCTTCTATTTTCTCCTGCTATAGGCTGAGTGGGAGGCGGCTCGGCATTGGCTGCTGTGTTGACATATAGTGGAGCGTTAGCGCGGCACGAGCCACTTCTTTCTAATAGAACTTTTTTTTTTTTTTTTTTTTTTTTTTTTTTTTTTTTTTTTTAAATATATAATATATATATATATATCGTGTGTCACAGACATTTTTTCTCGGTCCAAGGACATGTTCGCCTATGTACGCCTCTCACACAAATTAAAGAAGCACTATTTTATTATTATTATTAGAAAAAAAAAAAAAAAAAACGGTGCAAAAGTTGCTACTTGCGTTTCTTCAGCGCTACGATCATGCAACACTGTGCCAGCATGCATCTGAGTTTTAGATTTTTTTTATTCTTAACGTTTTGTGTTTGTGAATCCCTGTCTACTCGAAATATTTACACTAATCACTGGGCCGTTCGAATTACAGGGGGACCCGAAGAAGCTGATAAACTTGCTACAAAATATGGCTATAATAATTTAGGCCAGGTAAGAAAATACTTTTTTTTTTTTTTTTTTTTAAATATAAATGGTTTTGCTTCGTTGCTATTCTAGATGCAGTTAACTACATACTATGTGCACGTGAAAAAAATGTAGTTTAAATGCCATTCCTAGGCAACAGTGGTTCTAGTTTGCAGTACACTCTGCAAGGTAGCATTCATCTGTTTGTTTTCTACAGCAGCTTAAATACCAAATAAAGGTGTTGATTTAGCAGGAATAGCAACACAAAGTGGGGTTCGGATTGTGTGTGTATAAAGAAACCGGCACCGTACTGTAGAGTAAACGAGAAGCGTGGTTTACATGCAGTACATTACAAGTTATAAGGAAAGCTTTCCAAATTAAACCGGTAAAGCTGCTTGTTTGGGTGCAAGATCATTCAGGGATACGGCTGGTTCTGCGTGCACTGGAAACGCGTAAATTCGTGTTATAAAGTGTGGTCTCCAACTTTATTTTAGCAGCCAGCGGCTCATGCCTTTCCGAACAATTCAAAGCCATCTTGTGGTGGACTGGGGCAATACGCAGGGTAGACAGAAGCTTGACACACCGAGGAAAGACGGCTGTGGCGTTACTGGTTTGTTCTCATTGTTTATAAAAAAAAAAATAACATTCACAAGCTCGGAACAGCTGTCCAAGAGCGAACTACAACAGTGCAGTAATTGTGTTGATTGGGCGATGCAGACAACTCCGCTTGCGTTTGTGTAAATTAATTGTTTGGTCGCTTAAGGCTGACAAACAGGTCTTACAGAAGGCTCCCTTTGCCCTTCTCCTTTGAGTTAATTAGATTGTCGCTTGCTGGCATCACCTGATTTGTGTTCTAGGCGCTAACAAGATAGGCACGCACAGGTTGGCTGATGCTGTGAATAGTGTTAAGAAGTGAAACGCTGGAAAAACAATGCAAAGACCAACCACCTTGGTAAACACCGAGCAATTGAAAGTGGAGAAAAAGGCAATGCACAAAAAACATACTCTATTCACTGAATGACGGTTGATTGGAATACAACAAAGAGTATTTGCATTTTGACGTTTAATTCATATTTACCACCCACGTGTCCACATCACACCCATTGAAAAATTGCTTGTCACCCATTGCCTATTCTAGTAACTTAATTACTATTACAGTCAGCAGATTGTTTTCAGCACTAGAGTAGCAGGGGGTTATTATGGATAAGCCAAACACGTCCTCCGTCCTGTAGAGTGTATTTTGTATGTCTTGCGTTTCTTCATCCTATTGGAGCAAGATGAGAGGGGAGGGCATGCATTAATTGTTGACAAACCCAATTGTGAAATCTATTTTTATTTCTCGAAATTCTGCAGTTCAAGCACCTTCTAACTCATGTGGTTATCTTTACAACATCAAAAGACAAAGTATGGTAGTATGATGATCTCCCAGAGACTTGTAAGGACCTAGGTATGATTTGCAAGCATTTGTAGATACTCTGTATCCATGGAACCAAACTGTGATGAAAAATAACCTAGCTGATAGTGGCGTGTAGTGCTTGTTGCTTACCATTTTGATATGAATGGATAGTAATAGATATTCTACTTGGTATACAGCACACTGCGCATGTGTAACTTTATTTAGCAATTGTTTCTCAAACCTCTTGAAGATACTGAAAATTGGGGACAATTCAGCTTTAGCAGCTGTCGCATTTAGTATATCAGATATCTGAAACACAGTGTGCAAAACATATTGTACTAGTACACAACAGAAAAATAACTTTATCAGTGGAATATGTTTGTATCACCACAGCGCTCTCATTTCCTAAACTGTATCAGTAAATTGACCAGTAAGACCCGCTAAAGCACCACGTGAGGGTGTTGGGGAGGGAGGGTCTGTTGTCATGGTGTTTATACACGCCATACAATATATTTTTGGAGTGAGAAAGTATGAGAAGCAATTCATTCTCGATCGCTTACCATGCTGCCGCTTCCTCCTGTTTTATTAATTTGATCTTCTCTCGTGAAGCAGTCATCCAGTGTTGATTAAACGTGTTATTGATGTTCATTGAGTTAGAAGTATTTGAATCTAGGTCACAGTGACCTGCTGTGACTGATTGGGCTAATGAACACTAGATCTTGAACTGCCTGACTCATCAAATCTGCATTTGCTGCAAGAATGTTTTCAATATACTGTGATTAAAGACTGCAGCCGTAGGAGAAAAGTGCTCATTCGTATCTCATCAGGAATATAAATGTTTTCATATAAGAATTTCCTAATATCTCACAATATTTGTATTTATTTTTCTTTTCTTTTTTTAAGATTGGAAGCTTGGATGATCACTACCATTTTCATCACAGCAAAATTGTTAAAAGGTCTGCTTTCACTATGAAGGGGGAACATAACTTTATCCATATGGACCCAAAGGTACGTTTCAGAGAACCTTTTGGTTGGACTATTAAATTGTACACTACTCCACAGTGTGGTTTTTCAACAGTATGTTAACTTGTCATTCTGACTGTCAAGTTTTTGAAGGCATCATTTAGACACAAAACTGATTTTTCCATATCAATACATACTGCATGTACATTTTTGTTTGAATTTTTAACTTAATAAATATGCAAAAGCAAATCTGAAGCACTATATGTTATCTATAAATACACAAAACCAGCAAGTGCAAATGTCCTTTTATAGTATCCGATAAAGAATGTGGCTGGCTTGAAATAGTGTTTCCATCCCCTCCTCGTCAACAGTCTCTCCTCTACACACTCTTCAGATCACCTCTTCTGATCTTGATAGAAAAAGAAAGCGCTCCTCATTTACTCATTGCTGGTGGACACTCAAACAGATACGATCGTGTCCCAAGATGTGTGTGCGAATGGGAGGTGGAGTTGAACACTCGGTGACCTCGCCCTACCCAATACTGCAGCCTCTGCTGATCTCACCTTCGCTTCTATTGCATGCTGCGTGACGTAGCTTTGCAAGACGTTTCGGCTAGCGTTGTCTTTAATGGGACGCTTGTCTACTCGGCTGACTTGAGTTGTTTAAAGTTTGATCTAAGAATTGGGATTGAGGGGTAATATGAAGATGCCATTGATTTCAGTATTTCAGTGATTGGTAATGTGTTAAGTGTCCAGAGGAGGGAGTTGCTAAAATGAAAAACTCTCACGACCGCTCTACAGCACTTAGAGAAAAATACCCACAAACTGTGTTCTCTGACCTGAGGCGGGTGCCCGGTCAAAAGATTGGGCGAACATTTAAAAAAATTGGAAGTGTAGATGAATAACAAATAGTTTACTTTTATTGGTGTGCACATTATATAGTATGTGTAAAGCCATTTTCTGCTTCATTGCATTCTCCATTGTGGTTTCCAGCCCTCTGACAGTGCAGTTGTTGGCGCGTATCATAGATTTGATTGGTGTAGGATTCTACACTTGCATGACGAGATATGTTCATATTGGCTTTGCATTATCGAAGAGTAAATACATGTGAGGATTTGATGTTTTTTTATTATTATTTATTTCTTTAATAGTATTAATGATGAAGCAATATTTAAAGGGGTGGTGTCCACATTAAACCAGGTTGCTGACTGTATAGCTGTTTCTTGTCAAATGTTGCCAGTGTTGCTAAATCACCAGTTTATTCCATTTCTGCTGTGATAATCACTGTCCTAAATCTCTAGGTTAACTGGATCCAACAGCAAGTGGTAAAAACACGGGTGAAAAGATATACACGGAATGATTTAAATTTTATCCACTTCAACGATCCCAAATGGTCCAATATGTGGTACATAGTAAGTAACCCTTTAACATTTGCCACTGCATTTTGCTGTATTAGTGAAAAACCAGTACGTGCTGCATGTAATTTGCAGCTTTGTTAAACTGCCCCCCAGTCTGAAACACACATATTAATAGGGCTGCATCCTGAACTAATGTACCTACTGATAGATTCTTTAATTAAAAGGATATGTGATAAGAAGTCTTTCTGTTTGGCCATGCGTGAAATGATGCAGACTTCTGTGAGGTAAATCCTAGTAAAGTTGAGCTTGGAATGGATTAAACAATGCCACAGGACATAAGGAGATGAGCGTGCCACAGTTATTTACTTCAGTTGTCCCAGGTGAGATGCTAAACATAGTTTACTAATTCAGTGTCTACATATAAACTTGGAGTGTGATTTCTGAGCACTGCAGAATTGTAAAACTTTCAGAATAGTATTTCTTCTATTAGTTGCAACTTGTGCTTTACATTTTTAAGCATTAGAATATGATTACAGTGTTTACCACCATGAAAACACACAATTATTTTTAAAATGAGTGTGAATGCAACATTCGCCCACTAGGGGGTAATTCCATTAGAATCAGAAGTAAAAACTAATTTTATAAGTTGTGATTACAGGCAAATGCATTAGAATGCATTTCACATTTACAGTGTGGATCTTGCAGGTAAGCTGACAGTGATCAGGTCACGCACCAATGCCCTTTACTGTAAGGTGCACATCTATTGCATGCATGTCTATTGGATGCCTGTTGGGATCCCACACCAGCGCTGTCTATGGTGTTTGTTCTGCAGTGCCACACAGCATTCAGACTCTTCTCATTTGTAACAATACATTTTCCAAATCTTCCAAGTGAAGGCATTCTCACAAAGTAGTTTATCCTTCCTCTTACTTTAAATGGTGAAATAAATCAGTAAGGAGTCCTGGCAGTATTTTCAAAGCCAAACAGGCAGCTCAGACAAAAAAAAAGGGAGATTTACTGTAAGACAGCTGTTGAACATGTTCTTAATAGAACAGCTTTTCCAAGTCTTGTCTCCAGGAAACGAATTGTGCAATAAGAACGCTACACAGAGGGAATTGCCAGGGAATAGGAAACAGGTTTAGAAATGACTGTGACAGACTGGTTTGTATTTCTGTAATCCATGCAAGAGGCACATGCATGTTTTTTTTTTTTTTTTTTTTTTTTTTTTTTTTAAAACCTGTTCTGTGCTTTTCCACAGCGCTTTAATAATCAGCTGTTGCCTTTCGTTTGTTCAGCACTGTGGTGACAAGAGCAATCGCTGTCGTTCAGAGATGAACATCCTGGCAGCCTGGCAGAGAGGGTACACTGGCAAGAATGTTGTGGTAACCATCCTGGATGACGGCATTGAGAAAAACCACCCAGACCTGGCACAGAATTACGTATGTGAAAAAAAATAAAATAAAACCTTCTGTAAACTAATCTGATCCAACCTGGGGATATGTGATGGAACTGGCCTGTTTTTAATTTGTAGTTTTACATGGAATAGATGTAGGTCATGATGATTTTATAATTTTACATGTGTGTATCTATGTCTGTCTGTGTTGCATTTGTTTTCCAGGATTCACTTGCAAGCTATGATGTCAATGGGAATGACCATGATCCCACTCCACGCTACGACGCCAGCAATGAAAACAAGTATGTGCCAATCTGTCTGCCAGTGTTGCTGCTGACAACCAGGTTTCTGTCAAAGAGCCCCAGCTTTACGAGTGAAAACATGTAGGGTGAGCTAATGCAGTAAGAGAATCCACTGCTTTAATTAACAGCCCCTCCCCACTTTAAGGTGGTGCAAGGTTAGATGCCCTGTTTTTTTTAGCCAGTGTAGAATACATCACCCAACCTTAATTCTTTGGAGGCTTCTGCTGTGTTTTTTAGAGCTATTGAATTATACTTTGAGAATGTAAACTTGCAGCAATGTCATTGGGGGCTCTTCTGCTGTGACTGATACCTCAGGTAACCCATGCAATTATACTGTATAGGGTCATAGCCTTGCTCTGCCTGTCTGCCAGCCATCCTGTCAGTTAGCTGCCCTATGGTAGGGTAATGAGCTTCTCTGTTCCCTTCACCTTTCACATTTGTGTTCAGTGTGATGTTGAACCGGTTCATGGAAGAAGCTCTACAGTATTATGCAGCACCTGCCAGTAGGCAGAAGTAGAATGGGTTTATAATGACTGTGACGCACTATTGCTCTGAGTGAGGCTCCATACTTAGATGCTGCTGCTGAGGGATACATTTAATGTCATCATGTAAAACCACAATACATGGGACTCAATACAATAATGTGGCTTAAAGCAAATCGGCTTTTTCCTTTGTATGAGAAGAGGCAGCACACTGCACGCTGATATTCTATTTTCACTAGATTGACTTAATACATTGAAGTGTTTATAAGCAAAGCTGGTTTTTTTAATATATAAATAAATCTAAATAAAAATACCCAACAGTTAGTTTATTTAGGTCTAGGGGGGACATAAGCACATGTGTTTGCAGATGTTCATTGCGTAGCCATTCTTGTTTCACAGAAACGTTATAATGATCAATTTAAAATAAATAAATAAAAAATAATCTAAATCTTAAAGGTAGTAGTGAAGTGTTCACTGTGTCTCGTGAGGTATTTCAGAGTGGAAAGTTGTGAAGGTGTTTGGTTGCAATAGTGCCTGCACTGTGGCCAGCCAGGAGTGGAACTGAAATGTGTGGGCCTCGCTTAACATGCAACGTTTTGGATAAATGACCTTAATGTTTTATTTTTCTTCATTGTTTTGTTGCAAAGGTATGTTTCAGTGCAAATGCCTTTTTTTTTTTTTTTTTTTTTTTTTTTTTTTTTTTTTTTTTTTTTTTTGTACATGAAAAACCATTTTGATTATAGAGCGACTTAAGAGTCCTTTTTTCTTCCCCCTAGACATGGTACACGGTGTGCTGGGGAAGTTGCAGCTGTGGCAAATAACTCCCACTGTATTGTTGGTATTGCATACAATGCGAGGATAGGAGGTAAGGAGGCTTCAGATTCCGATGATTCCACATGTGTGCACAGATTAACCTTGAGGGGGTTTCATATGAAGAAACGGTCTGACAATTCAGAGCCACTGAGTGGGCAGGCAGTCGTGCAATCACAAAATAATTATTTTTTATGAATTGATGCTAAGGATGTTTTTTTTTAATCAAAAATGGAGATTGAAAGTGTGCATTGTATATGAATAATTGCTTTCTAAACCCTCAGATGAACAGTGCCAGACACTATTGGGGTCATGCAAGCTGCCAAGATCCCACTTGCCTTACGGCAATTGTTCGGACTCTTTGTCTGATGCAAGGGCATGCATCACGTGTCGCCCAAGGAGAGCGATTTTGAAATGAGGTTGTTAATAATAGGCAGTATGGAGAGACTAGAAACACATTTATCAGCTGCTTTATCTAGGGGTGGTCTTCTTGTGTGAAGCATTTCAATTAACCTTTTTTTTTTTACTTTAAGTGGAAACTTGGGCATTCTATTGGAATGTGACCCTGTGCTGATCCCAGCTATTCTTTTAAGACCCGTTTGTACTGGCTTTGTTCTTTAGAGCTGTCTGCTCAAGTGCAAAATACAATGGCTCTGTTGGGAATTAATTTTTTAAATTTTTTTAATATAAACATTATTGCAAATGTCTTGGAGTAATACACTTTTTTTTTTTTTTTGGGGGGGGGGGGGGGGAAATGTCGGGGCTGTTTGCCAAAATAAATGTTTTTCATGCTGATCCCATTAGTGACATCACTCTCCATGAAAGCAGACCTCCAACGCTAAAACTGCTGGAAAACTGATAAACTATAAGCAACTGAATTTCCATCACTGAGTCTTTATTCCTAGGCTAACGGGTGAAGTCCCATTTCAGAACCCACTTCTTGAATTTACAGTTTAAACAGGGTCATTAATAAAAAAAAGTCCCCTAGCTAGCTCTGAACAAGGACTGTTGTCCAAGCCATATTCTAATAGACTGCACTACTATTGCACTTGAGGAATTGCCCTGCTCTGGTGCTGCTGCTAGAAATGGAAACGAGGAATGTTGTTGTCGGGTTGTTTTCATTTGCTTAAACTCGCTAATCTTTACAAAGCAGGCTGTGTGATTTCCCTGTATAATACTAAAATTGGCAGTTAGAGCAGGGATATTTTATTTGATAAGCATCAGGAATGGAAACAGTTACTCGATTGCATTGTAAAAGGCGAGCACATCTGCAGCCATACAGCTGTCTTTGTTTGAGCATAACTGCCAAACACTGCTTATTATATGCGTTTCAGGTTAAGTTTTTTGTCACTTTTTCAGTTGTGGGTGTATTTATTTTGGTTCTTAAACTATTTATTTATTATTATTTTTAAATGGATTATTTTGGTCATCAAAGAGATACAAATCATAGCTTTTTTTTTTTTTTTTTTTTTTTTTACCCCATAATGCTCATTAAAATAATAAACAGAGCAACATTGTTTCAAAGTTCTGCAGACGTCTTTTCAATTCTCTGCAGTAACCAGCAAAGGCTTTTGATTGCAATTATGGCTCTTTGCGTGCCGCTATGCCCCTGTTTTTGTGCTTTCAGGCATTCGGATGTTGGATGGAGATGTAACAGACATGGTGGAAGCGAAGTCTCTTGGCATCAGACCCGACTACATTGACATTTACAGTGCCAGCTGGGGGCCGGATGACGATGGGAAGACGGTGGACGGCCCCGGTCTGCTGGCCAAACAGGCCTTTGAGATGGGCATTAAAAAGGTGCTTCTCTGCAAGTTTACCACCAAGAAAGACGAAAGCAAGCTTTGCTTCTTTTTGTTCATGCTGGTCTTTGAAATCCATTCCCTGATTTGGTAACCCGTGGTGAACAGGTTAAAACGGGTATAGGAATTAATAGCACACAATGACCGAGCCCTTCAGTAGGATCCTGTAAGTCACTAATCCTCCTTGGATGTCTGCAGGTCTTGTGGGTCTTTTTTTTTTCTGCCTCGTGATAACACTCTGCTGACCACTCTCTGGGTTTGTTGTTTTTGAACGCAGGGCCGGAAGGGCCTGGGCTCGGTTTTTGTTTGGGCCTCTGGGAACGGTGGCAGGCAGGGGGACCACTGCTCTTGCGACGGCTACACCAACAGCATCTACACCATCTCCGTCAGCAGCAGCACGGAGAACGGGAACAAGCCCTGGTACCTGGAGGAGTGCGCCTCCACGCTGGCTACGACCTACAGCAGTGGGGAGTTCTATGATAGGAAAATTGTTGAGTACAGCATTTTTATTATTGGATTGAACCGTTTGTCACAAAGGACTTGGAAACACAGTTTTAAGTTTGTTTTTTTTCTTTCTTTCCTTTGTTTACTGCGAGGGGTTCATTGGTTCAGTAGTTGGAAGGGTTCAGTACAAGCTCCAGAAAGTAAGATTTCTGGACTAAATGTCATTAACCCAGTGGGTGGGGTCATGCATAACTAAAACAAGGCTGACCTAGTTAAGGCTTTTGTTGCTGTGCAGTCAACATCTTTGACGTCGATAAGGAAATCACATCTGCACAACGTTTACTGGTCCTGTAATTGTTTGCAGGTCATAGATTACCCTTTGTTGCTTTTAGGCTGTTCTGTGGAACTCTGTAGGTGGATGTTTTTTATTTGCAAATACCACAAAATGTTTGAGTTGAAATTCAGATCTCGCTTGTTCCATTTACTGGAATTCCTCACTCCTTACAGAGCTGTCATTCGCTGAAAGGGTTGTAAGGTTTAGTTCAGAGTGTCTTGCAGAAGCACGTAAAGTAAACAGGTTACAGAACTGAGAAATCCTGACGATCTGTAGCCTGCTGGCTACTCATGACTTTTTCTCCCAAACAGGTGACCACAGACCTGCGCCAGCGCTGCACTGATGGTCACACAGGGACCTCAGTCTCCGCCCCCATGGTCGCCGGGGTCATTGCATTGGCTCTGGAAGCAAAGTGAGTGTTGACTTTTAGTCTGTGTAACAGACCTGGGGTCAATTAGAATTCTAATTTCAGTTGAATTGTTTGTTAAATTGCAATTCCAATTCCAATGCAAGTTTGTTCTATTTTAATTATGCTGCAGTTATAATTACAATTACACTAAAATAACAAACAACTTCACCTTAACATGTTTACTCTATTCTAAACAACTAAGCAATTATCACAGGTACAAATACAGAAACGTACTTTATTTATTTTCAAACAAAGTGGGGTCACCAAAAGTGGTTGAAAAATACAAAGATAATGATCAAATTATAAATGAATACGTAATTGAACTGTAATCAGTCAGTTATCTGGTATAATTATAATCACGCAGGTCGCCATGTTTCAGCTACAATGACATTGTAATTGCAATATACAAATTACACAATAGTAATTAACTTGGAGTCTGCTGTGCAACCCTTTCCTGGGAAGCTTTGTAAAACTGGAATTCTAAAAAAGAAACATTTGGAGTGTTAGAACAGGATGAGAATATACAAGGAGTTCTAAACCTTGTGCTTTGTGTCAGCCAATCTGGTTCAGGGCTGGGTGGTCATTATCCCATCTGCAGATGCCCTCTAAAAAGAACGCAACTTTAGAATCTTAAAACCGGATTTAAACAACAACATATATTTCAAGCCTCCTAAGCGATCCAGTACAAAAGAAATTGAACAACCTTTTTCTTTCGTAATGCTCATTGGTTTGTAACAGATGGCTATCTCTGAGACAGTTAGTGTGTGTTAATTGTCCAAAGCCATGGCAGTGTTTTTTATTTGATCCAAACATTACAGTAAGCCTCAGAGGGAGGTTTTGTAAGATCACTGACCCTCGGACAGCATTGCTGGGGGCTTGCGTATGTGTGAGGCATTCGCATCCTTTTAGGCAGGGCTCCAGTCTATTAAACCGGGTGCACTCGGTGTTTCAAAACAGGCATTTCTGTTCAGTGTATTTATTTATTTTTTTAGATGGGATACATCAAGGAACATTTAACAAGTGAACCTGTGACAAATCGCAGAGGTTTATTATTTAGATTTGGTGTTTATAGATTGGATTAGTCTCGAACCCTTTCCAAGTGAAACACAGACCACACACGTTGGTTGCTCCAAAAACTGCATTTTCTTTTTCGTTGCTCTTTTTTTTTTTTTTTTCACACCAAAGGAACTACCATAAAGAAAATGAAAATTACTTTAAAAACCTGTAAAAGTCTGGCAATAGTTTTAATAGAATGTGCCATAGATATCCTGATTGAAATGCCAGTGACCATCTGAACTTGGCTTTGAACTTAATAGGAATGCCGTCGTGGTCTCTTGTGTGAATTGTTTGTTTCTTTGGCTTACAGTGGGTAATCTAAAACCTTTCTGATTGTGTGTGGCTATTAACACATTTATATATATGCTGTTGTTACATTATTCCCCCTGGCCATCCAAGATGTTTCCATTGGCAAGAATGTGTGTGTGTAACCACTGTAGAGATAATGAAAACAGAAGTCCTATTGATAACCAAGACTATTGTGAAACAATGTGAAGGGATGTTGTGAAATGGTTTTGTTATCCACATTACCCTTGGGGATCTAGATCTGTTACAAGTATTTTGAGGATACACTCTGAGGTCGCCAACAACTTTGTTGGTTTTTGGGGTTTATTTTTAAAATCTTCAGTATTATTATTATTATTATTATTATTATTATTATTATTATTATTATTATTATTATTATTATTATTATTATTTAGCCTTTTGAAGGCCATATCTTAAACTGGTCTCATGAATTTGTTTACCTGGCTGCATAATTGGTACAAAGCATCACTCCACCTAGTTTCAGTGGTGACTTTTCATGTTACTAGATTTTAGGAACATTTCCCAGATTTGATCATACTACTTTGATCAAAACTATTGGCAGTAAAGTTATTGTGCTGCACATGTTTACGGTTTAGTATGAAGCTCATACATGTAGTATCAAGGGTGCTATGTGTCAAAGAGGGTTGATGCAGAGGGGGACTAATGTATCTCAATGTTGTTCAATGAATATAAATGTCTCTTGTGCCAAGTGAGTAACATTAATTGTATATCTCCTGTGACATTTCATTCTCATTCAGCTTCATCACGTGGGGTAGTTTAATTGTGTGTTTTGCCAATTAGTGTGTCTTAGTCTTCACATATATGGTATCTCCAATAATCTGCCTACAGGGAGCAGTGTTCGTGATTTAGCAAAAGAGTAGAACAGATTAGATTCAGCTTTGATCATGGCACTGTAGACTACTATTTTCCTGACCGGCATCTTTCAGTGTTTATAAAGCGACCTGGTGTGGGAGAATGCAGGATTGCATTGCTTGTATCCGCTTTGACTTTGGAGCGTGCAGTTCGGTTCTGGTTGAATTGGAACAGCAGCAGCATTTCTTTCCCTCTCTTTCAGTCCATTAATAACTTGGAGAGACGTCCAGCATCTTCTGGTGAAGACATCCCGGCCCGTCCACCTCAAAGCACCTGACTGGAAGACCAATGCTGCAGGCCGTAGAGGTCAGTGCGTTCTTTAGTAACCAAGGGGGAACTCCTCTGATCCACATAACTCCTTTGTGCTGTTTAAAATGGTATGCCAACACAAGATTGCACAAATACTATTAAATATAACCAAATTAACTTGCCTGTCAAAATGTATCTTTGATAGAGGTTAAATCTGATTGAACCAAATCCTATGACAGAAATCCAGTTCTGTAGCTGCTTTTTCTCAAAAGTGCATCTTTCCTCAGTCAGCCATCTGTATGGGTTTGGATTGGTGGATGCAGAAGCCATGGTTTTAGAAGCGAAGAAATGGAGAAGTGTGCCCCCGCAGCATACCTGCACCGGAAGCAGTGATCGGAGACCCAGGTGAGCAAGGCATCCAGCCCCACACCCCACCTGTTGTACTGCCAGCAAGCGCAGGAAGGGCAGCGGGAGCTGTGCAGCACAGAATGGAGAGTTGCACAGGGGCTGCCCTTCACTGTCTATCCAGCATCTTGCATCAATATTGGGATTCATCACAATGTAATCAAGTGCAGTCTTGGCCAAGAAAGTGCTTTACCTCCTTCCTGTCGTACAGCTCCCTCTTTACTGTACAAGAGTAAATGCAAAGTTACCCAGTAGTGGCCATAGTTTTTTGACATTTTTTAGTTGCTTTGAAAAGCAATGTAACTCTCCTTTAGTTTACATGCGTATATATTTTGCCGGCCTAATGCAACACTTTGCCTCTTCTGCTAGTTTAATGGAGCAGTCAGTTTCACTATATAATCAATTGCGGATCGAATTTATTCAGTTACTTTCAACATTGGCGCGTTAGTTTAGTTAGTTAGTTGGTTTTATTTCCAATGTCCATTGATGTACATTTATTGTATGCTATATAATCTAAATTACATTTTAAATAAACAAATAAGCAATTATAACTAATTTACCTCTGAAATGGAAATACGTTTTTATTTATTATTATTATTATTTTATTATTATTATCATCATTCGCATTTTATTTTTTTTAAATCAAGCACAGAGACCTGAGAAGTTTGAGTCTTTACTAATTTGATGACAGGTGGTGGATTTGCTACTTCACTCTCTGTAAATGAAAATAAGTTATTGTCATAAGAAAGTCTAATCTTTCACCCCTAACTAACTCGCAGCTTTCTGTTTGACAGTTAACTGCTAGACCAGCACTTGGAACACAGTCAGTAAGCTTGCATAACAATATGTGATGAACTAGGTCAATGCCTTTGTTGGGTCAACAGAAACTGCGCAAGTTACCAATCTGTTGTCCATGGCCAATAAGCATTATTAACAACGTTAATGTGTAGTCTTTATATGATGAGATTGTACGTGGGTGCGAGTCATACTAAAAACATTATGGGCGATTCAACTGATCCAACACCTGGCAGCTCTAAATACCATTGTCTTTCAAATCAAAAAAGCTTTCCATCAGTGTATGAGACTCTTTATCATCTTCAAAAGTCAAAGCCAATTATGTATTCCTAAATTGAAAGATAATTTGTGTTGCATTTGTATTTGACATTACACAGCATTTTCAGTTCAATATATTCAGTAAGAAACGTGCAATGTGCAATTTTCTTTTGCGAAAATCAAAAAGCTATTTGCATGATGGGATGCAAATTTAAGCAACCAAAAATGTTCTAGATGTTTTGTTACTGTTTGTAACGTCAACAGTTATTTTGAGTGTAAGTGCTGTGACAGTCCTGCAATCCAAGAATCATTTGACAGCATGACAGAGACGCACCTTTTATACTGTGTAATAAAGCAATAAAGTAATTGACCTCTGTGATTCAGTGCTCAGCACACAATGCAGCAGAAAGCACAACTATATCTCATATAGCCAGCTGTTTTTTCTATATATTTTTTTAGTAGCATCTTGCAATTTTGAAACTGCAGTGTTTCTTGTTACCCCTAAATTAAGGTCAGCAACATTGCTTTAACACCTTGAAAGTATTTCATGCCCTGTAAATGGTTGTGCAACTGTGAAGTAATCATGGAACAAGATATGTAAACGCTTACAAGCCATCTCTCTGTGTTTTGCTAGCTTAACATGTTGTTTCTGTGAGACCTGCATTGTGCAATAATGGCCCAGCTTGAGGATTGAACTCTAGTCCCCTGCTTACCATCTAGGTGTTTCCCAGCCTGACCTGCAGCCTCAAGGCAACTGATCCCAACAGTCAGCCAGGGCCACTTCCTTCTCTAGGTCTGGAGTCTTCAGGCTCGCTCCACTTGACGTAACTAATTGCTTATATATTTTGCTATTTGATCACAGTTTTGACCTTGGCACCTTTTGAAACATGCTGTGCAAAAAAAAAAAAAAACACTTTAAAAGAGAAAAAACTGAACATTCCAGGAAATGAATTCCCATTGAAAAAGTTGCTTCTTTTTTTGTTGAACAGTGTGATGTATGTAGACTCCCTCTTTTCAACTTTACAAAGTCTTTTATAAGACAGCTAGTGATGTAGGCAAGATAACTCTACTCAAAACAGTAGACCATTTTTATGTATTTCTTGGTTTAAGACATTGCAGCTATTTCATTATTGAATTTTATGGTAAACTTTCTGTGAAGTGCTGGATGATTTCAGTGTCCTAAGGACATGCGTCAAGGATACATCAGAATGAACTAGAAGTACGTGGAGCCACCCATTCAAGAGATACTACAGAGCTGTTTCCCGACGGGCCTTGACGTTGTGTGAACACTAAGCTTGGCTATGTGATGGAAACATATGTGGCGCTCTGCCAACAGTGTCACTTGGCGGGCCAGCATATCGTCACTCAGAGTAACTGTAGCTGAAGAGTTCCTGGTTGGTTAACATTCCTGCTGTGTATTTTCATTTGAATCCTTAAAAATTGCTTAAAAAAAAAAAAAAAAAACAGCCCGATGCCTCCTTCCCAGCTGTCCTACCTTAAAATAGCTGCTGCATACGTGACAGATTACCTGAGAGGCAACATCTTGGGTGGGATCTGTCACCCCTAAGTATGGGAGGCAGTGAATACTTAGCCAGGTTAGCAAGGCTAATATGTTGATGTTCATTGGAATC
Organism: Polyodon spathula; assembly: GCF_017654505.1. NCBI lineage: Eukaryota > Metazoa > Chordata > Actinopteri > Acipenseriformes > Polyodontidae > Polyodon > Polyodon spathula. The sequence continues at coordinate 12,141,750 of NC_054557.1, forward strand.
CATCCAGGATATTGGATGAACACCCCAAATCTTCTTTGAAAAGATGCCACGGCCTTGTTGTTTGCGTTAACGACAGTGAGACAGGAACATCTGACCCAAAGGACTCCCCAACACTGTGCTGAGGCGCTGATTTTGAGCTCAAGCCCAGATAGGGAGGCCATGCAAGCAGACCCCGAACATGTCCTTCAGCAGCTGCGAGTTACATTTTGGAGTTAAAAGGCTTGAATCAAGCTTTAGTCTTTATAGTTGGCCACTCATTTGGTTGACCAAATTTAAATTCATAATGTGTCAGATCCTCTATCCTGAAATGCTGAAACGTTTACGGTGCCCTGGGGAGTTGACGGTGCCAGTAAATGTCTCCGCTGGGGGTCAGCGGGGCAGGTGCAGCCCAGGAGCGCGGCAGGATTCTGAACCTCCTTCCAAGTCTCTTCAGTTATTTAGTGAGCTGCCTGTGTGTTGGGAAGCCAGCAGTCAATACCCTGAAGAAAATACACCAATAAAACATTCTGGTGGATGTGCATCATTTTTTTACATTTATGATCAGCCTGTCTTTGGTAACTGTTTGATTTAGGGATCCGTTAGAAGTGTTTATGTGCTTTAAAATGAGTTCTAATCATAGCCTGTAGATAGTAATAGCACATTTTAATAACATGCACAATATATTGTGCATAACCACTTATAGCAGATCTGTAAACTTAAGTGCTGTGAGTTTTTTTTTGGTGTACTAGGTAGTGCATCAGTAAGGCAAATTGTTTTCTGTATTTTCCGGTGACACTATATATATATATATATATATATATATATATGTATATATATACACATAATATTCTTTCAGAAATGGGAATTTTCACAAGGAACTACATATTGCATGACAATGGATCATTTTCATGAAAATTTGTGATAACCATGAAAATAAATAAATAAAATCCAGCCTTGGCTCTAATCTATCCTGATCTATTCTCTCATCTTTCACTCCAGATATATCCGTCCTGAGCAGTCACTGAAGTCGACCGTCACGTCCACAGGTTGCTCCGATCATGCGGAGCAGCATGTAGTGTATCTGGAACACGTTGTTGTGAGAGTGTCGATCGTACATCCTCGCCGCGGGGATCTCCAGGTCAACCTCATCTCTCCATCGGGCACCAAATCCCAGCTTCTGGCAAAAAGGTGAGTGGATTATACCACCTGTGCATTCAGAAAGTCATTCATTGACAACTTGAAAAGGCAGACATGGGCACATAGATAATGTAGGGTTGAGTATTTAAGAAATCCTTATTCTGTAAATATATTTATGTACACTATTGTAAAATTGGGAATCTGGAGGTAATGTCGCAAGTCAAAATAAAGAAATACAATGTTATAGTACCTTTTAACAGAATGTTTTCTTAATTGAACAAGCATGGGATGTTTTCAAAACGTTTGTCAGTGTGCATTGGAGAACTCTTGGCAAACTTGGGAAATATTGATACTTCTATAATAATATTACCAGCCATCCAGCTCTTATCTGGAATATAGACTATCTTGTGCAGGTGAACAGAATGTAAATACAATAGAAGTAGAGTAAATATTTCAGAAACAAAAGGCATGTTGTAATTTAAGTCTAGATTTATAAAGAGGCAAACCTTTTTAAAAAACATTTTAAAATCATTAACAGTGTTTTTCAACACCGGATCTGATATTAACAGAATGTAAAAGAAAGCTGTTCAGGCAGAGGGCAGATATTTTATGGCTCTATTACTAGAGAAACAAGCTGGAACAGCAGACAGGGTTTTTAGTTTCTCGGAAGTAAGTTATAGCTGGAGGTATTTTGGTTTCCTAATAGGATTTTTTTTTTTTTCTTTAAGCAAGAACGTAACAGATATAACTGGGTGATATTTACAAATTGCTGACCATATTGCAAAACAAACAATTGACTATACAGTATCCCATGAAGTCTGTCTTTTTCTAATTGAGTTGATGAGTGCACATACCAAATAAAACCACATTTGTTGCATTAAAGTAGAATTTGTCTATCAGTTAAACTGTGACTTATAAAAGTGTGTTTGGGCTTGTAAGGAGGACTTTTATAAGAGAAAATCTATTGGAAATCCAATTGCACCTTTTTAATGCAGTCTTTCATCAATGTTATTGTCACAACTTGCCATGCTGGTGTGTAGTAATGCAGATTTATCAACACCTTGGGCTTGGAGTTAATCCAGAACAGGGACTGCATTTTTCAGGTATAAGTCTGTGCACATTTTTGCATAATTATACATTAATACAGTAACGCCTTCAAATATTTTGATTCAGTGTGAAGACGACAATAACAGCTGTATATTAAACGCAGACTAGACGTATTGAAAAATGGATATCCAAAAGCTTTAACATTTAACGTCAGGACTAAAGAAAGAGAAACGTTTCTATATCATTGGCCTGATGTTTTAGAAACCGGCAATGTTTTTATATTATAAGCTGGAGTTGCACATATTACATAATATGTGTAACCCAATGGGAGTCTGGATTTTAAAATACAAAAAATGAATAAACATTTAAGGGTACAAGTTGACGCCCTGTTTTTTTGATACGTAAATCAAATTTTGAATTGGTGTTTCGTAACCGATCCAAATGATTTCAAGCTGTTTTTTCTTTCTAAAAACTTGGATGTTTCTTTGCAATGCTCTTCTGATTACGCCCAAGAGGCTGTGCGTTGCCAGATGAAAGCCCCTTCTTGCCTTGAGTCAGTGGCTGCAGTGAAGGTGCTTCGGCTCCTCAAGCGAAGGTTATCGTGCCCTGACAGGGTGCTTTTCCCCCATGACACCCTCCTGTTGACAGGCTTTATTTCTTTCCTCTGTTGATTAGTGTAGTAACCAAGGTGTTAAAAACATTTCCATCTTATTAGCACAACATTCTCGGGCGTTTCTTGTTTTGATAGCTTCGTTTTCCAGACTTTGCTTTGAGTTTTGTACTGTGTAATAATGTTGCATTCTGTGCTGCCGGCCAGACCTGTTACAGTTTTATATTTAACTAGATTGCTGTTTATTTCCACAGACCTGTGCTGTCGGTTTCCAAAACCAGTAGGCTCTAGCTGTACTGCGACTGTGACCAGAACCTGTTTTAAATTATCATCACAACTTGAGAATTACATTAAGAACCTATTTTATAAAGAGATTCTAGCCTGCACATGCCTGGTTTTTAGATGGGTATGTGGTCAGTTTTGGTCCATTCTGACATTTTTAACTCTATCTCCTCTATTCATGCAATGCCTGCTACCGCTGTTAAAACTTTTGAGTACATTTGAACCGTTATTTGAATTTCCATGTAGCATTTTGTCATGTGAAAGTGATTTAAGATTGTGTTTTTAAGCTGCAGTTGTCAGACCGCAGGGTGTGAAACTTGTTCCAGTATTACTCAAATAGAGCCTGCAAAAAGGGGGGAGGTAAAGCTGGTCCCGTGACGAAAAGAAAAGCTGCTTGGAACTTAAGAGGCTAACGGCTCCTGCGTATCTGTGCGCTTGTTTGTTCTTTTGCTGTGTTTGTGTGCAGAACGTTCGATAATTCGAACGACGGCTTCAAAAACTGGGAGTTCCTGACGGTTCACTGCTGGGGAGAGAAAGCGGAAGGAGAGTGGACTCTGGAAATCATTGATTCGCCCTCACAGTTGCGCAACCCAGAATCTCTGGGTGAGTTTGTGGCCATTTCCTGTTTGCTTGAACCTCTCTGGTATGAAATGTCCTGAAGGTCACTGAACACAGGTGTGGAAATGCAGGACCGGCTAGCTTCTGGCAGCATGGTGAGCTTCTGTTCTGTTCAGCACACAATTTTAGAGTATTCAGTCAACTTGCATTCAAGTTTGCTGAAATGATCAAATGATCAGGAGGACCTTGCAATTACCATTTCTGCTTGTTCTGCAGAATGGTCAGCTGCAGGCAGCTCAAGCAGCTGTGGTTGTGCCAAAGGTTCAGGGGTGAAGACCTGTCTGCATTAATGCAGTTGTAATTGCTGACTTGGTGTCTTTGTGCTCATCTCCTTCCATTTAAATGGGAATCAAGTCCACAGACTACCAACAAAGTGTTAAAGGACAATGTAGTTCAAGACGGGTTAAAAATAATTAAGGATGCAAATGGCAATTTACAGGCTGTCAATTTTACCCAACCGGGGTGCGATAGTGCTTAGAACAGCTGGTTATGATTTCACAAGAGCAACAGCTTTTCCAAAGTGATCTCTGGGGACAAGCAGGACTTAGAGTAGCGGCTTGATGATTACCAACAACGAAGGGTGCATGCAATTACACAGCCCTCCTGCTAAAGAAATACTTTGGAGAAACGGTACAGGCAAAAAGCACTGCTGGAGCAATGCATTTCAAAAGCAAAAGAATAGATGCATAGTTTGTAGAAGTACCTTGTGAATGAGCTGCTGTGTTTATCATGATAGAGGCATTAAAGAGGATTCAGGGGGCTGAAAATGGCTCATTTCATCTTTGTTCCTGCCAAGGAATTTTGATGGTGAGGTCTTTTTCCTGGAAATAATATAAATATTTGGCACTGTTTTTAATGAATGTACACTTGATTTACAAGTTCTCGAAGCACCTCATTCATTGGGTAGTTTGGAGCTGAAGATTTAAGACAAGTTTGCATCCACTTTTTGGGAACATTTTTAAAAACAATAAAACATTGCAGTCGTTCTGTGTTTTGAGCAGATGGGAATAAAACCTGACATTTTCCCAAAGATAGTAAAAAACTCTGACATCCCCAGTTGACTAAATATTACTCCACATTCTTTCAACGTCATAAAAAACAACAAGGTTTCACAGATTTAAAAAGCTGATTGAATTTAAACATAGTCATAGTGCAGATAATATTATTTAATCTTGCTGGATTGGGAAGTTTTTTTTCATGATTTCCCCCCTTTTTTTAATTGCACACAGGGAAGTTAAGGGAGTGGAGTCTGGTGCTGTACGGAACCTCGGAGCACCCTTACCAATCACACAGCTCACGCTCCCGGCAGCTGGAGATCTCTCCGGAAGGGGAGAAGAGCCCGACTGAGCTGGAGAAGCAGGAGATCGTGGAGGAAGAGGATGAGTACAATGGTAAGAGTGTCCAGTTTAAACAGCTGCAGAGTAATCCCCACTTTCCATGCCATTTGCTCGCGTCAATGCCTTGTGTTCATTACGCAGCTGAAAACTGCATTTGTTGTACATTCTCTTCACCTTGAAAAGTTTCTGAAAGTAGAACACTCCTGTTGTGTTTCTTTAAACCCTTCTAAACGTTTTCTAGTCTGTAAATGCTTACCTGTTCTATTGCCGTGCTTTATTACACTTTGCCGTTACTGTGGTACTTTTTTTCTATACATACTGTTGTGCCTTTTCTGTTAGAACTCCATTTTAAGTTCCTCTCAAATGGACGTCCTGCCCAATATTTTGGGAAAGGGAAATCCTTATTGATGGTCTAGCTGTGGTACCTGTCCTGTGGTGTTTTGCATTTCTGAGCAATGTGTTGCTGTGTTGTGTAGGTCCTTGCCACTCCGAATGTGGGGATCAGGGTTGTGACGGCCCAGATGCTGATCACTGTTTGAACTGTATCCATTTCAGCCTTGGAAACATCTTGTCCGGCAGGTACAGTACAAGCAGCCATACAGTAATGCTTTTTATTTTAAATGTATGCGTTTTAAAATGCATCATCTCTTCCACCACCCCATTACTGCAAGAAGAGTCTAGTGCCATTTGTGAGGGCTGCTTCATAGGACTGTGGGAGGTCTGGTGCAGCTTAACTCGTAGGTTCAAGACATTGAAGCTACCTAGTAAAACAATTCTATAGTTATTCCCCAGTATAGAAGAGACCTCTCATTTGGCCCTATTGAGTTCTCAGCTGCACCCCAGTACTGACTAGCAGCGTAAGATTGCTAAACTTGTCAGAAACATTTATCAGAATCCAAGGATTAAAACTGATGCCGTTCATCTGTGCCATGGTATGAATCATGTTTGGGGTGCATTGATTTGACTAAACAAATTACTACTGTAAAAGTTAATATAACATTGCCAAGCAAGAAAACAATTGCAATGCAATGCCTTCAGCATTATATTCAGTATAACGTACTTTTCTGCACTGCAGATACCAGGACTGGTTAAAGAATATTCTGACAATGGGGCAGAAGAGCATTAACCAGACCGGGACTGATTTACCAATGTGCTGGAGGTGTTCTTCTGTACCTGTGGTTTTTCTTGTGTTTTTAGGACGTGCGTGAGCACCTGTCCCCTGGGGTTCTACAGTGATGCTGAAGTGAGGCGGTGCCGACGCTGCTATAAGGGGTGTGAGACGTGTTTCGGCAGGGCCCAGAACGAGTGCACCTCCTGTAGAAGGGGCCTCTTCTTTTACGACCAAGCCCGCACTTGTTCAGCAACTTGCCCAGCAGGGTTCTTCGCAGATGACAGTAAGGGAGGAGTCATTAACTTCAGCACATATGATGCATGGTGCCAGGTGGTAGCAGGCTTTATCTGGGTTGTTTTTTTCTTTTTTCTTTTTTTTTGAGTGAGTAATTACAGTATAAAGGATAAAGGAGAGCCCTTTCTTATAATTTATCCAGAGAAAAAATTAGCATAAGTAATGCAGCTGTAAATCTAATCAAGTTGTGGCTTGACTGATTCTAGCTGAGAAAGCTGTTTACAGTGTTTTAATGAAAGTGATTAAATCGTAGAGTTTGGATATTTTGTGCCTATTTGGCGTTTCTAATTGTACCCATGAATGTGTTTAATGGAAACGGTTACTGTTGCTGGTAACCTATTAACAAAGCTGTGTTCTGTGTTAAGACCGATTTCTTTGGGGGGTGGGGCGATGACGTTCTGTGTGGCTGGCATTGGGCAGCCAGTTGAATGATATCTCTATAACTAGCAAATAAAATCCTAAATATTTGGCTTTATAGAGCTGCCAAAAGTGAAGTGAAACATGATATATGCATCGGAGTGTTTGCTCCTTTTTCATTAGATCAGAAGCAATGCCTGAAATGTCACCACAACTGCAAGAAATGTTTCAGAGATTACGATAGATGCACTGCTTGCAATGAAGGATTCAGGTAAATGTGACCAGTTTTGTTTTTAATGAATTCAGTTTGTATTTGAACAGCTTGCTGCAGTTTTTGCATGTTAGCAAGAAAAAAAAAGCTGAATTCAGTTTGACATTTACAGACTGATATATTTACACAGTAAATCAAATTACATGTTTATATAGCGCCTTTCATCTCAAAGCACTGTGCAATTTTTTTTAAAAGCCATTAACTGATGTAACACTTCTGATATGAGGTGGCAGTGGATTCCATGGAGCAGAGTAACTGAAATTCTTCTTTTTTTTTTTTTGTTTTTTTTTCTTTTTCCCCTGATTTTCTGCAGCCTGGCTGGGATGACGTGTGTTCCTGAATGTGGAGACGGCACCTATTTTAACTTGGAAGAAATGAAATGCAGTCCCTGCCATCTGTCCTGCTCTACTTGTACAGGTGATTTAGCATTTCGCTTTTCAAAAGATTAAAAAGAAAAAAACAGCACTTCAGTCAACCTTGTCTGTAGCTATTACATGCAGTCAATTCAATACCTATTTAGAGAGGTCACTTTTCATTTCTAGGTGTATTGCTATACTTCCAGGCATTTGCTCTGCTCAATCCCAAGCAGCATGCTGCTGACACAGTGCTGCTCAGCCTCTGTTTTCATTACTTTCCATTGGTTGGTAAAGGGTTCAGTATGTTCCTTGTGAAGTAGGCTTGCTAAGGCAATACACGCTGGGTTTCCTAGTACTGCAGGGCCGAGGGATCTGTCTGCCCCAGATACTTGGCTGCATGCTCAGCAGATCTGGAAACTTTGATTCTCTGTGTATAAATACACAGTCTGAGAACTGATCTGGTTGCACCACTACAGGGCAAGTAGTGATTCCAGGTGTCGCATGGAATTACAAGGCAGTTCAGACAAGTTAACTTCACACAACTGGAGGGCTTCGCTTTCCAGAGATCACCACCTACTGTTATGTCGCTACTCCAAAAGTTGATGGTTCGTGGAGAATGTTAATCGTAAGATCATGCAATTCCACTGATGTTGCATGGAGAGAATGCATTTTGCAAATGTACCCTTCTATAATAGCCAGCCGTTTATGCAGGAGGCCAAAGTGCATGCTACAGGTAAATGTCAGGTCGATTTTTATAACTTTCCTTGTAGGCTTCTAAAACTAGTCATAAAGGTATATAACTTTTAATATTTATTTTGGTGTGATTATTTTTTTTTTTTAAAGAACCAATATTTTAATAAACATAAAGCTTACAGACGAAAGGAGGCCATTCAGCCCATCTTGCTCGTTTGGTTGTCAGTAGCTTATTGATCCCAGAATCTCATCAAGCAGCTTCTTGAAGGATCCCAGGGTGTCGGCTTCAACAACATTTAATAAAAGCGTACAATAATCTGTAACTATGGACTGGAGACAACTTGGTCCCCCAACATCAAAGTTCTCTTTTTGTAATGTATTTAATCATCTTTTTGACTAATATGGACTCAAGGGAGGAATGTCCAGCAGCCAAAAAAAACAAAACAAAAAAATTATATATCATAAATCACACCTCATTTAATGAGGAGAGAAAGACAAACGTCCTATGTGTTGAATTATTTTGTGGTTAAATACGTGTGTCTTGTGGTGTTGCTTTGCTCAGGGCCTGGGAAGGAGGAATGTATTCAGTGTGCCAGAGACTTTCTGCAGCAGGAGTGGAAATGTGTTCCTGCGTGCACTGAAGGATATTACCCTGGGGAGGCGTCCGGACTGCCACAGCGAGTCTGCCGAAAGTAGGTGCTACACAAAATCAAAGCAGTGTTTCAGCTCCCTGAATATACGCCACGTATTAGCACAGCTACATGAATGAAAGGAGACTGGGGAGGTACATTTGTTACCTGCTTTTATCCACACTCAGACCTACTGCTTATTAAATATCTTTCTCTGAATTGATCCTTCAAATACACAGCAGAGGTTGTAATGAGTAAGCGGTCTCAAGTGCACCAAGGGGATGGGGGAATTTTTAATCTCCATTTCGCTCCACTAAACCCCTCACTCACTCCACGTAGACTGGGTCATGTTCCAATACATGCAGAAGTCTTTTGATTTAGCAGTGTCATGCAAGTGGCACCCCAAGCAAGTATGAATTCACTGCCAGGAAGTAGCTGCTTTAGTAAGGATCTGTCGTCAGTGGAACGTTATTCTTTCCTAATGAAATGGGTTGGGAAAGTTCATTTTCAGCCCTTCTCAGCAATGCCCTTTTGGAAAGGATTGAGAAGGGTGTGGTGGGGGTTCACGAGTGGCTTGCCTGGTAAAAGCACAGCTGTGTGATGTGCAGGGTGAGTCATAGTCAGGGGAGTGTCCTGGCTGTGCCAAGTCTCCAGTCTTTGCTGCGGATTCCTGAGGGGTTAGGGAGGCAGAACCAGCAGGGGCTGCTTTTCCTCATCGCACTCTAGAAGACCACACCATCCAGATGCCTAGTAAGCTCAGGGTGTGGTAGCCAATCCATTTGTCACGGATATATACATTTTCTGCTATGGTATGGTGGGTTCTGTGCCCTCCCTATTACTCGCTGAAGAGAGACAGCCAGACCCATACTGGGTAATTCCACAGAGCTCTCTCTCTGTCTGTGAACAAATCTGTGATGTGACCTACACATTATCAGAACTGGAGTCCAGCAGGTCAGCATGCTATTGCTCAGAGCCTCTGCTGGTTGATTCACACTGCCAGCTGAAATTCAGATGATTTATATTGCGGTTTCTAGGTAACCTGTTTCCAAAATGTGGGTTGTGGGTAGATTTTTTTTTTTTTTTTCTCTCCATATTTCCATGCCTATAAATCAATGCTGAGGTGAGTTTTTAAAGGAAGCAACTGGCAGATGTGGTTATAAATCTTCCCTACCTGCAGCCCAGCGCGCAATTCCAGTCCCTGCTCAGAACTTGCTGCAGTGTTTTAGTGTGGTGAATGCAAGACACCAGTAGATTTTTATGAACAGCTGTTCTAAATCAGACCAGCGGTCCCCTGATTGCACTGGAGGTAAACCAGCAGCTCTTGAGAAAAATTAACAATTTGCAGAGTAAATAACTTTATTATTTTTTTTAAACAGTCATATAGTAATTAAAAGTAAATAAACCTGAAACTGCTCAAGAGCTTGAATAATATATATATATATATATATATATATATATATATATATATATATATATATATATATATATATATATATATATATATATATATATATAATAATTATTTTTTTCCGTAATTAGTTAGGGGAGAAAAAGAATGCCAAGAAATGGTTGTTGACATTACTCCCACATTTTCTATTTTAATAAAACGCTAAGTGGTCTAATTGCTGTCTGTTCAGATATGATTGTACAAAGCCTACCAATGCAGGAACACAAAGCCGATGTACAGAGACCTGTCTCTCTAAGCTCCAGATGCAGAGAGCCTCTGCTTGTTTAAGGGAATGTGTGTTAGCAGACAAGGGCTGGGACCAAATCAAAACTTTGACAACCTGCTATTCGCACTTAAGAAAACCTGTATTTAAAAAGTATCTTCTTTCTTCTACTCATAAAAAGAAAAAGCTATTAAATACAGGTTTTTTTAAGTGCAATTAGCGGGTTGTCAGTTGGTCCCAGCCAAGGACCTCGATCAGGTAACACACCTCGCAAAGCTACATGGGACAGGATTTCATTAACATATACCCCACTGTGAGAAGCCAACTAGAGAAGAACACCTGTAGAAGTACTGCCTCATTTGTAGTCTGAGTTGTCAGTCATTTTTTTTTTATGGTTTCTCACTTTATAATTTATTTTAATTAATTTGTATGCCAAATTATCTTTTGAGCTTGCAAATCTGTAACTGTCAAGTCGCATCATAAATAATCAACAGAATGTTGTTTGTGTTTGGGCCTGTGTGAGGTCTTATTAATTAATCTCTTGCATTTTTAATGAGTAAACATGTTTCTTCTGGTAGATTTCAGCTTAGCACAAGCATGTTGGGGTTTGCTTATCCCTTTCCTCCTCATCTCTCTTTCTTGGCACCTGTATACTGTGTACCATCACTTGTTTTGATATTTACCATTTCAAAAATATTTCTTCTATTCTGAGGAATTTTCTAATGGTACAATTCCAAGCGATTTAAACCTGGCTAGGAGCCAGATCTTTAAAGTAACTTGGTTTGCTTTGCTTTACATATTGTTTAGCGATGGTATGTTTCCACTGCTGATAGACTCTGTAAGGACTCTGAAGTGCAACGTGTGCTCATCCACATTGATCCCAATTGACAGCAGACAAACTGCTGCTGACTGAAACCTGAAGATACCAGGCAGCCAAGCCCGCATCGTCAATGCTGCTGCTGTATCAGTGTTTGCTGACAAATAAACCTGAACACTGTGGTGGTCTCTTATTTTAACCCTGTGCATCATGAACTGGTGGAGGTTCCCACTTGGCATAAATGAGGTTGTACTTCTCGTGCTGTTTTCTGACTTTTCCTACGTTTGGATGAAGCGCATGGACACAAAGCACAGTTCTGCCCCTTTGACTGATCATATTCTATATGGTAATGTAACCAAATTCTCCACAAGATAGGACGTGTTAAACTAACAGCTGGTTTCACAGCTCATAAATTGGCTGTAATCCTGGACTGTTTCCCCTAAAATAGCATTGGATAGTCAAAAAATAGTGCTAATTGGGGTTGTGTGAAACCAGCTGTAAATTTCCTAGTTAATATTGTCCATCTCACTGCAACTTGACATGTGAAGAAAGGGCAACAGAGTTTCGTTCCACACCGGCTAGAGCTGTCGCAACCTCTTCCATTCTACAGCAGGAAATACAGATTGCTTTTTTTTTTTTTTTTTTTTTTTATGCTGTGTGTTTTATTTTGTTTTGTTCTCTTTTTTTTTTATTTTCTTCATGCCAGATGTGAGGAGCATTGTGTAAATTGCGAAGGCCCTGGAAGATACTGTTTGAAATGCACAGATGGATACAATCTAGTTGGAGGCACATGTGTAACAAATGTCATGTGCAATAATGGTAAGTTCAATTAAAGGGACAGAACCCCTGAAAATGGGGGGGGGGGGGGGGGGGGGGCGTCGTCGTCACTGCGGTGATTCAAAAGGATTTTAGTAGTCTTTGTTATACCAATGAGCATCTCCTGTAGGACGTAGAATGGATATTTTAAATAAAAGGCGCTCAATACATTAAATGAAGAAGACCCCACACAACAAGTAGAGAGCTATAATCTAGTGTTTGTTTGAGCCTGCAGTGCGCCCTCTAGTGGTGATTTTTTCTTTTAAACAACTCTTCATACCCTCCTCGACACACTGCAGTTCAAAAGAAGCTGGAGTGGGTAGGGGATAAACATCTTCTAAACCTCTACAGTGTGCACTGCATACAAGTCTAAGGGTAGCAGTTCATCTCAAAGCTGAACGAGAAGGCTGACTGCATTTCACTTTGAAACTTGTTTTGTTAAGCTCAGGAGGTTTGGGCTTTATAATAAATGCCGAGCGCTTTGTTTTGAAAGAGAGAGCTAAACACAAGTCTGAGTTTCTCTTGGCTTGTGTGCCCAACTCTTTGAAAACCTTGAATATCTATATATCTGTCTATCTAAAATATGAAGACCTGCTATTTTAAGTCTATATTTGAAGTGTTTCATTATTTTAAATGCCAAGTCTTTGATATCTTGTGGATTTAACATGAAAGATGAAATTGATACAGTTTGTATGTTTTTTTTAATTTTTTTGGTTTGCGGTTGTCGGCAGCACCACTGTGATTGAGTTGAGTGCCCTTCAGAATCTGTTCAGCAAGACTGTTTGATAAACTACTCTAGAACCTTCAACAAATTTGTAATTGAATAAGAAGTGTCATTTTGTTATCTCAAACTAATACAAGAACCTTGTCATTAATACGAGTTTATGCATCCCCTGTGTGTGTGTGTGTGTGTGTGTGTGTGTGTGTGTGTGTTGTTTTTTTAACCCAGATTAATGATTTCATGTTCTTGTGACTTGGTTTCACATAACTGTAGTATCTTCAACTGCAAATAAACATGCCTTTAGCATAACATAATCACAGGCACAGCTCCCACTGCCTGAACCCCAGATTGACATGAAAAGATAAACATGTACTGTGTGTTTGTCCTTGTATTGATTTATACACTGTGTTCTGCTAATTACACTGATAAAAAAAAAAAAAAAAAAAAAAAGCAAATTTTGCACTTCCAAATCCAGGTCTGATTACAGCATGTAACTTTGTAATTGTGCTGTATAGCTGAGATATACAAGAAATGTTAAGATTCCAAGTAGATGTTTGACTAGAGATCCGTTGTGCAGATTTAAAACGGGCTAAACCAATCCCTAACCTTCACCCCAATCCATGTGGTCTCATTTCGGCTTGGCATTCTAACGCATACCACCAGTACAGTATAGTAACTGCACTAATGAATTCATTGCAAAACGTATATGTACGTGATCATATCAGGTGTGATCATAGCAGATTGACCAGGATGTAGTAAATTACTGAAAAGGTAAAAGACAGACATTTCAAAGATGTGAAAAACACAACAGACAAAACAAGTTAACCGATTTTTAAAAGGTAGCACGTTGTGTTCCGGGTGTGGTTTTCAAACCTTCAAACAGCTTCCCCGCATGGCGTCTGCTGACCTGAGCTTGTATTGAATGAATGTGCAAGCCCCCGTTTCCCTGTTTCCGATGATCTGAACTTTATTTTACTCTTTCTCTTCCCCTGACGCTGGCCCTCTAGCTGACGAGGTGTTCTGCGAGATGGTGAAATCGAACCGCTTGTGCGAGCGGAAACTCTTTCGCCAGTTCTGCTGCCGGACGTGTCTGATGACTGGATGAAGATGCAGCCCACCCCCTACAAATGACTTTTCAGACCACATTAAAGCAACAATCTGTTGTAGACGTAAACCGAGCTACTCTATTAACGCTCTGACAGCCCATCTATCTCTGCAACAGGCCGTCAACTCCATGATTTTTAAAATGCATGTTTAAATATAAAAAAAAAATTATATTTTTGTTGTGGTTGTCCCTTTTTTCATATACGGTGTATATAGAATGAAATCTCGGTATGGGGGAAAAAAAGATGATTGCGGGAAAACCGTTTCAGAGCAGGTATTGCTGAGGCTGAATGTGGCATGTTGAGGTTTAACACTGCACAGAATACAACTGCTGGGTCAGGACGATCCCATTTCAGAATTGAATCAAGAGCCATAACTGAATTTTGTCACATATGTTAAATATATGTGTTGACCGTGATGGGATGGATTATTATTATAGTGGCTTGCGTAAATCTCAGAGCTTCTGAAAACAGACAGGTTGCTGTGTTCCAGCCTTACAGACCTACAAATGTAAACCCCCCCCCCCCCCATTAAGACTTACCCTCCAACATCATATCTTATCCCATGACATATGATATACCAAGACTCCGTCAGCTGTGATGTGACATTTACACATGTAATAAAAATTAAATCAGAAACCGCAACAAGTGAAAATTTAAAAGTGAATTGCCCTGAAAGTGTTTAAAAAGAAGAAAAAAAAAGTTATATTATATGAGTGCTCTCTTTGAAAATATTTGTATAAAATAATTGGTTTCCTGTCTTTGATTTGTGTTTGCATGTCCATTGCATTGTTTTCATTTGTAAAATTTCCCTCTCAACTTTGTACTTGGAGCGTAGCTGTTTTGTAATGTATTGTGATTTCTACTATCGCTACCAAATGATGGGAACATTAAGTTAATTATTGCATATTAGTTCATGGGTCCCTGCTTTGTTACAAACTTGTCATCTTAAGTATTTTCAGTATTTTTTATGTTTTACCTGCCAGTCATGTAAATTAATCCCCTAGCATATCGCAATTTAACTAAAGAAACATTGGCATAGTATACAAATGCATCAAGAATCTTTTTCTGGAACATCCATTAGAAGTTTACTCAGATTTTTATCATTGAAAGCTATGGATGAAATAACCTTTTTTTTTTTTTTTTTTTTTTTTTTTTTTTTAATATAAAAAAACCCTTGTTTTTCTATGAATCCACATTTAAACACCAGGGTTTGTGATATTTCCATCCGTATTGGGAGAGGTTGTGATTTCACCTATAATAGTGATGTAAGGGGTTAGCTAGCTGATGACAATAACATTTTCAAAAGTGATGATAGGTGGAGGGTGGAGGGGTGAAGACCTGTCTGAGAAGCTGATGAATCATGTGAGAAAGTATTATTATAATTGGGGTATTATTGAAAGGAACTCAAACGCCTTGCAGAACTGCGGCAGCATCCTCTCTGGGGCCTTGATAGAGTTCTTGTTTGCTCTCAGCCAGACCACTGTATGTTAAGATCCAATTATCACATTTCTGCTCCCTGAGAAGCAGTACAGTGAGGTGTAGAGGTAGCACTGCTGCAGGGTGCTAAACATGTTTATTATTAGATTAAGAACATTAATGTCATCTTTTGTAAATTAATTCTGTGCCATGAAGTGCGTTCACTTTCCTCGCTTTTCATTATGTTGTGATGTGGTGTACAGCTAGCTCCATTTAACGCTGTGTGTTTGGTAGACTGCACATATGGATTAAGGTTAAATACATTATCCTCAGGTTTTGAGGCTATTTTGATTATCTGTATTAAATATAACTACTTTTTTTCCCCTTACGAAAATATTCTACCATCTGGTGAAAAGTGTAAAAACAACTCACACGCATCCAGATCTTGATGCCATGAGTAGAGGTTGTGTAGAGATCCCCACGCAGTGTTGTTAGCTCCCATTGACTGGTTATTTAAGCCAGCTTGATGAATGCCTTGCAGTGTGTGCTCTCTGTATAAACTGGCTAGAGGCCTGGCTGCTGGACTCCTCTCAGCTGTTCTTCTAGAGTTCAGTTTGAGAGCCATTCTGAAAGCCAGCCTGGATCTCTTCCTCTGTGATGTGCATTTCATTCAACACAGGTGAAACTGTCACATTGTGTGGCGCCCCGAGTAAGTCACTTTAATGAATCATGAGAAACCTGAACAGCAGTTTCCTATGGTTTGCGATTCTTCTCTGTTTAAAAAGGGGGCTGAGTGTGCACACTAATATAAGAATGTTTACTGTAAATAAACACAAACACACCAACTAAAGCACATGATGGGAAAGTCCAAAAAGACCTGTATGTTTAATTTACTTTCAGCTAATAGTAAAGCTAATACTTTCATATAATAGGCACCTTTTAGTTTAGTTGCTGTTTATTAGCTTCCCACCCATCCCTCGGGACATGGGTTTAGTACTTGTTAATAGTATAAAAATAAGTTACGTGGTTAAGTATTAACCAACCATTAACATTTGTAAACATGTTAGTAGGCAACTTATTCTCAGTTAATAAATAAACAGAAACTGCCTTAAAATAAAGTTTGGAGTTTTGGTGTATTTTGAAGATCAATAGGCGTGTGCTGTGTCAGTATCTTTTTAAATACAGTCTAACAGGGTGGTTTTCAGATGGGTTTAGGAATTGTATGATCCCTGCTAAATGTGACGCTGTATCTTTAAGACCAATGCCAGCTGTAACAACCGCCCGGCACATAAACTTTAGAGTGAAAGTAAAACCAAGACTGCTTGTAAGAAGAAGGTAAGATCACAAATCTGTATATTATTACACCACTGAATTTGCATTGCCTTTGTTAGAGTCAGTTTCAGGGATATACTTTAGTGGGAACGTCTTTGGGGCAGCAGCCTTCAGGTGATGGTTAAGAAGCTGTAACTAGGGGTAGAAACGTGAAGATCAAAGCATAGCCATGATGCCCCTAATGAGATTTTTTATGCAGCGAATTCAAAGCCTGTAAATCTGGCAGGCATTATTATTATTATTAATGTTTGTTTTGTAAGCATATTTCCCCTTTTTAACCAAAATATAGTTTTTCTGATCATTTAATGGGAACACCGACGGGCTGGTAGCAATCTTTGTGAATAAAACCGTAGGGGGAATCAAACACACCCAGATCTGGGACTTGGTATCACCAACCTCTCTCTGACTGGTTATTGTGAATGGTGATCACACAATCAATGAGTCAGAGCTGGAAATGAAACCCAGACTGACAGGATCCAATTCTTGCCATATGCACACACTCTGCACATCAAGTTGATTTAAGTGTGAGTCTGTTGTAAACTGCCTTACTGCCTCTGAGCTGTGTAGATGATAAAGCATGGTTGGCTGCTCATGTCACTCCTGCAGGTATGCTGGTGTTCTAGGGTTGCCATGTGACTCTGTGTACACTGGGACAGTTTGGGGCAGTTCAGGCTCTTCAACTCACATCGCAATGCATTCTGGTACAGTTTACCTGTCTCAGATACCTTTCACAGAGGGACTACACTTAGCAGAATGCATTAGGGTGTGAGTTGAAAAGCCTGAACTGTCCTACTGCAAATGAAGTCATATGGTTAACCCTTTCTGCTGCTTTATAAATGTGTGGCGTACCGTCTTTGTCAGCCTCTTCTGTGTTGCTACGTGGTATCAGGAACATGAACAGAAACTTGCAAGCCCTGCTGCTTCTATAGCCAAATGAAACAGGACTGTTTCCCAATGACGTTCATTTGGTGGCAATTTTATGTCATGTAGGGCGACAGTGGGAATAGGCTATTGGTGCACAACTGAAACAAGGCAATTTCTGTTTAGTTTCACATCCCCTTCTGAAAGAAAGAGGCATGCCTTATATGGGAATGCGTTTTTTCAAGTCTAAATGCAATGCTGATGCAGGCATCAGCTCAAATGTTGGTTTTAAATAATGGTTGCATCAGCCTATTTTCAGCTGCCTTCATTGTACTCCAGGAGGAGTATCAGCCACGGAATACACTGTGAAGTAGCCAAAACCTTTTACTGAAGTGTGAAAAATGGTGCACTAGGCTGTAGAATTAATTAAACTGGTGTTTCTTTTATTAGTTTCTTTTAAGGCCTCAACAGGAAACCACACAGACCACCTGCTAGGAAACAGCAGAAATGAGTTCCAGGGAAGAAAACCAAGTAAGGTGTATCTGTCATTTTTCATTTCATTAGGGAATGCAAGAAATACCATTTCTTGCTCTAAATTCACAATTAAATCTCTTCAGCCTAGAAAGAAGAAGGGGAAAGGGGGGACTTAATTGAAGTCTGTACAATCATAAATGATTTAGATAACATTAACTCGACACTACTTCAAATTTAGCACAGAGTAGAACGAGAGGGCATAAATGGAAGCTGAGTAAAAGCAAGTTTAGAACAGAAGGTCAGAATAGCCTACCAGGCAGTAGCATCTAAAACACTGGGAACATCATAAAAGACTAGATTCTGTGCTTTTAAATGAGATCCCCCAACCCCCAGTAGGGGACAATGGTGTGGTAATAAAGGACGGACCTTGATGGGACAAATGCCTTTTCTCATTCCCAAGCCTGTCTTATGTTGCTATGGTATATTGATGTATCTGTTATATCCATGAGAGGCAGAGCTGCAGGGGGACAGGTTAACAGGCACACTCTAGTGTATCGGATGTTTTTGGAGGTTAGTCATGAGTCCTAGTGCTCTGTTCAGACCACAATATTGCTTATTGTGATGGGATGACTGAAAGAGAAAGTGAAGTCACTCTAAAGAATCAGAATAATGCATTAGTTAACACCCATACCAGGCTGATCTATCAAGAGACCCTGTTATACGTATTTATCAATGTGCCTATGTCTATTTGAATAGTTTGCAGTCTGCACATTGTATCTCAATTATTACTTTTTTCTTTGTCCATAACAGCTGGAGTGCAGTTCAACTTTTGAAGATCCTGGTAAGTTAATTGTCATACACAGATTGGGAAGTGAAAGCCAGTCCAGTGTGCAATGAGAATATATACAGCGGCAGTAGCAGCAGCAAACCCTAGGGACAAGTTACATTGAAGGCTTAGAAGTAAACTGTCAGCTTTATTCAAATTGCACCCATGCCATGCTCCTGCAACAGGAGACCTGCCAGCTCCTTGCAGGGAAGCCACCAGGTACAGTGCAGATGGGTTTAGAATAAGAATATGTGCAGTGTGATCATACTGTGGGATAACACTTCAGATCTGAGGATTGTATTCATATTTTACACTATTTTCAATACTCAAGGGAATTCTACAGGTATAAGTCTACACCCCTTTCAAAAATGACAAAGATTGTGATATAATTATATATTTTTTGCCTTGCTTGTGAAACACAGAGGAAAACACTTATATTGGTCTTTACAACGACATTCAGTTTGTATGTTACAAGAACAGTTTTCCAGATAAACCAGTTACTATTAAAAATACCCAAATAATTTAGAATATCTAGCCATGGCTAATATGTGACTAATTCGGAGTCTAACTTCCCAAACCATGCAACTGGTCAGCTGACAGTCTGGAGGATTGGGCTAGCCTAGTTATTGTCCTGAATATACAGACCAGATTTCTGTATCTGCCTCTCATGCTGTCTACAATTCATATTTGTTCTACAGTGCTTGGGACTCAAGAATTATACTAAAAAGTACATTTCCAGCTCCAGCTTCCTTTTATTTACTGTAATGTAATGACACACAGACAGGTAAAGTAAAGCATTGTGAAAAGATGGAGAAATACTTGTGGAAATGAGATGCATTACCTATAATACGTGTTACTAGCAGTTCGGTATCCAAATAACATGTGAGTTTGTAAAATGATAATTCAATATTTCAGTGGTGTTCGGGTACTTTCAGATTCAGCACTGCACCACTGATTAGAGTCAGGCCGTCACAGAGTGAAATCCTTTGTTCCCTTTAAGCACTTCTCTTGAACCAGAGCCATGCTGAACGGATGAGGGCAGCTCGACTGAGGATGCAAGAACAGCACAACGCTCTGGCCAGACAGCTCCCAGTCGACCAAGTAAGCAAACTGCAGGCCATTAACCGACACATGTGCGATCCTTTTTTTCTTACTTTCTGAGACCAGCGATGTATCATTTACAAGCAGATCACACCAATTATTTCCTGTTACTGCTTGCTAATTAGTGGGAGCTGAGATAATGACGAAAAAGAAAATCAGTTTGACATTTTTCTCTCGGGCTTTCGTTTCCTTGCCAGATGCCAGACGAGTGTGATTTGTTAATCAACAGTGTGTGTGTGTGTGTGTCATAAATCAGACATTAAACAGGTGTAATTGTTAACATTGGTTGTGTCTCTATTTCTTTATGGTGTGAAATGTCTTTCAGATGAGGTTCAGATAGTCAGCGGGATGTGAGTATCCAATTTAACAGTCTAATTGACATCATATATGATATTGTAATGATCCAGACCTATGGGACACCTTGTCTTTATTAAGTCTGCTCCTGCTGACCCAAAAGGAGAGATCCTGGGTTAAATTATTATTATGGATTTTCTTGTATTTACTGCATCTTGTAAAGCGCTTTGTGATGGTGGTCCGCTATGAAAGGTGTTATATAAATAAAGATTGATTGCTTGATTGATTGATTGAAAAAGGTTAATCATCCCACAATACATTTCATACTGCATCTTGATTATTAAAATAATACAAAAATAGTAATAATTAGGTATTCTTAAGCTTAGTTTTATAATGATTAAGGTGTCTTTAGTCTTTTTTTCTGTTCTTCAGCCCAGGACAGGTGAAGTCAATCCTTCCAGCCCTGTTTCAGTAGATCCTCATATGAAACACAATATACCGCCTAAAAGAGACTGTGGTAAGCAAAACATCGAAATGAACTGAAAGCCACTGCCTGGGGGAGAAAAAAAATCATGCATGACTGTTGCCGTCTTTCTTTCTGGAGGTGAACGAGGAAACAAAGGGTTTTCATTGAATTAAGATTAAAATAAAGATGAAATAAAATGGATTGAATTTGCAGAGGGAGGTACTGAAAGCATTGTGTGTTGTCTGAAGCTGTATGGCGACTGGAAAACCAGCTGGTCAATTTTTTTTTTGTCTCATATTTAGTTCATGTTTTGTAAAGGGAAATGAGAGGCAGACTCCAAGAAACAGGGTGCTTTAAAAAGAAATCGAATTATACAAAGATTCCAGAGACAAAGAGGGGGGCTCCTTAAAATAACATCAAAGAACATTGATTTCCAAATGGAAATCTTATCAAGTCAACCCTGCAGAAACAGATTGTCTATGAAAAGCTTGAATGGATGGACACGGTTTCCAATCCTGCAAAAAAATGTATGTAACCCGATGGGAATTTCAGAGTTTTTATTCTTTTTGGAAAAGGCAACTCAAGTCCTGCTTGCAAGTTGCACCCATCAGAGCAGCAATAGATTATGTGACATTTCTGCAGCAATCCTGTACAGTACATGAATACTAATCAGGGCTTTTTAATTCTCTTATCAGTGAGCGAGCAGTTGGGTGACTATTTTAAAGCAAGTTACATAGCACAGGGCCTGCCTGTAAAGCAGAATAACATCTACTTGCACTTGTAAAGAATAACATTGACCAGCTCTTGTGTACATGTGACCGGCCCCACCAGAGTGGTTTAAAAAAAATAACAATTTCTTACCTCTTAATTACCATGACCACAGTATCATGTACATGGCATTGCTTGGTCTCATGTTGATCTTTTATTCTACTCGAGGGATTTTTTTTTTGTTTACTTCCCAAACTCTTCCAAAAAGTAGAAGCTTATTATAAAGTAGACATTTTAAGAAACTACATCAAGTAAACAAACATTTCAGCTAGTGCCTTCATCACTTCCTGTGTTACAGTATCTCTTGTTAGGTGCTGTACATAGCTAGAAAATACTGTATGCGGGGTCAATTGTAACACAGAAAAATGAACAAGGAAAGGAATGTGTGCTACTATCTCCTTTCGGCAGAATAAACTGGCTTCAGCTGAGTGACTGGCGCCTTTACACCCATGAGTAATTGAGTCTCTAATATCCCTAATAGAGCATGACTGGACCTTAGTCAACACATTACCATGAGTGAGTTCCACCCCAGATATGTATTTTATCTAAAAAGTGTACGTTCTTTTGTCATGTTTTAGATCCCGGTTTGAATAGAGATCAGAATGATGCCAGAAGAGCAGCTTGGCTAAGGATGCAAGACAGAATGAATGCAGATGCAGAATAATATAAAGCCAAACTGGTGAGTTTTTTTTTTCCTTTCAATTCACGACTTGAGTTCCTGCCAATGTAATGGTTTATTAAAACCAATCAGGGTTTGTAAGAGAGAACCATTTCTAACGTCAGTGTTTTGTATGTTAATGTGAATACGTTCTGTTTTTCTTATCTCCTTCTACTGTTGCAATATCTGTTCCAGTTTTTTAAAAAAAGGCAAACGTTTCAAATGTGAACTTTGTTTTCATGCTCCAATTCCACATCACACATGGGTGCCTGTTGGCAAGAGCCAAGATTGTTTCCATCTTGTTTTGTTGCCAGTCATCAAATATGGAGAAAAAAAAGTTCAATAAAAAAAGCGGACAGCATATTTTTTACATTAAATTGTTGTTACAAAAATCAATAATGTGTGAACCTTAATGTTCTTAATACATTTTTTTTATCATAAAAAAAAAAAAATCTTTGCAGGAAACTAAAAGAAAAAAAAAACATTTGTATAACTCCAATGTTAACCACTGTTCTCTAAAATGGCCTGGTGAAATGTGTTTTGTTAGCTGGAGGAAGAGAGGGAGAAGCAGGAAAAGGAAAAGCTGATTGAAGAGGAAAAGAGAAAGCAGAAAATCAAAAATTGGGAATTGATGCAAGAAGGAACGATCTATCAGTGTCACACAAAAGTAACCCAGGTAGGTTTTAATCCACACTAAACACGAGAAAACTACACGACTTATATCGGACCAGGGTCTTGGTCAGTACTGTTTGAATAAAGAGAAGAAAGTGTGCTACCGTCTCATTGTGACAAGATAATGGGCTTCAGCTGAAACCCATGAGTGAATGAGATTTAACCCTAATATTCATAATACAACAGGATTGATGGGCCTTAGTCAACATGTTAACATGAGTGATTACCATCCCAGATATCTTGTTTTGTTTTATCGCGGTCAGTACTATTATATCTAAGTTTTTATATTGCTATAAATATGGACAATCATATTTCCTTGCTGGATTGAAGGGGCTCCACATGACAATGCTTCACTAAACCGAGGGACAGGTGAATGAATTTCCTCTGAACACTAAACTGTTCAGTAAAGAGGACACTGGGACACCAGTAGGAACAGGAGGCTTCTCTATAGAGTTGTACCTTCAGGGAGATTGTGAGAAATATGGTGACGCTGATCAAAGCTAGTAAAATACATGTTAAAATTTAGTACAATACAATGCAATACAATTCATATTTGTATAGAGCCTTTTAACATAAAGATCTCAAAGTGCTTCACACACACATGCACAAAATTAACAACTAACCATTACATTAAAAACAATCTAATGCAAAATGTTATTAAACAGAAATTTTAAAAAGAGATTTGGTTTTAATTGTAAAATTACAAGAACTAAAAGAAAAAGCGTGTTTGTAAAAATAAAAAAGTACAAGTGTGTAAAACCATAAACAATACATACAATTGGAATTTAAAAAAGACAACAAAAAATACAGTTTAATTGTGAAATTAGAAAAACCAAGATCAAAATAGAACAATTTCAAATAGTCTAATTAAAAAAAAAATTAAAAACTGGAATTAAAAAAGCAAAAAGAAAATGCTGTTTATATTGTAAAATTGGAAAACTAAGATAAAAAAAAGCTATATAAAGCTAAATAAACATTTTCAACTACACCTTTACATGTATTCAGTTACAAACTGGGGCACGCTGAAGAATGTTAATGATATATCCTAAAGCACTTCTGAATCCACAATTAAGGGAAGTAGGCCATGCTTGCCATGCCATCAGCTTAAAAGAAATGTCTTTCCTGTGTTAATAGCCAGAGACAAGGGAGCCCACAGCAGCTGTGAAGCGCAGACGAGACAAGAAGCCACTGCGGCAGAGTGGTAAGGGCTTTTAATGATCAAACAGACTGGATCGCATAATTGGTGAGACACGACTGCAAAATTGCACAGGGCATTATACATGACAAGCATTCTCTTTGAAACAATAAAGATATTCTGGGATTCTGTGGGCCAGTTTCATAAAACTTTGACTTTTTAAAAGACTGTTTGCAAACAAGGGTTTGGAATGTTCTAATAGTGTTCTGATAATACAGTTCAGAATCCTCGAACTAATGAACTAAAAAGGATTTTATTGGTTCAATAATTTACCCATTAAGTGCCATTGCCCTCATTTGAGGACAGGCTACTGTATAATTTTTGGAGCATTTGCAACTGGCATCTACCTATATTTAAATGTTCTCTTCAGCTCTATTGTTTAGTATAGTATAGTATAGTTAAGTCGAGATGTAATGTATCAGATTACATAAACACACCTTGTGTTTGGTTTTTTTCCAAAGAAAAATGTATTTGGTCCTCAGTGGATACAGGTCATTGTTTTCTCTCCAGTGTTGAATAGTTTACCCTCACAATAGCACAATAATGCAGCTTCTACCTCAAAGGGGCACAGCTACCATCACACTAGATGTTTTAAAAGCATAGCACACTGTTAACATTGACATGTGTGGAGCTGATCTTCTTGTGCATTTATTTTGAAAGCAGGTGTATTAATTTAATCCAGTGTGATTTTCATGAAACACACAGAAGTGATTTATTGGAAGTAGGCACTTTCATAACCAGTATTGTTTTAAAGTGCCAACAGCTGTGTATTAATGTTGAATTTGTAACATAGCAGGCTTCAGTGTGTAGCATGTGCTAATTTCATTAACCCATTCAGTTCCTAATTATTTGTTCTTTGAATAAATCAGAACACAAGCTGTTTTTGTTTTTTTTCATACAGTTAACTATGTGGGATTAAAATACCATGGTAAAAATAAAATTTTCAATATATATATATATATATATATATATATATATATATATATATATATATATATATATATATATATATATATATATCCCAGAGATTCATATTTTGAGGACAGACAAATTAGCCTGTAATCAGATCAGTGAAATTTCACACCTGCTATGAAGCTCATCACATACAAAAAATTGCTTTGTCATCACTTTGGGTAGGGAAACACCAATAAATGTGTCATTTCTAGGGTTCAGTTTCTTAATTATAAAATTTAAAGCAAAATTTAACTGTACAAGGCTAAGTTATAATACTGTAGTTAAAGGGAAAATTCAAATAACAGGTAGGTAGTATTAAAAGAAATACTCCAAAACACAGACAAATGCACATCATAACAACCAACAGCTTAATACTGATGAAGTGCAATAGCCCCTCACACACCTAAACAAATTTTGGAATGGTTGATTGCCACTCTACCACTTCTAATTTTTATTTACATGAATGACTAACCACTCAGAATGTGTTCTCTTCCTCCACCCCCAAAAGAGGGCGGAACGGTCATCAATGGTCAGGAACAGCTACAGTGAAGCAGCATTCAAAACCCGCTTCGCGCTCAGAAGAGAACACTGTAACTCCTCAACATGGTTAGCGAGACCAGACACTTTAGAAACGCATTTCACTAGTAACAAACTATAGAAATGATCCCTGAAAGTATAGTCTTAACTAACAAACAGTTCAAGCAATCTCCATACTCCTGGCACCAAACATACAGGTGAGGGTGTCCAACGCATACTGTCTGTTACAGTAGACCAGCTGTCTTAAACATGCTCATTTATATATTGCCTACAACACAAACTATAAAATAATTCACAATGTTAAATAATCATAATCATGTTTCTCTGAAATAAATGCTCTTTAGTTAAGACCCGGCATGAGAATGTATTTGCATAATGTTTGCCAACAGCCAATCACTGAACTAGTACAGAAACGTTCCAGTCGCTGCAGCCTGCGTGTTCAACAGGAAATCTGCTGTGTAGTTTTTCGGTATTCAAGGAGCTGACAGAGTTGTTGTTTTTGCCACTCTGGTTCACTGAATAGTGCTCAGTGTCCACTATATCTGCCTGGAAATAAATAAATAAATACATTTAACAAACCCACAAATACAAATAAATACACAATCACAAATGCAACCCATGTTGTTGTTTTTTTAATAATTAAATTAACATGGCAAAGTGTCAAAGAACTGTCCATCGAAATGGCAATTTAGTAGCAACAAGATATACAAATTGATAAGCTTGCTATTATAAATTATCGTAAGAGATATTTCTGGGAGGCAGTGCAGTCCAGTGGCTAAAGAAAGGGGCTTGTATTCAGGAGGGAGGTCCCCTGTTCAAATCCCGGCTCACTCACTCACTGTGTGACTCTGAGCAAGCCACTTAACCACCTTGTTCTCCGTCTTTCCGGTGAGACATTGTTTTAAAATTGCGCATGGTTCACACACCATAAACTCTGTAAATCGCCTTGGATAAAGGCGTCTGCTATATAAACTAATAATAATAATTGCAGGAGAACGTTATGATACTAAAACCTTACTTTCCAAACACAGGTATGTGTTCCAGTACCCACAAACACGCGTTCGTGATACCTCTACTTTAAGTAATAATTTATACTTTCTATTGTTATACCGTTTAAAACACATAGCTAACCACTCAGAATGTGTTCTCTTCCTCCACCCCCAAAAGAGGGCGGAACGGTCATCAATGGTCAGGAACAGCTACAGTAAAGCAGCATTCAAAACCCGCTTCGCGCAGAGAAGAGAACACTGTAACTCCTCATCATGGTTAGCGAGACCAGACACTTTAGAAACGCATTTCACTAGTAACAAACTATAGAAATGATCCCTGAAAGTATAGTCTTAATGAATAAGTGCTTTAAGCAACTTCCCTACTCCAGGCACGTATCACTCCAGTGAGGGTGTCTTGTTCACAGACGCCTTTCTGGTACACCGCTGGTTTATATAAATGTTAAATAATTGTCAATGCGTTTCAAACACAAGATTCACACAATTAAATAACCACTCAATAAAAAAAATAATGCAAAAAACAAAACAAAATAAAAAATAGATACATAATACCCAGTGTGCACCTCTCTTTGAATAATTTAAGGAAACAACCAATCACCAATCTACCTAGCCGGGGGAGGTTTCAGTCCCCGCCCACCTGCTTAGTATTCAATGGCTCTGGTGATTTCAAAGGTTTTGCTGCAAATGCATTTCAAAACCTATTAGGTGCTAGTGCCCTCATTTGAGTAAAGGCTGGTTTGTCTTTTTTTAGCGCATTTTAACTGGTATCTCCCTGTTATGTTTATTTTCTCTTCAACTATACTGCTATGCTAACTCACTGTCATTTTGTTAACCCTAAATGTAACTCTCAATTCTGCTTCAGATGCTTTTATGATGTCTCAATATAAAATAAGAAACTGAAGCCTAGAAGTAATTGATGTTTTCATCCCCACAGTGATATTAAAGCTCCATTTTCTATGTGTTCAGCTTCATAGCCGGTGTGAAATTTCACTGCTCTTGTCTAACTTGACTGTCCTCAAAACTGTTGCCAAATGAAGAATTTACATTTTTGTTTTGTGAAGAAATATAGATTTTGAATGTATCCCATTCAGCAGCTTGTGCTCAGATTTTTTCAAAGAAAACTGTATTTGATACTCTGGGCTAGGGACGCATTTGATAAAAAAGACCAACGTTGCCTCAACTGTGATTTCCACAGACTACAACCCCCTGACTGGAGAAGGGGGAAGCAACTACTCGTACAGAGCGAGACGCAACAACCCGTCCAGAGGGGGGTGAGGTTAAGACTCCTCTGTCAGCGTTGATTAATGAAGGCATCGTCTCATATCTTTAAGCTTATCAAATTTTGAATGATGTATGACAGCTACAACAGATATACTCAAGAAAGGACAACCAGAGGGGTTCAGAAGGGCAGGATCTACCCCTCCAACCAACGTGCTTCACAACGAATGAGAAACTTTACTTGCTGAGGTTCCAAAGATTTTCTTTATGTGAAGAATTGGGTGGTGCCCCTAGTGTTTACATTTTGCTTCTGTTTTGTGATCTGTCTACTGATAATGCTTGCTCATAGGGGGAGAGGTGCAGTGCACTGTAGATTCATTTAGATTCCCCCAAACAAGTTTAGAAAAGGGCTTTGAAAACGGAAATTGAGGGATCCGCTACAATATTTAATGTTTCACACAATGCTAAAGCAAAATCTTAAGCAACACATGCTATGTTAAGTTTAAAAGGCTAAATGAATATGATTTCAACATGCAGAAAACAGTAATACACACACCACCATTAGCAGGAGCATTGCAATGGAACGATGCAACTGAAAATGTCCTGTTGAGTCATACACGATGAACTGAGCTGAAACTGAATAATCCATTCTTGCCTGAGCTACATTTTGATTGCATGTCATTTTGATAGAATGTATTGCATGGCTATAGCCCAGAAGCTTTCATTTGTGTAACCACTGGAAAAGAAAATGCTTTGAGCCTGCATAGTTCATGAAGTTTCATTTCAACAGTGGGAGAATGCTCAGCTTCGCTTAGCAGACTCGTTTGGTTGTATGGCAGAGCATGCTTTAAAAATACATAGACAGATGTGCATTATGGAACTTGAGTATCCTCCAGCTTTGTGTTTCGAATTCAGAGATTGAAAGCTTTAATGATGTCATTCTTGTAAAGGGTAGTTCCCATGAGAATGGTTGAAACTAGATTAATTAGATGGGGCCTTGTTGAGACAAATACAGTATTTTATTATTTGTATTATGTTTACTGGTTTTAAATATCAGGAATATGCCATATTTTATATTGCAAACTATATCTATCCAAAGTATTATTAGCTTATCATTCAATATGCACAACTTCTAACACCACTTTAGAAGTATCTATTATTTTACATAACAATCTATATGTTACACCTACTTAATAACTGCTGAAATACAGTATTACATAAATAGGAATCAATGTTATACATATTCATGCATTTATTGTACAAATCTATGAAGCTGTGTTTAAAAAATGGTTAACAATATGACTCCATGTACACTGTATCGGATAGTTCAGGCTTTTCAACTCACATCGCAATGCATGCTGCTATGTTTCACTTGTGTCGGGTTCCTTTCACAGCTGGACTACGCTTACCAGAATGCATTGCGACGTGAGTTGAAAAGCCTGAACTGGTCCGCTGTCTTAGTGTATATGGAGTCATATGGTAGCCCTATACTTTATTGTACACGCTATTTACTGGACAATAAACAGTATCCATCTAAATCAGTTGCACATTTATTTATTTATTTATTTATTTATTATTATTATTACAGGCACCCCCGCTTAATATAATCATTATTGCATTCCAATAGAATATATATTTTTTTATTATTGCAAAATCCACCAGACGGCGTTAAGCACCAAACGAAGGACTCAGAAAAAAGCCCAACTTTCCCCTGTCTTTACACGAGGTAATGGTAACGTCCAAAACACCCCTCTCAGTTCTACCCTGTTTAGACAGCCCATCCTCTGGTGCATCCTGGGTAATAATGAACATGGTTTCTGGCGGCAGCGTGTGAACAGCAAGGAGGTTAAAACTGAACTGGACAATAAAACATTTGTGGAAAAGCCATATCGTATCATTTAGAGTATTTCTTATCACCATGGTGAAGTTATCAGCGGAACTGATTGAGCAGGCGGCTCAGTACACAAACCCGGTGCGAGATCGAGAGCTGGATCTCAGAGGTGCGTAGTGAAGTCAAGCCTAGCGGCTGGAGCGCTGTAGAGTTTAATTAGGCCTGCATAAGATTCAGTGTAAACCACAGTGTCAACGGGTGTATTTCAATGATATATTTTAATGGTAATATTATTTAGGGAATTAATATGACTACAACAGTCTTTTTTATTTTAAAATGTCAATTGAATTGCATATGTAGCATTGTTACCAGAAGTAAGGGGTACTCGCACACGCATTTAATGCAGTTGGAATGCTCCATATTAATGCAGCTGCATAGGGGAAGTTATTGAACAGTTTTTGCCAGAGAATGGATTTGAAAAACAACAGCATTCAAGGACTGGTAAGCTATCACAGAACCGTGTGCTTAATGGTGTGTTTTTGGTAATATATGTTGCCTAATGCGTGTGTCATTTTACGCCGTGGGACGCTGCAGTATGACCCAGAATAACAAACCTGTCTCTTTTATTCCCTTCTGCAGGTTATAAGGTTCCTGTTATTGAAAATCTGGGCGCTACTTTGGACCAGTTTGATACCATTGATTTTTCTGACAACGAAATCAGGAAACTCGATGGCTTCCCCTTGTTGAAACGACTGAAAACATTGCTGATGAGCAACAACAGAGTGTGGTGAGTATACAGAGCACGGACCGGTACTTTTACAAAGGCTTTCTCCCTTTTGCTAATGCAGTTGGTTTTGATTTTTTCTTTTTTTAGTCGCATAGGGGAAGGTATTGAACAGTCTCTGCCAGACTTGAGAGAATTGGTTTTAACAAACAACAGCATTCAAGAACTGGTAAGTTACCACAGAGCCATGTGCTAAATTGTGTGATGATCCTTATGGTAGTATACATTGCTTAATGCATGTGTGTCTTTTTTGTATTACCCAACCGCTATTATAAGAAAGTACAGTGAAATATTGTTTAACCAGTCAACAAAGAAACCAGGGTTGGGGTCAGTTCCTGTTCTATTCCCTTTTTAAACCAATTCCTTTTGAAATAATTGGAATTTATGTATTTAGTCATAATTCGTTGTTTAACTGCTTTTATTTGAGGCCAATTTAACTGACTAACAGTGACTTAAATTCAACTAATGTGTTGCCACTGAGAAGCTAATTTGAACAGAGTGCTGTTAATTGCGATTTTGATCAGTGAAGTGTTGGAATTGATTAAAAGGGAATGTGAAATTTCGAATTGGTTTTAAAGAAACGGAATTGGAATACAATAACAAACTAAATATTATTATTATTATTATTATTATTATTATTGTGTGTTTTTTTTTTTTTTAATCCAAGTGTGTTCTAACAAATGTTCAATTTTGCAGGGTGATTTGGATTCTCTTGCATCTATAAAGACTTTGACCTTGCTCAGGTATCATTTATCCTTGTTACCTCAATGTTATATCAATTTTGCATTATATTTGATGCATACTGGATATTACACATTTAATAAATAAGGTCAATGGAGATTGTTAAACTTGTGCCATAACCCTACCTAAATAAATTACTAGATATTATAATATTTTCCATGCAATTAGCAGTTCGACAAATGTTAATTGTGTACAAAACCGCTACTCTTTGGTGCTTAAATAAAATGTATCTGCAGTCTCTTAAGGAACCCTGTGACAAACAAGAAGCATTACAGACTGTATGTGATCAACAAGGTCCCACAAATCAGAGTGCTTGACTTTCAGAAAGTGAAATTAAAGGTAAGTAATTGTTATGAGGTATTCTGTAGTAGATGTTGCAGAATTTATGAAATC
Organism: Polyodon spathula; assembly: GCF_017654505.1. Taxonomy (NCBI): domain Eukaryota; kingdom Metazoa; phylum Chordata; class Actinopteri; order Acipenseriformes; family Polyodontidae; genus Polyodon; species Polyodon spathula. Next base: position 12,173,129 of record NC_054557.1, read on the forward strand.
TAGTAGTTAAATCATAAACTGCATTTGTGATAAGTATAGTACAATTAATGTGGGTTACTGGTAGTTTTACTTCTGAGTTCCACAGTCATTCAAGGAGTTTTGCATGATAGAGCTGCAATCTTTGGATAGCATTTCTTGTGAAATAAAGGCCTCTACACACTAGATGCTGTATAACGCACAGCACCACGACAAAAATAAATAAAACATGCATGTGATGAGCCGTTCACACTGCCTGCGACGGGCAACACTGAAGCAATGCGAAAAAATAGGATTGGTGTCTCTTTGATTTGTCAAGTGGCAGCTAGGGAACTGACCAATGAGGAACAGCTTCTCTTGCACGCCTTCAGTAAACAATGGTGGAAAAAGATAGTTCTTGCGGTATCAAAATACCTGGAGCTGTACAATTAAGGACAACATTTATAAAGACTGAGCAGTGAGGGAGAACATCTGGCATTCCATTTCCAGGGAACTGGATGAAGTTGGTGTGTAATTTGTTTAAATTTTACTGAAAAGTATTCTTGCTGTTATGTAGTTTACATTTTTATGAGTTATATAACAGGACTATCGTGTGTGTTTTTATTTGTTTTTTTTCAGTTGATAGTCAGAGGAGAGTCGCCTATGACATTGCCAGTGCCTGTCACCACTGGTGTGAAAGTACCATTTTATTGCAGGACAAATCGCATTGTGTCCAGTGTGTGGAGATTTTAAAGAACCACAATTCTTACTTGATCTCCTCAGACGTAGTGAAATTGTGCATCTTCATTTTATTCAGGTGTTTGCCTAGCAGCAGTAGTAGGGATCTGCCTTTGAATGGTTAGTGTTGGAACTGTTTGCATTAACGATGTGATGTATCGCCATAGGAGCGTCAGGAGGCGGAGAAAATGTTCAAAGGCAAACGGGGTGCACAGCTTGCTAAGGATATTGCCAAGAGAACTAAAACGTAAGATGAAAGTACTTGAGCTAGCACAGACCTTCAGAAACACTGGGATGTGGTGAAGGGTATAGAGCCATTCGGGAACACGCTCTTAAATCTGATGGGTTTATAGGATCACTGTTTGTTTTAGAATTTGTACCCTCTTTGGGGGAATCCCTCCACCCCCTGGAAGTGTGCAGTGGAGGCATTGGCCTGAATCCGTTCTAAAACTACTCCAGTGTTTCTGAGGGAAGCTGATTTCAAGGAATTCTCTACTGTATCAGTTTATTGACAAAGATGAGATACTACACTGATGTAATTAAAGCTTGGTGCTCAAGGCTTTGAGAAGCTTTGCGTTATGGAGCAGTGTATGACTCTTCAGGCTCTGCTGTGTTTTAGGTTCACCCCGGGAGCAGGTCTACAAGCTGAAAAGAAGAAAACTGGGCCTTCTCCAGCAGATGTTGAAGCAATTAAGGTAACGTTTTTAACTGTGAACATACGTAGTCAGGGTTTGAATTATGGCATGGCTGCATAAACACACTGCAAATCTTACAAATAAAATTGAGGTTGAGAATAGGGATTGAAGTGCTTTGTCGTTGGCACTTAATTCTTCCAGTTGCTTTACAAATTGTTGTGTAGTAAGGTGTTAATAAGTGATGTCTTAATTGCTTACAATCAAATGTAACAATTGTTTCCTCCTGAATTGTGCGTCTGCAGAATGCTATTGCCAATGCCACTTCTCTAGATGAAGTGGAGAGGTTAAGGGGCATGTTGCAGTCCGGTCAGATTCCTGGCAAAGAGCGGAAAACAGGTATGTTCTTCAGGTGTTGTGATTTGGGTTTGTACATCCAAGCTGTATAGTGAAAGGTTAAACCTACCGATGGTTTAAATACTGTATTGGTTAATGATTGCATTTTAAACAAAGCCAGTTGGCATTAAATTGCCCTCATTTATAGTTCAGTAGATGGTAAATGCTCCATCTAATTTGACAACAGTGGGTTTGGGGTGGGGGGGGTGGAGGATAGATATTAGCTACCTTAATTGTCACGTTCTTGCTTGTCAGTGAAAAGTACATCTTAAGACAATCTTTGAGAGTGCAGGCTTTAAAATACTATGTGTTAAGTCTTTTGTTTTGTTTTAGGACCAGAGGATGGACCTGAAGAGGAGGACATGGAGGAGGAAACACCAATGAATGGATTATAATTTTTTTGTTTGTTTTATTAAATGATTATTGTGTTTTGTTGCTGGAGAAGGCAGAAGTAGCCAACTGTAGATAATGCTGTGCTATCTTGTTAATGTGGGTAGATCTTTGCTATTTTAAGACAGTCGGGTGAATCTGTTTCAAGTGATTGAGAACACTTAAGTACATTAAACTTTTTTTTTTCTAAACTCTTTGTGCTTTGAATGAATTTAACTTTAGAAATCTAAATTCCCAAGCCTTTATCTTGTTTTTAGACTGCATTTCTATATAATGTGACGATTATAACCAAACCACTATTATAACTGAAAGCAAACCTATCAACATCTGGAAGCATACAGGCACCCACAAAACCATTGTCACCAGAATTATGCTGTGTGGCATTCTGTTTCAGATTAAATGCTTAAGTGTTGGTCATTCAAAAATTAAAAAGGATAAATGGCCAGTTCAAAAGGGTGATCTCGAAACACATGTTTTTGATAGTAGGCCCTACTCAATGCATGCTTCATAATTACACAAAACCTTTTTGAAAGACACTGGGCTGTATAATAAAGTTGTGCTTGTTGTTCTAGGTGGCAATTTAACTTTTTATTATTTTTGGAGTGGGTGGGTATGACAATCCCATTAAACTGGGGCCTAAGCTATACCTATAGATTTGTGTTTGCCTGAATCAGTGTACACTGTTTTTAATTTACATTATTTGATTAGCACAAAAGGTCTAAACGTTCAAGAGGTCCTAGTGGCTGTTAATCCTGTGAGAGTATTTACTCCCCTGTCTGGGTGCATTTTATTTGGCACACACCTTTATCCAGTTTGAAGTTGTGTGTTGGTTGTATGCTGAGATACATTTTCATGAAGCATATGTGGGTTTTGGGGTTACAATGCATTTTCATCTCCACATGTACTCCACTGTTTAACCTGCTAAACTATATATATAACATAAATTAGAAATGCAGATGCCAGCGCTACAAAAGTGTTCAGGAACAGTTTATAAAAGCCGGGGTGACTCGTCCTGGGATATATAATTTTTTTTTTATTGAAATGGCAGAACAAAACGACTGTAAAGCCTGAAAGATGATACAGTATAATTGGTTTGAAGTTATTACAAGTAGCAGAACATTTATATGACTCCTAATTAAGAGTAAAACTAATTATATGGGCTATTAAATAAACTACTGTCTGGTTTGGTACTCGACGATCAATATGTATGATTGTTGAAAGGTTGCATTAGATAATTATTGCAATATGTAACTGAATGATGGTGCAGAACAGCGTTTCTGAGGAATGACTAAGCTGTTACACGGATGGGCGGTGTCTGACTGTCAGGTCTCCCTCCTCCAGAGGTGTCGCTCAAGCGCTTCCACGTCAACGCTTGCTGTGATTGGCCCAGCGGTTGGGTAATTTGAGTCAAAGAGGAACAAGACGCGGCGTGGCGGAACTAGTGTGAGCAGTAACGCAGTTGTATGGTTTATCTTTTTTTTAATACTTTATAATCTGAAAATGGAAACAGAAGAGGATACGACAGAAATAAAAACTGAACCGACTGTCGAACACCAGGGTGTCGATTTCCTGCAACAGACAGGTGAGTTTAAAATAACGTGTAAAAGTGGGGTTACCTACCAGCACAGTGTCGAAAGTACAAAGACGTAAACATAGAGCCTGTTTTTCTGTGTGTACCCGGCTCTGACAGAATACAAGATGAGCCTGTGACCATGGACTGCAATTGTGAAAGTCGGTTGGTGATCAGGTTAAGCCATTGGTTTTATCTGGGAATGACTGATACATAGGATTACAAAATATAAATTAAGATTGATGTAGTGTTCGTGGTTAAAGTGCGCAACAGATTCTAGAATCTCAGGCAGCTCAAAGTTTCAGTTAGGGGTGTAGCTGTTTAAATTATAATAAAACCGAAAAATAAAAAAATATACTTTAAAAGTATACAGCCGAGCCCCTTGCGATTATGTCGACCCTGGCGGAGTTACTGAATAAACTTCGTTCATGTTTGAAACTAACAGGTGGCTAAATTCTAAAATGAAACCGTGGCTTTGCATATCGCCTGCTTGTTTTGTTTCTTTGTAGTGGGAGCCCTTGTTTCGGACTATGGCTGGTACATTCTGTTCGGCGCTCTTGCAGTTTACTTGGTTATCCAGCAGCTGAGCAAACAAAGAGGAGGACAGGAGAGTAGTGGCCCTAGGGACGTTCCAGGTACTGATAAATACAGTCTCGACACATCTCTGCCTTCATGGTTTAACACAGTGGAAATCTATTAAGAATGAGCTTGCAGGTGTTTACAGATGCTGAAGAGCTAATAATGTATAAAGGGATCAGAAGCAATTTTAATAATCAAATAAGCAAGCGGAGCAGTTCTGTACCTTTAGCAACAATATTTTTCAGTTAGATGTAGAATTTCTGAGCCGTGTGCCCAGGCCTTTGTGTAGTTGGTTTGGTCTCTTATATAATGTAAATAAAGAAATGATATTTTCTAGATCCTGCTACAGTTGTGAGGCGTCAAGAAGCGTTAGAGGCGGCTCGCCGGCGAATGCAGGAGGAATTAGATGCTAAAGCTGAACAATACAAGGAAAAACAAAAGCAAGTAAGCGTGCATAGCATAGGTCTGACCCGTAAACGAGAAGGCTGCAAACTCCAGCCTTTCATACAGGTGGTATGAAACGTTTGGATAAAGGGTTTGTTGTTCATCCTCAGCTTGAAGAGGAAAAGAGAAGGCAGAAGATAGAGATGTGGGAAAGCATGCAGGAGGGAAAGAGTTACAAAGGGAATACAAAACTAAGTCAGGTGAGGAATATTATAGCACACTCTCTTATGGTTTGATTTGTTGAACCTGTTCTGTGGGCCAAACGTCTTTTCTCTTTAATTTAGCAGCAAAGCACTGATGAGTCCAGCTCCACATCTGTCTTAAAACCCAAGTCTGGAAAGAAACCGCTGCGCAGTGGTATGTATACAATGATTGCTGCAGTTGTCTGTGTAAATATGCTTTAGAAAATATAAAAAGCAAATTTTACACTGACAGAAGTTAACTGAAGCCTGTTTAATAAATCCCTAGTTTTTGGTGGGATAAAGCTACTGAGGAGGGCTGTAAGAACTGAGTACCAGGATATGACTTATACCAAAAGTACCAACTTTATTAGCAACATTTCAAATGAAAATGTTCTTATTCTTTATTTTCAGGGTAATGCAGATGTAGTAACTGACTTTTTTAGGACTGACAAAAACGGGTTATTTATTAAAATGCTAACTGTGTGTGTTACTTATTTTCACAGGTTTTAATCCCCTGTCTGGAGAGGGTGGAGGAGCTTGTTCATATAGACCCGGTCGTAGAGGTCCCTCTAGTGGCGGATGAGGGTAAATCACGTCAGTGTTTCACTGCTGCAGTGAGCCCTGAGGTATTGCTTCAAGAGCACACACAGACATACTGTGACTAATGCTGGCAGATCTCAGAAAATCAAGACTAATTAAGGTTGTTAGATTGTTAAACAGTTCAACTTTGGAAGTTTTTTTTTTTTAATATTTGGGATGTTTGTATTTGTATTTGACATGTTTGTTGACAATACCTAAATGGTTTCAAATGTTGTTTATTAACACTCCTAGTCAAATATTACAACTGATCAAAAATCAAATGACACTGTAGACCGCCGAAGCTCATAGGGGCAGACAGCTTCCACTGTTACAAAGTCTTTTGAGGGTTGTGACCTGCCAGCTGCACTGAACTGAGTTCATGGCAGGTCTCTTGACTCTCATATGTTTATTTGATCGATTAATTCGATGAGCTGCTGATTTCCTGAGATTGCCCGCTTCCAATGATGTCTTCCTTGTAAATGGCAAACCAGTCAATGGGGAGGACTGATATAGTTCACAAGGTCTGGTGTGTTTCTTGTTTTTTTCCATAATGATGCACCCTGTAATATCTAGTGGGTGGTCACTTTGCCTTGCGTGGATCCATGCTTTCCACATCTTCTAATCTATGTAGTGTGAAGTCTTGGCCTAGGTTGCCATAATGTTATCCAAATGCAATCAAACGCAATGTGATCAACACATTTACAGAAATGTTTCTCATTTTAACTGGCATATATATATACAATTTGAAAGTGTGAACATGTATTTGTCAGTCGAAGCCAATACTATCACAGTGCTGGCCTATACGCCATGCTTCCATTGTAGATTTACCAGTCAAGGCTGAACTGCTGTTAGGTAAGAAGTCCACTCGTCTCTATTAGAATGTCTCCAGGATTAAGAGACTTTATCATATTGGAATTTCAAAGAATGTCTTTGGTATGGAACGCCATTCACATATGAATTTAATGATCCTGTTTATACCAACGTAATTCATGTGGAGTTAGAAAATATGGTTCATTTTTATTATAGAAAACCTTTACCATTTTCAATCCAAATGCATTTTTTTCATTAACTGAAGCTTTAAAACAGTAAATAAACAATTCTAGTGCCATTTTAGTGCTGACTGTTGCATTATGTGAATGCCATTTGTACTAACTCTTTATTAATAAAAAGTGCAGTGGTTCTATTGAGTGTACTGTGTTTATTATATTTTGAAGTATACCTGCCCGAAGCATCAGTAAAGCAAGCCCATATGTTTTTATGACTTGAAGCACTTTTTGTTCTGCATCCAGGGAAGCTTGTATGAATTTGCATATCCGTTGCCGACAACTGTTAATATGTCATAAACCATTCCAGCTAGCATTTGTGTTTTGTTACTAGTTTGGATACGAGTGGTAAGTAGCAAAGAGGCAAAGGGAAAGCTACAAGTATAGCAACTGAACAGATGCTTATTGTACAGACACTCAAGATACAGTAGCAAAATCAGCATGTATGCTAGCTATTGGTACAGAATCAATACCACAAACAGCCCAAGGAAAGAACAAGTTAATGACAACCTACTAACTATCTCTTCTGCAACCTGCCAAAAGACCACCAGAGGGAGCCCACACTCTTGTCCAGAGAATTTATTGTTCAGTTGCACATTACATATCTAATCTACAATGTTTGCCTATCACAAATGAAGTTCACTGCATAGTTTGCAAACAAACTAACAACATTGTTAATTGCATGTATATTTTAAATATCATGTTGATATTACCGTATCCTTAAAACAGGGGTCTCTAACCTTGGTCCTGGAGGGCTGATATCCCTCCTGGTTTTTGTTCTAACTGTACACTAAATTAATTGTACCAATTAAGCCTTTAATAAGCACTTAATTGGTCCAACTAAGTAATGTATAGCGTACAGTTGGAACAAAAAGCAGGAGGGACACCAGCCCTCCAAGTCCAGGGTGGGAGACCCCTGCTTAAAACACTGTCCTGTAGCCCCCTATAGTATTTTATTTTGAATTTGTTTTTTCTATTCTATTTATGTTAATCCACTTTCATGCTGTATAGGTTGTTGGTGGTTTACACAAAACACCTGAGTGATACTGAATGAGAGTTATTCTTGCAGTGGACAATGGAACTGCTCACTCCCTAAGCCTCTGCAAGTACTGTGAGGTTTCAGGGTGCTGGGCTTCTGCAGCAGCCCCTGGGCTCAGTGTGAAGTCAGCTGGAGCCAGGTCTTGTGGTTATAATGCCCTTTGTCTTTGAAATCCTGTTCCTTAGAGTAACCGAGATGCTGACTCAGTAAATCTTTTTAAATCTAGGTTTAACACTGGCTTTTGGTCATTAGTTAGCATTATACTTTTCTCTGATATGTCTTTGTGTAAAGAGCTCTCTCATGCCTACATGAAGAGTGCTATAAAAGTATAAGTGGTTTACACAATATACACATTTTGTTCCTCTCAAGCCACAGGGCTATTGTACAGGTAGAGTGACGGATAACAATGCAGATAAACCTGTAGAAATGGGGTGGAGACAAGGTTGGAACATTTGTTCTATTAGTATATCTGAATAAATTATTATCCCAATTCAAATTCCCATCCCATGAGTGCATTGGTACCACCCAAATGTTATCTGTTTTCTAGAATAACTTGGGTTGGGGCTATTGCCCATTTTACCTCACTGACAACCTTTGTCTTCTCTTAAATACTTGCAAAAGATTTGAATGAGCAATCCGTCTCACAAGTGCAGTGGTGCCCCATATGTATGGCTAGTTTCCCACTATTTGTTTGAAATTTTCTGAGCACATAGGATCTATCCCAATAATGTTGCACCAGTTAAGTGATACATCAAGGGGATAATGTGTAGCTGCTGGAGCACACTTTAAAACCCCCTTTTAAAAGAATATGTTAAAGCTGTGTTCATGTGAGTAGCAATGTAGTGTAATACAGTTCCCAATTCTAAAACATTGTCTTATTATTAAAAAATAATACCACTGCTAAAGACGGTAGAGTCCTTCACACGCTCTGTATCTGTTTTGACAGCCTGAAATTACTGGAAAAAAGATTTATAGTACCTGTTTTACTAGTTTACAGAGCTCCCATTCAACCAGACCGCATTTTTGAGAGTCTAATTATGTTTCTTTTTTTTTTTTTTAAATATCTGGCCACATAGTACACAATCTGATCATACAGTACTGAAGGGGTAGATCAATAAATAAAAAAAACACAGCACTAAGGACCCACATTACTTTCTCTGTTTCATGCCCCTAATTTAAAACAAATGTGCCCGTTTAGACAGTTTGATTTAAAGATGCCCTAGACAGAGTAAGGAAATAACCCCGAGGCAAAGAGAAACAAAATCACTGATCATTTTACTGATTAATTAATTTTGCATAGGAATTTATTAAGTAAAATTTGGTAAGTCTATGAAACGGCAGAGAATCTGTCAACAGCGACTCTTTCAAAGCACTTTGAAAGGGAAACAATACTTGTTAATATGAAGTTTGTTTTTTAATATCCAATACAATCAGATCACAATTTTAAACCGTATGCGCCAAAAATGTAAAATATGCTGTCATTGCGTAAATGCGGCGGCGTGCTAACCAGACTTCGGGCTCAGATATTGTGTTTATTTTTCCTGCATATTTAATTACAATATTGAATTGGTTTGGGTATAAAACAAATATTGTTTTAATACACACAATAAAAACACAAGACGCCAACATTATTCATTTTAAACATTTTTGCAGATAAGTACAAAAGTGAATAAGTAAAATCACATGGATTAACTAACGCCCCACTAACTCCACGACCCCAGGGGAAAGACGCATTTATAAAGCAAAAAATTCTTCCAACACCCTGCAGTACGAGCGAGCTTCACTTTACACCAATCAGATTGGCGCAATGGAAGCCGAGCTAGGTCAAGCGTTGCTTTAAGCCGCGTAGCAGCATGACGTTTTGGGCATTCTTTCAATGGCGAGATAGAAGAGAGGATGGAGGAGATTCCCCAGCTAAGAAGGATGAACAGGGAAAGCACATAATTATCTGCTGAAATGGAACAATACCGGTTTTAATGGTTAGATGAGTAATACGAAGAGGGCGTTTTAAGAGGAAGGTACATTAAAACTGCTGTGTTACTACGTGTGCAGTCAGTCACACAGCAGGGAGGAAAGGGGGTCTTGTCTATAATGACAGAGAAATCCGAGCATTCTGGAGGTGCCTGGATTCGGGAAACAAGATTGCTTTAGAGAGACCCTTTAAGAATAAGCGGTGAAACCGAAAAAGTTGGCTTTATTGTTGAGAATGGCTGGACGAAGCTGCAGATCATGGTTCAGTGTGCTTTTGGGGCTGGTGGTCGGGTTTACCCTGGCTTCCTTTGTAATCTTGCCAAGGGCCACAGAGCTGAAGAACGCCGGACACAAGCGAGCGAGTACGGGCGGCTGCGGGCTGCAACGGGGTCTGCGCAGAGAGTACAGCGGCGCACAAGTTTGGCAACCGCAACAAGATAACAGATTGCTGTCAACAGACAAACCGGTGCCCAGATCTAAGAATTTCCTCTTTGTCGGCGTAATGACAGCACAGAAGTATCTGGATAACCGGGTAGTAGCTGCTCATAGGTACGTGACGGTGCTGGGTTAGGGTTACCTTTACCGTTATGTACTGCAGTACTAATAACTGCGTGGATTCTCTGTGGTATTTTTATTGTCTAAATATGTATTTAATATTTTGTTTATAATTTGGTGAGTTTTATCACGTGCCATTTGTAACAACAGAGCAGCTTGGTCTAAAGTTAAGATTTTGGTTCAGGTAGCTTGCACAGTGTCCTGGATGAAGACATTTGACAATGGGACAGTTTGGGACAAACTATGCCTAATTAGTAGTTATGGACATTTTAACATGTCTATTGTTCCCCAAAAATATGTCCTCCAAATTTGTCTTTTTCAAGAACACATGATTTAAACTGCAGAATGGCTAAAGAAAAGGAAGGCTCCCTGAGCTAAGCTGAGGGGGTATTGCTTAACATTTCTGATATTTGTTGCTGGAAAAACAGAGTTAGATTTAATTTAGTGAAACTTAACTGGGGTTGCCGTGATCCTTTTGCAGAAGTTTTCCTTCTGCAAGATTTGAAAATAAGGAACACAGTCTTTTGATGAGGAACATTAGAATTATTGTTCAGTTAATGAACAGTTCATTTTTATATTGAACAGATGAGAAGCAATCCAATGCTTTGTTTTTAGTGACTGCATTCAGTGCCAGATTTTGGATACAAATCAGGAGATCATTAAAAAGTGAGCACTGAGAATATAACAATGCATCATATAGCCGAAAATGTATTTTTTATGCATTTGCATTCATGCTTCTGCAAGAATAAATTGTGGAAGGCATTTGCAAAAACGAGTGGATTTTTATTTATTTATTTAATATTAAATAAAGAAATTGTCAGAATACTCCTCATGTATTTGTATTTAGTCAGTTTTTGTCAAAATTGCTCAGTCTGGTGTGGAGGATTTTTAGGAGTGTGCCAGTTTTAGTTCAAGCAAACACTGCAAGCTCACTTGTTGGCAGAATCAGAAAATGTGCAGCTCCAAGTCTGAACTTGGCTGTTGTCTCTCCTGCCTTTTGGTTTAACAGGGTGTCTTTTCCTGTCTGTGAGGAACAGGTCAAGTCTTTGACACTTCAACCACCAATTTAGGGTTCCAGTCTTAACCAAGTTTTAACCAAGCTTTTTAAATGAATTATCCAAAGTGTGTGGAAATTTTAGATTTCACTTTACACCTATGTTTACCTATGCAATACAACAAAACCATTGCCTTTACTTATATATGTATGTATGTGTTCATTATACTGAGCCTAAAGCTAAACGACAGCAAGGCTTTGCGGGTTGATTATTGTACCTTTTATTGCTACTTTGCTCCAAATGGTGGGTTAGTCAAATAGATCTAGTACTAGTCTATTGATACACATTACACAAGTAGCTCATCATGTTTTGTAGTGACATCATCATGTTTCATAGTGACATCAAAGAATAAATAAATAAAGAATGCATGCTTTGGTTTTCAGGACCTGGGCTCAGACAATCCCTGGCAAGGTGGTGTTTTTCTCCAGCGAAGGCTCAGACTTGTCCTTGCCCATCCCCGTTGTAGCGCTGGAGCATGTGGACGACTCATACCCGCCCCAGAAGAAGTCCTTCATGATGATCAAGTACATGCATGACCACTTCCTGAACCAGTACGAGTGGTTCATGAGGGCAGACGACGACGTCTACATCAAGAGCGACCGGCTGGAGAGCTTCCTGCGCAGCCTCAACAGCAGCGAGGCTCTCTTCCTGGGGCAGACTGGCATGGGCGCCAGGGACGAGCTGGGGAAGCTGGCGCTCGAGCCGGGAGAGAACTTCTGCATGGGTGGCCCGGGCGTGATCATGAGCAGAGAGGTGCTGCGGAGGATGGTGCCCCACATCAAGACCTGCCTGCAGGAGATGTACACCACGCATGAGGACGTGGAGGTGGGCCGCTGTGTCAGGAGGTTCGCAGGAGTGCAGTGCGCTTGGTCTTACGAGGTGAGGATGCTTTATTATTGCCTTTTTGTTCCTTCACACCAGGTGAGTGGCTTGGATGTACTGGTTTGGGTCCAGGCTTGGTACAGACTGATCTTTTTAAATATACTAACATTTCTATGTTCTTCTTCTATGACACACTTCACTCTGAGATCCAGAAACAACTTAGGAGACAGCTGGTAGGAATTGTAAATATGTGTTAAACTATTCCATTTGTGTCAAAATGTGATAAGAATTGAAATGTTTTTAGTTTTTTTTTATGGTCATTGTTGTAAGGTATTGGAGCGCAATAGAGGAGGAGCTGGTTAAAGTGGTAATAACACAATTACTGATTGACTTATTTAACTATCTTAATTTTACTTTGTCGAAGTAAACAACCAAAGCACAGACTTAACCTTTGGTATTGATATTTATTTTTCATTGCACAGCATTCTTATAGAAGCTGCATTCCATTGAAATGTGAAGTGGGTGTGACTGCCAGACATGACGTCATCAAGTCTTAAAATCTCAGCCTTTTAAATCTCTTTTTTGACTCTGTTTTGATTGTAATTTGGATGCTGTAAAGGGCAGTGTCATGATTTTTAGCCTATAGATTGGAACGTTTTGTTACTTGTACTATGGTATGGCCACTTTTTGTTTTTATTTGTTTTTCTAGTCCTGGTCTTTCAGAGAGAATATTCATTTTAGCTAGTTGCAGATTAGTGGAGAGTTGTTTCAGAGCTTCAGTAACTGTAAGATTACAAAGGTCAGTAAACCAAGCAAGTTCTCCAGGGATCTAATCCACTAGTTTGTAGGGGCCAAGGTAATTTATAACAAATGTGTGAGCTAGTACTAAATGGGTAATGGTCCATTATAAATCAAAGTGGATTTTAGAATTCTTGGTATCTTTACAGTATATCCAAACTCCTTTTATGTAAGTCAGATTTGCTTTTGAAGTTTTAAACCTTACTTTATAAACAAAAAAATAAGTTTGTTTTGGTCTTCTAACTGTAGTAAAATCATCATTTAAATAAAGTCCAGTTCTTTTTGTAAACAAAGAACTGTGTGAAGCAGTCTTTTTTGAAACAAACAAAAAGAACAGTTAAAAAAAAAAAAAAGAAAAACCACATGCTCTGTGTTATTGGAGGAAAAGAGACACTGTAGTAAAGTACTGCACATTGTGCTCTAACCTACTGCACATCAGGCTGGGATTTGACTACAGAAGGACAGAAGACAAAAAGGGTTAACACGTAGAAATCCACCATAATAAAATGCTTCCTTGAGGCTCCTTGGCTTGTGATGAACCTGAAAGGGGTAGAAGTGAGTGGGTGCAGTTAAGGCTGCAAATCGGAGCACTTATGGCAGCAACTGCTGGTGTGATTTTTGTTGGAAAGCAATCGTTTCTTTTTCTTTCTTGTTGACTCTGCACCTCTGCTTCTACGCTTCTCTGTGATAGCCTGGCTCCACTGTGGGCAGCGGCTTATCTGTGATGCAGTGGAAACAACTGTGCAATTGCAGCATTGTTTCGTGTATTTTTGATACCGTAGGAGTGATGTTTTGAACGCACTAATGCTAGTTACAGTGTCTGTAATTTACAAAAGATGACCAGCCTTCAGGGAATTGGCCGCAAACTGATGGGACGTGTTCAGTATTTTTGTATTTTCATTCTTGACGACAAGCATAATTCATCATTTTACTTTTAGTCTAATATAGTGATGAAATTAGTTTTTTTAAACATACACTGCTGATTTTGCAGTGTTTAAGCACTGAACTAATACAAAGTCTGCCCCCATTTTTTTTTTCTGAGATGAATAAATCAGTTCTAATGTAATAATCCATAACTGCTGTATTTTCTTGCTAGTTTTGGTACATATAGATATTATTTCCTTTTCAGAAATAAACAGAGACGACTTGTCACTTCAGTATGACCCATTTTAACCTCCTGCAAAAACAATTTGCACGAGCACTCCAGCACCACGGTGTTGATTGGTTCTCTGATGGACAGATTGTAGAACCGTTTCTAAAGATAATTTCCTGTAGTATATCAGACCGCCCAGCCCACCTACCCCTGTCCTTAACCTGCCTGCATCTCTTATACATGTTTTGAATAATGCAGTACGTGTAATTGGAAACCAAGCAATGGGAATCCTGGGGAAAAAGGGAACATCTGTTGAAAGCAGTTGCCTGGCTTGGAACACAAGCTAATCGGACCACTTGTTGATTGTTAAACAAATTAACTAAGTATTCGTCCTCTGCTTCTGTAAACACCCGCGATTTAGAGAACACACACCAGAAGATGTAAAACATGACACACGGTTGTTTTTATAAAATCTTTCAACTGGCTTACATGTTCAGATCAGGTCAGAATTCTCACTGCACCACACTGGCTGTAATGCAAACATCTTGTGCTTTATCTCCTTCCGATGCTGCAATGAGTCAGTGTGAAAGCTTGCAGATTGGAGACTGATTCAGTATGAAATACTTTCTAGCAGTCTAGGGTAGTGCAGGGAGCCTTTTTTTTCTGCGAGTTTAACCCTTTTCAGCGTTTAAAATTGCCAAGTTGCTATACAGCAACCCGGTTATACTTTACCTCTGCATACTTATAGCATGCTACTGTATGTTGATAGTGTTTTTCAGGTGTGCATACTACGGAGGGTCATTAAGGACACTGGGGGGGAATAACAGCAGAAAAATCAGAAGATAATTGGCTCAGGATCTGGAGATTTAAAACCACTATGTCGAGATCTCATTTAGCATTCAGAATCTTATTACTTTGCTCGTGTCCTTGTTGGGCCACCATCGCATTCAGTAGATCTAAGTTACGGCAATGTGAATTTTCACAATACAAATGAATAAACAGTCTTTTGAGGCAGTGCGCCCAGCATGAGGGAGACCTCAGCTCATTTTCAGATATCCTGTGGCTTCTCTTAAAATTACACATGCCCTACTGTCTTTCTTCTATAAGTAGCTGTTAAAAAAATCTAAAATTAGACCTTTAAACAGACAGCTGTTTACCCTATATAATGGTGTTGGTTACAGACCAGTGACCCTACTGTAGTTGGGAGCTACAGCAGCAGTAGTGTTTTTTTTTTTACAGTGATACAGTCTCTAGTGCTGGTATCTAGTGATCAGTATGTTGTGCAGGTAAACCTTAGTATTTTGGTGGAAAGGGCACTGCAATGCCAATAACCCCTGTCTGTCATGCCCCCCTAGTAAAAAGAACGTTGCTGTGTAAGTTTGCCATTTGCCTTGCAGAGAGAAAATGGAAGAAAAACGCCTGTCTTGTTGTGATGGCAGGAGGGTTCAATCCATCCTGAGATTGCAGCTCAAACTTGGCGTGTCTCTCTAATCCTTAATGACAGGGAAAATGAACCTGTACAATCAGTTGGGTATTGCTATTGTCTTAAGTGAACATCAGCAAGAATGATATCCCAATATGATTCCCTGTCAACAAGGCTGGGATGGTTCATGTTTAAGTAATTCCTATTAAATTTAAATGAAGTGCACAAGCTTGACTGTACTTTCGAACCATGCTTTATATGTGCGTGTGTGTTTGTGGCTCAAGGTCATGTTGATCTTAATTAAACAAGCTACACACCAATCCAAAATCAATTGCATTATTTTCATGAACCCAGATTGTAGGCCTATGTGTCTCTGAGCTGTTAAACTTGTATTTTGGGGTAGATCTGCCATGTAAGACGATGTCTGCTTCAAAGTGATAGAATGCTGGTTGCACTGCTTGCTGCGTGTTCTCCTCCCCTGTCTTTTCTTTTAAGGTTTACTGTCTCAAAGCTTCCTGTGTTAGTGTACTGTATTGTTAAATGTCACAATTGGTCATAAAGTTGCTTTACAGATCTCTTCTAATGAGACACCTGTGCTTCAGTGTTTAGCTCTGTTAATTACCCCCTCCCCCTATCAATCTGACACACACCCACTGTTTGACCGAGTACTGCAGTCTTCTTCATGGGACAGACGTCAAGTTAATTTATACAACACTGTACTGTTTCAAAAGACTTTATTCGAGGTTGAACAAAACCTTCGATTGTACAATGAAATCTCATTCTATGTACAGAGTTCTCTTTTATCAAAGTGAATATGGTTTTCTTTTTTTTAATTGAACTTAATTGAACTGGCTTTGATGTCTACCTATCGGATATCACCAAATGCCTGAACACATCATTAGTGTCCAGTTTGACTTGGTTAACCCATGATTAAACAATAGTTATGACTTTTTAGAGTACTATAAATGTTTGCTAAATTCCTTTTTGTTCCTGTCCTTATCCGGTCTGTAAAGCCGCATTTCCATGGACCCATGTTCCACCAGCAGTAAGACACTGACCTATGTTTAATCACAGCACTGACACTGATGGGCTAGTTTAACATGTTTAATCCCTCTCCCCCCCCCCCCCCCCCCCAACCACACATCTCTTCTTGTTTCGAAGGCTGCTTTGCGTTCAGGCTGTTACCAAAATGAAATGGAATGCAGAGGGCTGGCAGAGGGCAGTCTTTGTCATGCTCATTGAGAAACATTCCCAGAATATGCTTCAGGAAGCCTGTGGGCTGGCCAGTGTGTTAACCCTCTTCACCACCTCCATACTATAATGTAAAACTGATAACAAGCACAGATATAAAAAGCCAATGATTTTATTTATTTATTTTATTTATGCATCCCCAAGCAGATTCAAGAGGTTTTAAATTGAACCCTTCATATCATCTTCACGCTTTTGTGAGTATAAGGGAGGGAAGGGGGAGTCAATCCTGAGAATTAGCTTTTGCAGATCAATACAAAGTATCAGTTCGAGAAACTGAAACTGGTGACTATAGAGGTTTTTGAAAACTAGGGGGGTGGGGGTGGAGGGGGGGGGGGGGGGGGGGGATCAATACTGCATTTCAAAAAGGAGAAAAGAGTAGTCTGCTGCTTGTGGATGTGTCATTTCCTGAATACACATACTCTCAATCAGACTTTCTGCCACTTCCTGTCACCCTCCCTCTTCAACCCCACTGAGGTCTCCCTTTTAAGCATGCATTTACAGATTTAACAGAGTGCGCTACTAATTCACTTCCGAAAGTGTTTCCAAACACTGTCCCTCATGGGAGCAAGAGAAGGATATCTGTTTGAGCTCTAATGATAAATTACCTATGCCTTTAACCCCTTTCCCTCCTAAAATGCTGTGCAAAAAAAGCTGCATCTATGGAGGAGAAGGTTAGCATGCTTTCAAAATTGAATCATTTCAACCTCAATGTTACAGCTTTACAGATTGTCTCCTGTTTCAAAAATGCTATATACAACATACAGCTGTTTTGAGTCACATATTCCTTTTTTTTTTTTTTTTTTTTTTTTTTTTAAATACAGTTTTTAGTGCTCTGTAGGGTTTTTCGTTTACACTATTCAGGGTAATAAACATGTCACTATAATACGTCTCTATTTTTTATTTAGTATTTTAGGGAAAGGTTTAAACAAGTTATTTGAGTGCTATGACTGCTTTTTGGAGTTTGAAGTTTCAGACCATAATCTTAAACTTGAAAGGGGGACCTCCTCTTAGCTAGTAGCCCCAGGGAAGCTGAAACATGAGTATTGCATTTAAAATTGCCAGGCGCTGTGATGGGGGAATTGTTGGCTGTTCTTCTGCTTCCTCCAACTAAGATACTATATGATGCTGTTTGAAAAGTCCTGCAGATGATGGGGAGGGAGATATACAGTAGTCTCTGAGGCTAAGAGAACAACCCTCGGGAATCAAGCATAGTGTTCTCTTAGCCAAAGTGTTCTCTAAGACACAGCTGAACAGCAGACACAATATGCCAAGGCCAATCACGATATGAATCAATAAATACATGTACATGACTCAGCATATGAAATGAACAGAACAAGTAAGAGAAAAGCAATTAGCAGGCATATGATAATAAACTAATGTTAGTAAATGAACTGACAAGCTAAATTAATAAATCGTATATGGTAAAAATGCAGCAGAGGCTATAACAGTCATTATGAATACGAGAGCTCTATTCAAGACAAGCATGAATTTTAACATGGTGGTTATTAACACAGCACCCCTACACACCTTAAAAAAAATTACAGCAGCTCTAGATTAAATGTGAATACAGGAGCAATATTCAAGACCTGCACAAAGTTAGTGAACACAATAGTGTAACAACAATCCAGGACATTGGGGAACTCCTGGCTTTGTAATAAATAAGGTAGAAGCCTTTCTTTTGGTTCTTTAAAACACACCACTTATGCCACAACCATAATGAAAGAATAATTGCGTGAAAGACCCTGACATTGAATGAGTCCTCAAATGATGTTCAAAGCTTTTAAAGTTTCTGATTTGATGATGATTAGTTATGTTACAGAACAGTACTGTGCAAGTTTGAATTAGTTAGCAACGAATCGCTAGATGCCAAAAAGGTGTTCTTTTTAGAAGCTCCTATGCCTTTAGGCGGCGCATTTACAATGGTCAAATTACATTTCACTACAAGGTCACTAAGCTGATGTGTTATCCTGGGAGGTGTTCCTATATGCTGGGACTACTGTACCCAAAATACAAAAAGCTTCGGAGAATCAAAATAAATTGATGACCTAAATTGTTGTAAAATTGTACACTGGTATCTGTGTCATAAAATGATTATTTTTTATTTAGTTTTACTATGTTGTTCAATATACTGTAACCATGTGCAGTACTATTACTAAGGCATAACCAGTACAATATTTTTTTTTTTTTGTGTGTGTGGATTATTAATGCATGTGTGTTTTTGAATGTGAAAGGAGAGAGCTGTTGCAAAGTTCATCTCTTCATCGCTAAGAAATGGATGTTTACTGTGCATCGCAAGAAACAAGCCACGACCAACGATTCCATAGTCTTGTAGTAAATGCACATGCTTCTGCATACTGACAGTGATATAAAACGACACAAACGATCTCTCTCTCTGAGGAATCCTGTTTCCATGCTAGTGGGGTGTGTTGAGCTTGTACTACAAGAGAATGTAAAAGTCTTGATGTGCATTAAATAGAGAGCTGATCAAAATCCATTCATATTTATTGTTCTGATTGTGGGATAATGTTTTATCAGGTGTACAGTCGTCCAAAAAAGGTCATACATATAAGAAAAGCACCTATCTGAGCCATAGAAACGTGAGCTTCAGATACACACTGGAGCACAACTATGCTGTGGACCAAAAGGTGTAGCTCATCGTCGGAACCGTTATTTGCCCATTTTAAAAGCTATTCTGACCTTTTTTTAAAAGGTCTGTGTTGCAGCCCAAGGTATCCTAATAGAAATTGTAAAGGGAACATTTTATGAAAGGAATCTAATAATTTAGAAAGAAATAAAACTAACAGGAAAATTCTCTCGACAAGGAGCAAACTACTTACAACCTTAATTTAGTTTCTTGCACAATGATTTTATTCCTTTCAGAAACATTTTCTTTGCCTTTGCATTTGTGCTTTTTAGGTGCTCTCCAGTCTGTGAAAAAAAGATACTGTTATGCAGGAACACATGCTAAGCCACACCAAACCCTAGCTTTAGCAGCCTCAGTACGGTTGCCAAGCCCTTAACTCCTCTGAGTTTTCTTTTTAAAATTTTCTGCACAGTTGTGCCTTGGCCAATCTTACCAGTCATCACTTACTCTATTTGCAAAAGGCCAGAAGCATTTCAGTTGTGCTCATGCCAGTGCCTGTCAGAATCTCGGCAGTCTCATGGGGCGCTGGCATGGGCCCGGGTCCCAGTAAGCCATGGTAACTGCCTTCCTGTAGGCTTGGTTTTTCAGGCAGACACTTGTAATCTTGTGCCTTCTGTCTCATTTAGATCTCTCCTTGTACCCAGGAGTCCCTCATTTCTCTCTTTGCCTTTCTTTAAGCCACTGGCCCCTGTTACAGATTTATTTAAATTTTTTATAAAGGCTATGACCCTCTCTGACTCATTAGGTACTTTTGGGAAGAACATCTGAATACCTCCTAAGGGAATTTCTATGAACCAATCAATCTTTATTTTATATAGCGCCTTTCATAGTGGACCACAATCACAAAGCGCTTTGCTTTGAATGCCATTTGATAAATTAGAAAAATAAGAAACGAGGCTCCTTTCACAGGGGTTGTTGATTACTGGTAGCTCTAGCGGCAGCGTGTTTGTCATTCTAGCATGGCTATATTTCAACCCCCAGCTTAGTGTTGGGAGCCACTGTGGTGTTAGGCTTACTTGAAATGAGAACTTCTCTGTAGACATTTTATGAACTGTATTTGTGTGGGTGTGTGTGTGTGTGTATTTATGATGGACTCCTAAGGCTTCAGTAACACATTTTAAGTGATGTCCTCTGGCTGATATTACATAAGTGTGAAGAATATTAATGGTGCATATTAACTGAAATCTTTACGCTAATGATCGAAAACCATTCAATGGTTGTCTGCCGATTAGTGAAGAGCAGAATGAGAGAGGTGTCGGGCAGGAAGGCATGTAATGCTAAGGGTCTTTTTTCAAAGCATTTACTCCAGTCTTTGTGTAGTCTAAACAAATGGGGGTGGGTGGGGGGGGGACACTAGAACCAAACAACTAAGTAATATATTTAAGCATTCTCAATGTGTTTTTATTTTCATTTTTGTAATGTCAACATCATTATATTTTCCTTTCAAAAAATAGCAGTTCATAATTAAAGAACGGAGGAAACATGCTGAAAATATGGTCCAAGTTGTCTGCATTTAATCTAAGCATCAGGGTTAATAGGTTGACCGCTGTATTCCTCAGGGACCCAGCTAACATGATTGAACAGCATTTAATACTGATAATGAGGCAGCAACTTCTCTGAGGAAGTTACAGGTCTCTTTGCGCTTGCCCACTGTAGCCAGGAGAGCATGGTGTTGACCCCAGACCTCTGACTTCTGACCCGCTGAGTTCCACGGCGTACCTAAGTGCATCGGTACAGATATGTTAGCTTGTACAGTACGTTTTTAAATGGCTTTTGTTTTGTTTTGTGTTCAGGAACAAAGTTTAATTTCCTTTCTTTATAAGAGTTTTTAAGATATTAGTGGCGTTCTACAACATAATACTGTAAATTAAATTATTTGGTAGCAAATAAAAAGGCATGTCCAAGAAACTGTATTTACAGATATTTAAGCTAGGTATAGTCTACTGCTTATGCAAAACAAAGCCCATGTTCTCTACTCTTCCAAGCTGGTGTGTAGGTGGTCAGTGTTGTCTTTTTACCAGTAGTTTAAAATGGGTGAATGTTAATAAAACACCTGCATGAACTCCAAAGAAAATGCGTTGAAGGATGTTCTAATAATCCCTTGCAAATCTGCTTCGCATTTAAGGAAATCTGATACTCAGAGTTCAGTGAATTGCCATCTGCTGTGCAGGAGTTTGAAATGAAATACTAAATTACTTGAGATTCTACAGGGTCCTCTTGTAAAAGGGAATGTATTCAACATTGGTTATCCTTTGATTTTAATAATAAACATTATAAGACATTTCACATTATCCCAGCTTTTAATCTGCTTTTTATCCCCCTTGTTTGTTTCCCGGCTGTAATTCAGTTGTTAATTGTAATTTAATATGTGCTGCAGTTTTTAGGAGAGATGGATAATGTAGTTGGATATAAAAAAACATGTAGTTGCTTTGGCTAAACCAAAACTAAAGTTGTATTAAATAAAATGTATACATACAGTACACCTGCATATATGCATATATAACTATTATATTGGCCTACACAGTACTGTTATTGTAATCAATGCTAGCAACTGTATCATTTTACTGTAATTTCAGTAACAAGGGACGATATACAAATTATAATGAATCACTAACATGCTAGGGTATTACTATTTTTATTTTTAAGTAATGAACGTGTTAAACGTGTAGTTCTAGGCTTGCACATACTGTACTCCTTTTAAAAAGTGTAATATTTTTAGATATGAAGGCTAATCACGCCCTTTGAATGTTTTCTGTACAAGACTTCAGTGTTGCCTTTCCAGTTTGGGTACATTTCCAATACATTTAAGATGCAGGTGCTTTTAGAATATCATCTGCAAACTTTGTTATAGGTTGAAGTTGGGGTGTAGTCTAAACCAAACTGTGTAGCCCAAACAAGTGTAAGAGGTGTAGAAACCCATGACCGTACGAAGTGGGTCAGCATTCACAGTACCCCTGGTTACAGGGGATAGGTTGATGCTGGGGGGTAGTCATGATCTCGTCTGGAATTGCGCCTGGAGAAAAACGGTTAAGAATCCGTGAAAGCAGCAAAGCGCTCAATTTTATAGAAAACAATGTTGCCATTCCAGTTTTTGTACATTTCCAAGTAGTGAAGCTGCAGATTTAAAAAATAATAATTTAACACAGACATTCAGACTAAACTGGTAAAACAGGTGCTGTTGAATGTTATCAGGAAATATTCTTGTGACATTCATTGTGAAGTGTTCACAGTCCCCCCCTGGTTACTGGTAATTGGGGGTGTAGGCGTGATCACGCCTCATCAGGAATTATGCCTAAAGAAAAATAGTTACAGATACATTTTTGGAGCACAGGTTAACTTTGTATCGGGCAAAGGTCAAGTAGCTTCACAGCACACCCATGTAGAATGAAGCAAGGAGTCACAAGTTCAGTCACAAAACTAATTCAAACAAATACAAATGATATTCCCCAAAAAGAAACAATACATTCTTCAATAACTGTATTGCATCAACCACAAATAAATGCTAACAATTAGCACTTAACAATTATTTTAAGTGGCTTTTCAAAGAAATGGCACAAAGGGTTATTAGTTGGGTTTGTAGATGGCAGATAGACAGTAACACTTTTTTAGTGATTGGAAAGCGTTTTTACAGGTCAGCTCTGTGAATTTGTTTTGCCCCCACAAGTTTTGGACCTAAATCCCGCCGGTTGTACTGCTGCTACTGTTGTAATTGACAGTAACAAGGGACGATATACAAATTATAATGAATCACTAACACGATAAGGTATTACTATATTATTATTTTTTTTCGTATTTCACATAATGAACAATAGCCTACCTTCTTTAACATCTCGTTCTAGGCTTGAACATACCGTACTCCATTTAAGAAGTAATGTCAATATTCAATTATGTGAAGGTCTTGCTTATTTATTTGTTTGCATTAACAAAAAGGACTTGATCCCTAAGAAGAGATTGAGGTAAAGCAATACAAATACAAGCCAATTTATCATTTGGAGACACAGTAGTTGCCGCTTATAAAAAACCTCTCTGTTCCCCAAAAAGTTGTATTTACCGGAAGTTGCCAATAAGCAAAAAACCCCCGTTTTCAAGTGTATTCATGTGGAACGACGATATTTACTGTAGTTGTATAAATATGGCACTGAAGTACATGTGTTTTAAATGTTAGTGTTAAAAAAACAACATGAGAAACACAAAATACCCAAACATAGAACTGTTTACTTCACGCATGTGTAAAACAAAAAAAAAGGGAGTAGGCTTGAATAGTAGTACACAACGTTGTACTACAATTGTCCTTACAATGAATAAAGCAAACATAAAGAATGTGTTGTACTTACAATCAGTTCTAAAGAACACAATTTTAAAATAAGGAATTGTCCAATGTTGTCTGCTTTTTAAGATGTACTACCGACTGCTGTAAATCCATCTCAATTTTGAGTGCAGCTTCGCAGCCAGTTTCAAAGCCACGATTCTGGCGTATCATGCGGACAATGTCAGTCTCCTCGTCTGATGCAGTACCCTGTGACTCTTCACCCTGAGGGTGCTTAGCAGCACCGACTGCCTCATGATGTGCATCAGTGAGCTCACCTACTGCCATAACTCGGTCTGCCAGAAATCTGCAGTTGCGAAGTTAGTGTGTTTATAAAGCTGCATGAAGCATGCACATAAATAGTTGCTAATATCAGAATTGCATTAACATTAAAGTCTATGGGACGGGATTGGTTCCTGGGAAAATGTTGCTAATAACCGAAAGTTGTCTTATCAGGGTTGTTAATAAACGGCATCTATTGTATCTCAAATTGCATTGAGATACTGTGAAATATTTTGAGATATCTCAAATGGATGTACAGATATATTTAACTGTTTTTCTAGCATGGTACGCCAAAGTGTCATTTATTGATATCTCCAGATAACTTCATGTTCATTTTTAGCAATATCGCTAAATCGTTTTTAAGAACTCTGTAAATGATTAGATATTGCTAAATGAACAGGAAGTCATTTCGAGATCTTAAATTGAATTTCAGATATCTGAAAATGATTAAAAGGTATCTCAAAAACTTTGAGATGTCTTAATGATTTAAAGATATCTGTAAATGTGTTTGATACCTACTTTAAAGCTCCATTTAAAGATCTATCTGGAAATAATTTTCAGATATATCTAAATATTTAGATACTGTATCTTTAAAATGATTTAGAGAGATCTTTTAAATATTTAGAAATCTGGAAGTCATTTTGAGATGTCTTCAATTATTTCGAGATATATAAATGATAAATTGGCTTGAAGGCTAATTATGTCTTTTGAATTAAAGCCACAAAACTGTTTTGTTTGAGTGTAGTCCAAACAAAACTGTGTAGCCCAAACAAGTGTAAGAGGTGTAGAAAAACACAAACACACAAAGTGGGTCAGTGTTCACAGTACCCCTGGTTACAGGGGATATGAAGCTGGGGTGTAGTCGTGATCGCGACTCGCCTGGAATTGCGACAGAAGAAATACAATAAGAATCCTTGAAAGCAGCAAAGCGCTCAATTTTATAGAAAACAATGTTGCCATTCCAGTTTTTGTACATTTCCAAGTAGTGAAGCTGCAGATTTAAAAAATAATAATTTAACACAGACATTCAGACTAAACTGGTAAAACAGGTGCTGTTGAATGTTATCAGGAAATATTCTTGTGACATTCATTGTGAAGTGTTCACAGTCCCCCCCTGGTTACTGGTAATTGGGGGTGTAGGCGTGATCACGCCTCATCAGGAATTATGCCTAAAGAAAAATAGTTACAGATACATTTTTGGAGCACAGGTTAACTTTGTATCGGGCAAAGGTCAAGTAGCTTCACAGCACACCCATGTAGAATGAAGCAAGGAGTCACAAGTTCAGTCACAAAACTAATTCAAACAAATACAAATGATATTCCCCAAAAAGAAACAATACATTCTTCAATAACTGTATTGCATCAACCACAAATAAATGCTAACAATTAGCACTTAACAATTATTTTAAGTGGCTTTTCAAAGAAATGGCACAAAGGGTTATTAGTTGGGTTTGTAGATGGCAGATAGACAGTAACACTTTTTTAGTGATTGGAAAGCGTTTTTACAGGTCAGCTCTGTGAATTTGTTTTGCCCCCACAAGTTTTGGGCCCAAATCCCGCCGGTAGTTCTGCTGCTAATGTTGTAATTGACAGTAACAAGGGACGATATACAAATTATAATTAATCGCTAACAAGATAAGGTATTGCTATATATTTTTTTTTTTAAGGCTCATTTTTCACATAATGAACAATAGCCTACCTTCTTTAACATGTCGATCTAGGCTTGCACATACTGTACTCCATTTAAGAAGTAATGTCAATATTCAATACTGTGAATATATGGGAAGAAATCTAAAGTGGGAAAGGTCTTGCTTTTTTATTTGTTTGCATTAACAGAAAAGACTTGATCCATAAGAAGAGATTGTGGTAAAGCAATACAAATGTTAGCTATATATGGCAAGCCAAATTATCATTTGGAGACATAGTAGATGCTGCTTATTAACAACCTCTCAGTTCCCCAAAGCGTTGTCAATAACTGAAAGCTGCCAATAAGCAAAAAGCCCCCGTTTTCAAGTGTATTTATATGGAACAACGATATGTAATGTAGCTGTACAAATATGGCACTGAAGTACATGTGTTTTGAATGTTACAGTGTTAAAAAAATTAACACGAGAAACACGAAATACCCAAACATAGAACTGTTTACTTCACGCGTGTGTAAAACCAAAAAAAAGGGAGTAGGCTTAAATAGTACTAGACAACAATGTACTACAATTGTCCTTATAATTAATAAAGCAAACATGTTGTACTTTTAAAACAATTCTAAAGAACACAATTTTAAAATAAGGAATTGTCCAACGTAGGTATGCCAAAGTGTCATTTATTGACATCTCCAAGTAACTTCTTGTTCATTTTTAGCGGTATCTCTAAATCGTTTTAAGATGTCTCTAAATGATTAGATATTAGCTAAATGAATGGGAAGTCATATCGAGATCTTAAATTAAATTTCAGATATCTGAAAATGATTGAAAGATAGCTCAAAAACTTTGAGATGTCTTAATGATTTAAAGATATCTGTAAATGTGTTTTAGATACCCATTTTAAAGTTCCATGTAAAGATGTATCTGGAATTAATTTTCAGTTATCTCTAAATGTATTTAGATATTGTATCTTAAAATGATTTAGAGGTATTCTAAATATTTAGAGATCTGGAAATCATTTTGCGATATCTTCAAATATTGCGAGATATCTAAACTAATTTGATAAATTGGCTTGTCATAGATATGAAGGCTGATTATGCCTTTTGAATTAAAGCAACACAATGCTCAATTGTGTATTAAACAATGCTGCCGTACCAGTTTAGGTATATTTCCAAAAAATTAAGCTGCCGATTGACTGTGTTAAATAAATAAATTCTTTCACACGAAACAGGTAAAACAGATGCTTTAGAGTATCATCTGCAAACTTTGTTGTAGGTTGAAGTTGGGGTGTCGTCCAAACAAAACTGTGTAGCCCAAACAAGTGTAAGAGGTGTAGAAAAACACGACCATACGAAGTGGGTCAGCATTCACAGTACCCCTGGTTACAGGAGATAAACGGTTAAGAATCCGTGAAAGCAGCAAAGCGCTCAATTATATAGAAAACAATGTTGCCATTCTAGTTTTTGTACATTTCCAAGTAGTGAAGGTGTAGATTTTTTTTTTAACACAGGCATTCAAACTAAACTGCTAAAACCAGGAGTGTCATTGTACACGTAAGTGTTCACAGTACCCCTGGTTACAGGAGATAGTTGCAGATACATTTTTGGAACACAGGTTAACTTTGTATTGGGCAAAGGTCAAGTAGCTTCACAGCACACCCATGTAGAATGAAGCAAGGAGTCACAAGTTCAATCACAAAACTAATTAAAAGCAATACCAAATGATGTTCCCCAAAAAGAAGCAATACATTCTTCAATAATTTTGTCGTATCAACCCCAAAAAATGCAAACAATTAGCACCAGGTAAAAGCATAAAAAGGACCCAAATCCTGCATATACTGTGATTGGTACTGTACAGTAAGCTGGTTTTAACCAGTTTCTCCCAGAACAATATTCAATACAAAAGCCTAAAACAAAAAGCAGACAAACAAAACAAATCTAACATGAAATACTGTACTACTATTACCAAAATCCAAGGGGATGCAAAACCTGTGGCTGTAGCTGTAAGTACAATTTTATAGTATGTCTTTAAGTATTTATATTATATTTTGGTCTGCATATCTGTTTATCCAAGTATCCTTCAGATTATGCGGC
Organism: Polyodon spathula; assembly: GCF_017654505.1. NCBI lineage: Eukaryota > Metazoa > Chordata > Actinopteri > Acipenseriformes > Polyodontidae > Polyodon > Polyodon spathula. The sequence goes on from NC_054557.1 coordinate 12,200,609, forward strand.
CTAAAAAGTACTAGCGGGAGTTTGAATAAGTCTTGGTAGGGTTCTGGGTGTTTGTCCATCTGTCTGTGCTTCTGGTTGTAGTGGGTATGTGTCTTTTAGGGAATGCATGTGTTTTTTATTTTTTTATTTTTTTTTTTTTTTTTATCATATTGAATTTTATGTCCTCCCCTCCGATGGGTTTAGCTGCAGGCAGTGGAGGAGGCTGAGCAGTGTTCTCCTCAGAGCTGGCATTTCAAGTCCAGGCAGTGGAGGAGGAGTTTCTCTACGCACGGCACGGCACGGCACGGCATGGCACGGCACTCGCAACAACAAACATGGCATTGATCGCCTTCCAACTGGGAGCAAGAAAGCTCAAACTGTTGGCTTTTATCATCAGCTGTTTCTAGAAAATAAAGCTTTGACTGGTAAATGTGTGTAATATACCGGGCTGGCATACAGTTGCTTGGATTGGGGTAGATCCACACTTGCTGTGGCTTAGCTTATCACACACTGTGCTTAAGAATAGTTTTAATTTTTTTTTACTTTTTGTTTGGCTCTTGAAGCAATTTGGTTATTGTAATGAAGATTGTTATTAATCAGAAATGGCATAATCGTTATTTTGGCCTTAACATTACCAAGTGGATACAGAAGGATCTACCTTTTTAGTTGGAAAGTGGTTACACATGTAGCCAAGTTTATCCGGTCATTCATGTCTACTGAGATTCTACCCACAAAATGCGTGATACTGTTTTTTTTTTATTTTCGACAAATGCCCAGTTAAAATACGAGGGCTGGTATTACAGATTACAGCAGATTACATTCACACCTGGGGCTGAGTTTCTACCAGGCTACAGAAATGTAAAAGGAAAACGCCTCACTGTTCAGACCAGTTTTACAGGGATATCCTAAGCATTTGTGGTGCTGTACTACTCTGGCAGTGTCGGTTAAAGCACCAGATCAGACCTCTGGATTACAGTGATCCAGAGGCATTTCCAGCATGTGAATTCCTTTCCCATTTGTTCTGGTTCCCTATCTAAACATTTGTTGCTACTGTAATACTACCAGGTGCTTGGTAAGTTGACAAAACCATTCCCTTGAGAAAGTTATGCTAATATACATTGTTCCAGTACTTTTTCTATTGTAAATTCTCTTCTTTTTAGTGATAACAAACAATGAAAACGTCACCCAAAGGTAGCAACACTTTGATTGATTTATGTTTTTTGTTTTAAAATGCTAATCAGCAAGTACACAAAACCAGTACAAACATTTTTTAAACAAAGCTACAGGTAAACATGAAGCAATTTGAATTTCCACAAGATTTGCTAGGCTGAAGTTCAAAGCACCCATGAAGTTCAAAGCACCGATTTTGTTCAGCATCTGTCCGATTGAAGAGTTTACTGGAGGCTGGCGATTTCGTCAGCTGAACAGAACAGTTTCCCCAGTTCGGAACATGTTACCCTGTCATGACATTTACAACAGACAAGCTCAGGGCATGTAAATAAGCCTTTCGATCCAATTAAATGGGATTGTGCAATAAGCTTCTTAAACCTGCTACCATATACCAGAAAACTCATTAACAGAAAATACATGCAGTACCTTCTCATGTAAATAGAAAAATCAAAACCGGTTTGGGGGATGGCTCATAATTCTCTATTATGTGCGATCTTCAAAGAAAATTAAATACAAAAATAATAATAACCCTGTTACATTCTATTCTGTGAAGGAAAAAAAAAGGAAAAATAAATCTGCAGACAGTGTTCATCCATTTTAGTTTGTACTACTCATTTAGTGTTGAATTGCATTTTATTGTGACTTCAGCTTTACTTATTAAGAAGATAGTATGGCTAGACAGGAGCTACAGGAAAGTTTCTCATCGTTCTTGAGAGATAAAAATAACCCTTTCTTTTGTTATTCTGTTTGCTCAGTGTTCTCTTTATTGTATAAAGTTCATACACTAGAGGGGACCAATCCAACCGGTATACCAGTTAAATACCAGCAGTGTGCCCCAGGGGATGATTTGTCATGTTGGATCGTATTGTTCAGTCTGTTTAACATGCACAGTTTGAGCTGTATAATGCCGTATATGGTTTTTTTTTTTTTTCCATTGGACGTTAACCCGTGGGTGTTCAATAGCTGTAATGAATTTGTTTCCTCTTCATTCTTTTTTTTTTTTTTTTTTTTTTTTTCTCTTAGGCCATAAATTACATTTTGATCAAAACTGGCAGCAGTGAAGATTAAACATCACTGGAATAAAGGAATCTCAAATGGCTGGTATTTGAAGGATCAGCTTAAGTCCATTCTGTGATAACTGGTTATAATTTGCATGCAGATTGTTTTGTAAACAAGGTGCTACCAGAGAGAAAGTATCGTATCACCTGTATTTTATTGATGGTTTGATATAATCAGAAAAGCATCTTCCAAATCCTTTAACCAACATAACCAAGCTCCTCTTTGACTTTTTATTTTTGTAGATGTTTGGAATCCTGCTACTGTACCCCACCAACCCTTTTGAAATAATATTTAAATATCTTCAACAACACAAAACCTGATCAATGTCTAGAGAGCATACTAGCAAAGACATATTCATGCAGATGTGAATCTACTGTAGACTGGTGCAGTGTTCTTAGCAAGGGGTTCTCTCTCGCATTTCAGTTTGACTTCTTTGTAGATTTCAGTGCCTTGGCTTATGTAAAATGGAAAGACTGATAAAAAAGCACCTTTTAAATAGAAAATACCAACTCCTCCCACATGATCCTATAGATGGTGATGTGCAATGTGACGGTTGGAAAAACTAGTTTTTTTTGTCACATGCTTTTTTTTACCAAGCTTGCGCTTATCCTTCAAATTCATCTTTAAATTAGGGTCTTAGGAAAATCGATAGATGGCTAAACTTGTCTGGTCCAAAATAAGAACTGTTCATTCCAGCAGGGTTCCTCATAGTGTGAGCACCACTAAGCAGATGAATGGAGCTTTATGCTATTTAACTGAAAGTACAGTATTGTGTAAGTGGTTAATTTTCGGGATGCTGATGGAGCAGATCAGTTTCGAAACAGATTTCCTTGAGTCTGCAGTGCCCACTGTACAGAAAGGTCAGGGCACCTCCTACTGAGAGGGAGGTGGAGAGAGAAGCTCTCTGTAGAGATGAGGAGGGTTCTGTTTGTCAGGTTTCCAGCCAGAATTACCTCTTTGTTTGGATTACAGCAGGCTTGTGCTTCCAAGAGGATCACTGCATAATGCAAGCAGGGGATCCTCTTCAGAGGCATTCAGTAGCTTCTTTAAGTGCCCTGGTGGTCAGGGCAGCGACTTATTGTGGGAGCGGTACCAATTCCCTATACTAGTGATTCATGCAATATTTCTACAATAAGTACAGTACTGGTGGTGTTCAAACTGTAAACCTTCCGTTTCTGCCGCTCCCTTTTGATACAGTATCTGAACTGAAGGAAAGCTGCGCTGGCAATTTCAAACACAGACATCTTATTCGTTTTATATTGATTACATGGTTCTTTATGCATGGTTAATTCATGGAATTGTTAATTTTTTTCTTCACTATGCATGCATTATAGAGCGGGAGTTATTTTATTTTGTATTTTAGTCAGATGTGTGTTGTGTCCCACGGTGCCCCCCCCCACCCCTCCCCTGTTTATAACGCTCTTCAGTTATAACGCTCATATTGTGTGTCCCGAGACCCACGTTATAGCGAGGGAGCGCTGTGTGTGTGTATATATATATATATATATATATATATATATATATATATATATGTGTGTGTGTGTGTATGTAATATATTGGCCCATACTCCTGGCAAATTGTCTGTTTTGTTAACAAGACACTCAAGTGTCTCAGGTTGTATTGCTTGGTTCACGGTTATAAATTGCATTCTTAGTTTCATTTTCTTCATGGGTACCATTCGAAGGGCACGATATGATTAAAAACTGAACTGTGTCAATGATGAATTGAGCTCCGCGTGTGTGTGTGTGTGTGTGTGTGTGTGTGTGTGTGTGTGCGTGCGAGCGAGGGTAGGTCTTCATGACAGTGATGATGTTTTTTAGTGCCACCCATGCCCATATGTCAAAGTACATTAAAAAGGTCTCTGTATGTCTGTATTAAAATGAGTGTTTAGTTTTAGGTTCCTGATGTTCTAGTTTTTAAAATAACTTCATTTGCAAAGCATTTATGAGGCTGGAATAATAATTTCAACAATTTCCATTCAGGAATACTCCCATGCCGTACAGTAACATCTTAATTGACTTTAAACTTTCAGTTCCTGGCTTCCCTATGAAATAGTTTTAAATTTAAATTCATCAACCTTGTTTCCTTTTAAAATTCCATTACAGATTTGTTATATATCTAATTTCAATATCAAAATTCAATAAGTATGACCTTCAACTAAAATGGAATTTCTAAAATATCAGTTAGGACTTCCTTAATATAATTTACTCTGCAAAAATACCATATTTCAAAGCTCTGAGGAACTTTTCAATACAAGCACAGTATATTGTTTGTTGTATTGAGGTGCACGCCTTTTTATAAGTTTTTAAAGGGAGTATGTTGCACTCTACCCAGCAGAAAGAACCTTTTGGATCAAGTTATGTTTATGTAATGCTATTATTTTCATGTTGCAGCGTTCTGCATCTTGGATTAAATGCATTGGGGATAATAGCTGTACCATTCATTGTGTTTTTGGTAACAGAAAGCTAAATTGATCGTGGTTCATTATTGGCACATTAAATTATGTTGTCTTTCTAAAAAAAAAAAAAAAAAAAAAAAAGGTCAGAGAAATTCAGTCAATATTAGTCAGTGGAAGTTCTGTAGTTCTGTAAAGTCTGTAAAGTTAGTCTGGTGGATTTGAAATACTGAATGGAATGATGGCTACCTGTTTTTTTTTTTTTTTTTTTTTTTTTTTTTGTTGCTGAAGTTTTAAAGAAAGTACTTTTCTGTATCCACTCGTATAACAAATCTAAGAGCTCCACCGTGCGCCCAGCTCCCAATTATATACAGCTAATGTGGGAAACACTGGCTTTACCTGAATGAAAGAATCGCCTGCTTCCTGCAATGTGATTGAATGATATCTTTTAAACTTTCCATCAGTGCATTCAGGGTTTGCCTGCTTGGAGCAGCAGCAGCACACTTTCCATACTTTCATTGCCTCTTTCAATGGAAACCAAACCACACATTTACCAGATCACAGGACTGTTAAAGTGTTGTTTTTTTTTAAAACCGTCTAGAAATGTAATACCCTCAGAGTTCAAGTATAGAGCACATTTCCTGAAAGTTAATCTCATTCAGCAGTATCATATTAGTAAGAAACAACATTAAGCCCCTGTGCATAGTGGTTCTTCGTGTACATTTGCTTCATGGAAATAAGTCTCCTTGCAGATGTGGAATTAGGTTATTTGGTCATCTCTCAGACAGAAATTTGGCCTGGGGATCATTGCTTGGCTAGCATTACTCCGCTGTGCTGTATCTGGTCGATTCATTTAATATATCAGTACAAACATGTGACACACACACATGGTTAAACACAGGGGCTGCGTGAAAGTTTCTAATCATTCTAAAATACATAGAATGCGATTTTAATCCCGAAAAGTAGTTGGGTTCCACCACACCACACCTGTATTGCATTTTTTTTTCGTTCCAGCCGCATATGATCCTTGTAGTTTTCTAGAAAAGGAATTGGTGTACAAGCCTGGTGTAGCTGCTGCCTGTCTGTTTTTTTTATTGTATGCTGCAGCCTCCCATTAAACAAGTATGAAATGCACCTGCACTACCAAATTTTCCACCACACTTTGTAAACTGCGTTGATTTCATGTACTATGATATTCGATCCGGGTCAGAATATGACTTCTCAATTAAGGGCTTATTAAATGTTGACGTGCAGTAAGCTGTTTGTTGCTTTTGCGGGATTATACAGTACTTGTGTCTTTTTATTCTGTTTATCTTTCAATACTGTCTAACCTGTGCCTCTCTTAAATTGCAGTGTTAGCAGTTCTGTTTTTTAGATTCCCCGTGGCATACAGTATCATGTCATTATTCCAGTGCAGCTCACTGCCTCACACTACATGCTACTTTTCTCCCTATCTAAAACCCCTAGTTTTCCACCCCTCTGTTAGTAGTTTGCAATTTAAATGAAATGGTACAGGAAAAGAAACATTTGAAAGTGATTTTTTGATGCATTAAGCTTCTGTTTTAATTTTTAAATGAGACGGTATGGCTGTCAGATTCTGGTAACTGCAAGGTTGTTTTTTTTGTTTTGTTTAAACTTGCATTTTTCACTTTTCATGGTTTTTGATTGATCTCCTTCAATATTGTTATTGGTAAGTATAGCATCTTACATCACCTGTTTATTTTTTATTTGGCAGTCTGGGAAGATTTATTTTTACTTTTATTGGTAATAAGTAAAACATAAATATTCTGTGTTTACCAGTGTATGCTAATATCATCTACTTTAGTGACCAAAACAGTGGGGTGATTTAATAGTGGATCGCTTGTAAAATATACAGATGACACAAAATTAGGGGGAGTGGCTGACACACATGCATTAGCTTGGAGGACATTAAATGAAACATGATGTTAATAAATTGCAAATCTGACTAATGTAGTATTAAAATACTAAATGTGTGCTACTGAACTATGAAAAAGACATGGGCATTGTAGTAGGCTGGTCGCTGGTCGAAGGCAGTTGCAGTAGAGCACAAAGAGTTTATTTCTTACACAAGTAACAATGGCCAACAGTTTTAATGCAATGTACCAATAACTGGCTATTATATGGTTAATAGGCCAGGTGCTGTGAGTATACTTCAACAGTGGGACTTAATGAGACTCTTAAATAGCTCTGTCATGTGTTGATGGATCCCTGGCTGGGGCTTTGATTTTGAAGACCCCGTACCTTGATGGCTCTACATCAGAAGAACCGCTTGAGAGTGCCTGGGGTCATCTTCCTTTCACATGTGGCCTATTGGCAGAGAACTTTTACCATCTGAGATATATTCTTTAACACTACAATAAAATGTCTTGTAAAACCACGTCTTCGGCTCGCTGTGAAATGCAACCCTGGTTAAATTCCCAAATATTCAAGGAGTTTTTATTAGGAAAAGGAATTGGCATTGTTGTTTGTTCCTTTGGATTTCTATGAAGACTCCAGTTTACAATTCAGTAGGGGCTCTGTCCCTTCAGTTTAAAATATTAAATGTACAGCTCACCCTTGGAGTTTAATAGAACAGTGCATCTACCCAATTTGTCGTATTTTTATTTGCGTTTCAGTCTGTGCCTTTTACCTGCAAGCTATAATAATGAATTGGTTTGGGAGGAAACAGAGGCGGCACTGCTTTGATCCTAATAAACAGGTAACAGTCTGCTGTGAAGTTGTAACTAATGATTTGAATAACAGGAGTCCCCCAGTGAGTAAGCAACGAGTGCGATCAATCAAAGAAATGTCTTGGTTTTGAGCTACAGCAAAACACAAAACCTGCAGATTCAATTCTTAATAATATTGTAAAGTTCTGAATTTAAATGATTTGATCAGCACGCTGAATGTATTCAAAGCTTAAATACAGAGTCTGACTGTGTGCCATTCTACTGTGGCTAATCCATAGAGCACTTTTCTCTTCAGGGAGTTTCTCTTCATCTGGGGAATTGATCTTTTAATAACAAGTATCATAAAAAAATGAAGAACAGCTTTTCTTTATGTAATCCAAAACTCCAGTGAAGTCCAAGCATTTATCCACACATGCATCGCCACTAAAATAAAAATAACCGAACCAGATTTCATAAAAGTTTATGTTCAGTGGTTGTTTTGACCCAGTGTGCTCTTTTGCACTTGACAATAGATCTGTTTGAATTGCCTCAAGCCCTGCACCACTTCAGTGGAAAGCGTAACTGGGGTTAAAGAACCCACTTTCATAACAACTGCTTTTAAAAATGTAGGCAGTACAATCGTAGGTCTTACAATTAGTCATACAATTCTTTAAAAAAATATTATTTATTTTTTTATTTAATACATTTAATACATCTACAGCGAAACTGCCTCCACAGCGCTTGTTAACCTGAAGGGCTTATTCTTTGGAGCGTTGTTTGTCTCATGTCAGCAAGGAATTATGGGAGCACCGTCTTACAAATGGCGGAAAACAATGCCTGCCAAATGCCAGTATGCTGCTTCTTAATTGAGTGTTTCTAAAACTGGTAACAAATATGTATCAAGGATAGCCCTACTAAGGGGTCTCGTTATTTACTGATCTGTACATTTTGCACTTCTGTTTTACATTAAAGCGTCTTTAATAAAGCAAGTACATGGTAAAGTAACACCAATAGACAAACAAGGCAACATAATGCACTCAGCAATAGGACTACGGTTTGTTCAGCTTGCATTGTATTTTTAATTGTGCTCATTTTAATATGGTGGTGTTATTTTGCAACATAGAGTAGAATGTCCACACAGAGACCAAAGGCTGAGACCAAAGGAGGTGAAGGATAACGAAGGATAGTGTCTTGCCACCCACACTTCCTAGAAATAACAGCTGTTTTAAAGTCACACAACAGCATAGAGCCTCTTGTAAGCTGTCTCTTTCTGGCTGATTTGCTGACCTGACAGAAGTCATACTGCACTCAAAGTCTTCTGTGTACAGTATGAATGTTAACTGGCTGATTTGCGCCGATAGCTGTAAGAAAAACAACCAAGATTTTGTGCACACTTGAAATATTGTATTCCCCTATTGCTGTATCAACAAATGCTATGTGTTGTATAATCTTTTCTAGCCTGGAGGGCAGTTGTAGTATGATTTCAGTGTGGAGTGCTGGGGGTGAGGCGGGGTGTGTGTGACATGTCACAATGTTTTTGTAACCAACCAGCACTGATGGCCTCAGATAAGGAGAGAAGGAAATACAGGATGTATACAGTAGCAGTTAAACCACCAAAAGCGGTGAGCCTTGTCTCAAAAGTGACATGTAAAAAGCAGTATAAACCAGTTAAGAAGTACGTGTTTGAAATTCCTGTAGTGTGCGGTACCTTTTGGGTTCAGTCTGAAACTTTCAAACCTCAAATTCCTGACCTTTTTCACTGAGAAACTACAAAAAAGGAAGCTGCACATAAATCACCCCAAATTCCTTTTGATCTCCAGTCTAAAGACATGCCTCAACTTACTCTTCGAGACAAATGAAGACGTTTTAATGTGAGCGTGCCCAAATGATTTCAAATGCTTTCTGTATCGACTGTTTATTTCTGTGGTTGAGTAGCAGATTGCTTTACAACCAGAAGCTTTAAAAAAAATCTTAACAGCAGAATCCTGGGTTCAATGAAACATGTGGATTAAATAAAGAATACATGTATGTTTTATTGCTTTACCCAAAGTTTCCATTCTGACTTTAATACGTGTTGAGGGTTTTAAGAACATCAGCCATTTTAACCGACTTTCTCGTGGTACCTTTCATTGAAAAAAAACTGAGACTTTGATTTGAAGATAAAAATAAAACCTTTTTCCTGGTTTTAGTTACATTTGTGCAAAGGATCATTTTTTCCAGTCTGTTTCAGACTGTAGAGCTTCCTTGGCACAGACTAGAGCAGGCTGGAACGTGAGCATGCTACCCAGTGCAGTAATCTGCAATTTTAACAATTAGAGGCAACAAATAGCAACAGCTGGGGAGTTTGCTATAGAAAATGCCTCGGGCTTCCATCCCTATAATTTCAGTTAGCCTTCAAGGTGGAACTAAAGTAATAAAATATTGTGAAACACCAAACGCTAAGAAATGGAGCCTCAAATTTCGGCATGGTTTTCTCCAGCTATGCAAAGAAGATTACAGGCTTAGAGTTTTTAATGGGCGCTGTGTTGTTTTTTTTTTCCCCTCCTTGTCTCACTTTCAGTAAGTCAAGTTTATTAATAAACATCCTTAAGGAGATTTGGACCACACTGTATCTCTGCTCCTGTGGTTCATTCTCTTTTCTTGGGTGGAGTGCCCCTATGGCATCTAATTGCCAGCTCTTTGGGATACCAGGGTCTCTCAAGTGTGTGCCGTTCCTCACCACAAAGGCATAATTACCATTGCCGATGAAAGGACTCCAATAACATAGTTTTCTTTATTTTTTTTAGCCGTTCTAAATGTTCAGCTTTTTCCGGCAATGGCGCATTCTTCCTCTGGTTACAGCAGTTTTGAACCCTCAGTCAGACCATAACGAGTAACTAACCCCCTGGGCGAGCTGTAAATATAATTATATTTACCCTGTGGCTACAACATTTTGCCTGCTGCCAAGTGATCAGTTTAAATTGAGCTTAATCAAACAGTAAACGTTTAATATTTACAATAGATAAGATTGTGAAAACTTTTTTGTACATATTTTACGTCCGACAACGTTGACGCATCGTGCTTGTGTATTGAAATCAACAGTTCAATCGTTTTGGCTGTAGTCCTATGTAAATGTTAGGGCTTTGTTAGTTTAATTGTGGATCTACTTTTTCTTTTTGGGCAAGGGAGATTGTGGTGATGTATATGTTTTTCTTATGAGCCTTTGCTAAAGAAATGAGAAAGTCAATTGAAATTATTGCAGTCAAAAGTCAATTGAAATTATTATTATTTTTTCCCTAGACTCCCTCTCATTGGCTTCAGAACTGCGTGATCATTAATGAGGAGAGGTTTTGAGAAATTTCTCGGCAAGGGGCGAAAAAAAAAAAAAAGCCCAATACATTGTTCATCCACATTTGGCTTAACAGCAATACTTTTGTGGATGCTTTTAAAATACGTTATTGGATGCTTTTAAAAACCTGCTGAGAGGCTGCTGCTGATTCTCTCTCTTCCTGTTTCCAGCCTGGGCATGTCCTGCTGTCCTGCTTTTTATTTTTAGACAAAGAGTGGAGCAGAAAGACCTGGGAAGACACTTTGGAAAAGGCACAAGTTTTGTCTGTTTGATTCTACTGAGCACCCACTGTCACAGGAAGCTCAGCCTTCTTGTTGCACAGGTGTGACTTGCATTCATTATCATCTCTGTTTATTATGCTGTTGGTATTAAACCATGTCCATCCCCTAGTCTGTCTGCCCTGCCATCTTTATTGTATTCCCCACATTTTCACTTGTTGTTTTTTCTCTCGGGCTCTGAAGGCTGGAAAGGCTGGAACTTCATATACTTGTCAGAGGTCAAGCTTTCAGAAAGTCTGTGGCTTTGTACCACCCAGCTGCTGTTAGAACTAAGGATATAGGCAGCTTTGGAGGAAGTTATTGCTAATGTCATTCAGAGCCGATTGAGCGCAGTGAAAGTGACTGACTTCACTCATTCAAATGAGCTGCCACCGCGTGTTCACCTGTAAAAACTGAACATATAGATGCCATGTTCCTTGTGGTAGTCTCCTTTATGAAAAGCACTGTAGCATCACACAAAGAACTGGAACACTGGATATTAGTGTGTGGCATTCTGTGCATTCTTGTGCCTAGGACAATTGATTGTACCTTGAAGGAGTGGGATCAGACCAGTTCAGTGTAGTAGCAAAAGCCAATCCTCGTCCTGCATTTACCAAGGCTACAGTATCAATTGCAGCTGCTGTTTGTTTATATTTCTGCAGGTTTCTGTTTTCAGTGCTTTTAATATGGAAACCCAATGTGAATGATAATACAAAAAAGATGAATTATCCAGTCATTATGTGGCATGAATGAGTGTTTAAATTAGCTCAAGGTCAAGATGCTTTTTGCAGTAATTTTGGTTCAGATGTACACCCGCAAACCGCCCCACCCTTAGGAAAATGAATACTTCCAATACATGAAATTGAATTTGAAGGGTGAAGATTCTGTGCATCCTTGGTTCAAAGGATGGATGGATTCACCAACATTGCAAACTGTCTTTGCAGAAGTGATTTCCCCCAAAAGATAAAAAACTGTATTGCTAGAGCACAGTGAATTACATTTCCTGTTTTTTTTTTTTAAATTTCTAGTAGCAGAGTAAAGAACTGATCAGTGGGACGTGGTGTATGAATAGCACAGAGGTAGCACAATTATTGGTACTGAACCTTGTACAGTTTAAACTACAGAAATCAGTTAGTTTCCAGTCAAAGGGACTATGAGTAGCTGGAGCTGATGGTGGAGTATTTACAACCATGATACTATAAGATGTTTACTTGGCACATTCCAGCCTACAATCTTTTATTATCACAAAGCTCCAGCAACCATTAAATCTTTGTGCATCAGCAAAGGACCAATTCATATTCTGTGTTCTATGTTCCCTCATGGCTTACTTTGAATATAAATAATAGCTTTGTTTGCTAAAACATGTTTACAAATGTGTCTTTAAGAAAAAACGAACTAGCAATCTGGAGCGTTATATTAAGAACAGTATTCTTTTATTGCCACATACTCTGGCAGTTAAGTACAGAGTTAGGAAGTCTAAACGGTAGATTTAACTTTTTATTTCACTTTTTATTGGCAGCTGACTAAACCTTCGGCTATTTGACAGTCTGATATTTTCATTGGGCTTCAGATTTTCCGAAGTTGCGGTTTCACAGCCAGTTAGATTTACTGTCCCAATTAGACTGTCACAGCTCCTTTGCCAAGGCTGGATTGTCAAAAGCAGGACAGCCTCATCATGCTGTGGCTGTTTCTTTGATATTACAAGTCTTATTTTAGATCATTACACCAGGAAAAAAATGCATAGGTGTCTGGCCAGCTGCTTCTGTTTCTGTCATAGTAATGATTGCTAGCAGCATTATTTTGCCACATGGAAGGACTTAAACTTGTTTCATTATTTTTCTTCGTTATTTACGTTACAACTCCTTCAATGTCTAGTGTGTGTGTGTGTATATATATATATATATATATATATATATATATATATATATATATATATATATATATATATATATAATATATATATGTATATTCACACTTTAACTAGAGGTATCTTATTAGCTGCCTTTCTGCAGAGTCTGTGTGCGTTCAATTCCAGTACATTAGAAGGTTATTTAATTAGGTTGCTGGTGTTCTTTCATGGCATGCACAGCACTCTTCTGAGCAGCAGCTGAAAATACGTTTACTTCCGAGCTAAGCACGTTTCTCAAAATCTTGTATTTGTTTGGATTACCTGTCGTACCAAGTTATGTCAGATAGTGCTCCAGACTGACAGTTTCACCTGTAAGAATGGTTTGAACTGAATTAGCACTGCTGTCTCTTCCAGCGTAGTGCAAATCAACATGTCGGCATGTTTGGGTTGTTTGTCAGTAGCATTGTGTCTGCTAACAGTCTTCACATAAACTGCCATATTTAAAGTGTTTAGCATGACGTACAGTGAGTTTTTAATACGGTAGTTTTATGGGAGTGTTATTATCATGTTGGAAAGAACATGGTACTTCGCTATTAAATGAGAAATCGAGTGCCCTGTAACAGTACTTCCCCCCCCCCCCCGTGAGTAAACTGGCCTTGTCTTTGCTCTGAGGAAACACTGGGCTCGTGGTTATACAGCCATTTGTTTAGGAATGTCATTTATCACTTCATTTCAATACAAATCAACATTTTCTTTTGGAAACTGAGTTTTAGTTTTCACTTGCGTGATTGCATCCATCTTCTACAGTTAATTAAGCCCCAGTTTGTATGCTGCTGTATTTATGGTTAATAAATCTTTGTCAACATGAGCTGCTGGATCTCGTGCATTAGCTCCACAGGAACAGTGCTAGGTGTTACTTTCACTGGAGCTTACTTATTCTCGGTGCCGTGTGAGGAACAATACATGGAGAAATTGTGTGTTCTGTTCAGCACAGCTTTGTGTGGTGTTTAGTGCTCTTGCTGTTTCCTTTCACAGAGCTTTTAGGCTAATTTATCATATCCAGTGGGTTTATGTTTGGCATACCAAAAAGGTTTTCCAGAAGAACTCTCTCTTTTGTGATTTGGTTTTTTTACTAGTTTAAATTTGCAGCACCTCCTGAAGAAGTGACTCCCATTCGTGTTTCTGAGCCTTGCCTTTTGTTACTATGAAACCAACATCAGCCAGGATAAAGTGGGTTAATTGGTCAAGTTTACAGTAATCCTGCTGCTTACAATAACAACACTGCACAGTTGAGTCAATCTGGGGAATAACCAGTCGTTGTATGGATTAAGATAATCACTTTGCAGAATATAAATGTACATATTTTTCAGTTGTCCGCTGTTATTTTAGTAGAACTATGTGTTTTTGTGTGAGCAGCTTATCTGCCGTAACTAAAAAATAAGCAAATCAAAAATTATAACAACAAATTAAATCAAGTAACACGTGCAATAATGAGATTGACTCCGCTAAAGAACCTTTCTTTGTACTTGTTTCTTCCATACTGTACTACTACAGCTTTTACCGAGCAGTATTTACTTTTCAAATAAAACATTCATGTAAATTTTGTCAAGATAAATAAAATAATAAAGCTGTAGATTTCAGTGTTTTGCACAAATCCCAACCATGGACCAACCTTATGGTGATTATTAATTACTAATTAACTGCCAATTTAATACGCTTCACATTGGTCTACTATGGTGGCTTTATTGCTTTTGAAATCATCCTGGCTTACTCCTGTTAATCAAGTGTATTAAAATCCTCATGCTTTGACATCACAGAAAGATTACTGTAGTGAAGTCGTTTTACTACTGCTGCGTGCACACACACACACACAGAGTAATAATTTGATATTGGTTTTTCCATTTCAAGTTGTATTGTTAATCTTATTTAACAAACTTGCTTTCTTGACTTGATAAAAAGGTAACATAATTCACCTGTGCACTCTCGCTACCCTGCAGTGGGACACAGATAAAGACCAGATTATTGCAGGAGCTTGGAAGGTCTATTAAAACCATGGACTTCGTAAATCCGTTTTACACATTGAGCCTCGGGTACAAAAGTATCAAATGAATGATCCAAAAGGACTTGATTCTACCATAGTTAGTCTCCTCATTGCCCCTAAAACTCACTGCTGTAACATTTAAAATACATATTTATTTGTTCTAGGTTAGGATATTAAACAAGTGTTGTTTTTTTTGTTTATTTTTTGTTTATATGCACATCAACAAATTTAATCATCCAACAATAGTTAGGCTTCATTCAGCACAAGAATTCAATGTACTTTCAATACAATATTACAGTATACTCCCCAATATATATATTAGTGGGAGTTATTCTTGGCTGGCTCTAGACCCAGTCTCAGACAGTAATTGTGCGTGCTGCACTTATTCTTTTTAAATAATTTAGATAAAATACGCAATGAAAATATTTTTAAATAGCGTGTTTACACAGACAACCATGAATAAACTAAAATAAGAGGACAAATAGACTGCTGTAATGCTTTTGTTGGAAAATGTGTTTTAAAGCTTTATTTATTTTCCCATGCTACGACCCACCAGAAATGTGTTCACAACCCATAATTTAAGAACAGCTGCCACGGGCGCGATGGCCTGGCTTCGCGGGCACCACTTTGAAGACCACTGGTCTAAAGTAATCCATTAAACATGCCACAAGTTTTATGGGATACTGCATAACAAGAACTGGCATATTATTTTAAAATTGGCTTGTTTCCTGGTTGAGAGGTTCTTTTTGGGAGTGGTAACCCTTGTGATTTATGTTTTAAGATTATTTTAATATCCTGCCCTTTTATCTTTGTCTAATATCCTGGACTACACTTTGATTCAAAGCTGCATGCTATTCAGATGAGCTGATATCTTGTTTTGTTCCCAGAAGCTGCCATTTTTGTTCTGAAAGTTCCCTTCAGGCCATGGAGACGTGCTATGCTTCTGCTCAGCGAATTCTGAATTCTGTATGGAATGTCATATTTATCAGTAATGTCAACATCTGTGATCGGATAGAGGAGTTAAGCTGGAATTTGCACACAGGCATGCTTGTACAGTGTTAGTCTAACAGCCAATAGGGGATGTTGTCTCCATTTAAGAGATTGGCTTTATACAGCCTGATTTGATGGCATTATACAGAACAGCGTATCAGCTCTCAATTTGTGGCACATAGAGTAAAAAAAATCAACTTGCACAAACTTGAAATCTTTGAACTCCAGCTTTCCAGAGTGCTGTTCGTACGGCAGCGGTGCTGTTGTGTTTGTAATTGAAAGCACTCTAAAGAGTGCTTTTAATGCTGATGAACTGCACTGTTCTTTTGTGTTTTAACAAGACAGACACAATGCTCTGCCTATATACAGTTGCATAAGGCAAGAGTGTATTACTCCTTTTGTGTTAATTATACTGTGTTTCATTGAATGACAAGGCCATATCGGATTTGCATTAACAAGCGTAAACATATTGCTTGCAGGTGCCACAGAAATGGTGGTGAATTTGCGCATTAGATGCTTCTTGAAGGAATGTGCTGCGTACTGCACTGTTAGACAAGCTTCCAAATTGGTCTATGAAGTAAAAAACTTACCTGAAGAATTTTAGGATGAAATTTTGGTAATATGAGGCTGTAAATGTTTAAATGGTTCAAGTCTACTACTAATTAAAAATGTATATGGCAGTTTAAATGATCAACGATTGCATACAAAAAAAAAAAATGTTTAAATGTTTAGTATATTTATAGTTTTGACACTCCCATAGTATTTAAAAACATGAAATAGCTGAGAATGTTGCTGTGCTGTAATTGTCTGGCTGTTTCTGTAGTCGGTCGCAGAGAAAAGTACTGGTAGTTGTATTGAAGGTTTCTTAAGTAAAATTCTGTGCTTGAAACGCCTGTGTAAGCAACATTAAACAGACCCAACCATTAATTGAGCAAATCTCTTTTTCCCCTGGCCTGTTATCTTAGCACATGAAGTCTTTCTGTTTGTTTATGCAGTTGTGCTTTGGACAATCTTATCTAAACACTAATGGAACCCATCCATTACAGGTCCCTATTTATTTGTGTTACAGTATAGCTCACTGTTTGGGCATTTTCTATATTGAATAACCCCTTTTGAGCTGCTCAGCTTGGCCTTGGGCAACAGTTTCGTGTGTGTGTGTGTGTGTGTGTGCGCTTGTGTGTGTGCCAAGTGTTTTCTTTTTTGAATTAAAGTAGGGTGCAACATATTCCCCATGCACGGTAGTGTTGAGGCATTGGAGCATGATGAACATTCACATAGACTTCATTTAGGCCCTAACCTATCTTTCCGGTTTGTCTTGTCCCTGCTCACTTTTAAGTTGTCAGAGATTTAGATGGACCGTGGGAAGTGATTTTTCTATATATTTTTTTCTCATTCACGTGACTCATACAATTGATTCAAAACTGTATGGACACTTTCAGAAAATTGAAGTGCTGATTTTATACAAAACATACCAGCAAGTAAAGTAGTCCCTCCCAAGTGTTCCAAACCCCCCCCCCATGTGTTTTTATTGTACAGAATTTTATTGTACTTTATTGAACTGCCTGCGGCAGAAGCTTTTCTGAGAACTGGGCATTTCCAGGTTTCTACTTTAATTCGAGGAGCTCAAGAATGGGGTTTAGCCCTTTAAAGGTTGGACAGGTTGCTACACAAAGTTATTGGCGATTAATAAAAAAGCTTCAGCACTAAAATGTGCTCGGCATGGACCACTGATGTTCTGGGGAGTGTGGCCAACTTGTACACAGCCAGGGGGCTGCTGGTATCGCCTATTTGGTGGAAACAAATAGCTGTCCCGTACACTCCTTTTTAAAATGGCATACCCAGGGTCATTAGCTGAAAGCAGGCTGTAACAGTGCAGCCAAGTTAATGACTGTAAAAGAAATTGTTCTAATGAATAATATGGGATTCGAAAGGGCAGGCAATTACTGTAGGAATAATAATGCAATCTCTACAAACATGCAGTAAACATCCCGCTCCTGCCTGGTCAGCTGTTCACAGCTGGACTACAGCTTCCATGGGAAGCTTCTGAACTTGCTTTTTGGCTTGGTTTTAAATTGACAATGTGCTTTTTAGCCTATTGGACTGTTTAGCATGATACTGGAGTGCCAGCCTGTGAAAAGTTTTTCAATTTGAAGATGTGAAGTAATGTAACTACGTTCTAAAGAAGGAGTCGTCATTTCCTCAACATGCCCTTGCCAACGGCAGTGTATTAAAATTGGATTTTGGCATGGTCTAGTCAATCAACGTTTATAATCAGATACAGTACTGAATAAAGTGTGCCTTCTTACTGCTTTTGGTTAGTAATCTGCGTAGTCTGTATAGACCGAAAATTATGAAGTAGTTCCCTTGTATTGTCACATACTGTAGTAAATGTAGAAAGGGAGGGGAGGAGGTCTTTTTTCACTGTTCTTCTGTATTGTGTCCACAGTAATGAACCAGCTGGATCTTTACTGTAGATACTTTGTGTCTAAGTTATAGATGTCTGATTTGGTGCTTGTTTTATTAATTTGACCCTTGTGTTAATGCAGCTGTTAAAAACAGATGCGAGAAGAAATTTCATTAGGGATTCATGTTTTCTTTTTTAATTGTCACAGTGCTACAGTAATTCAAGCTGGCTTAAGTTAGACAGTAGACTGGCAGACAAAATGATGACCTACTGCAAGCAGTCCATTTGAATTTGCTTGAACTAGAAACATAGGCTATTGTCCACATACATTAAGTTTATTACATTAAGTATATTTATATAAAAGTGACTCTTTCAAATTGATTAGCATGGCCGTCACATACTAAGTGTGAAAATGTTGCCAAGTTAGAAGTCATCCAGACCCTGTGGTGGTTATGCAGTTTGTAAAGCACACTATTCTTATTTATAAAAGAGTGTTAGCGAAGCACTCGCATAGCCCCTGTTTTTGTACAACATTGGCTGTCTTTTTCTAAGTGCTGGTTTTGTTTTCCATTTTTTTTAAATTGGGACGTGTGAGAGATTCCTTTGGGACTAGAATGAGGTTACAGTGCAAGCTGCTTTTTGAATTAGCATCCTCCGTCTAACCATCTTTCACAAATCATTTCTTTATTAGAAACTAACAGCATAAAACACAGTTTTTTCAGTTCTATGGCAAGGTATTCAGCTCCTGCCAATAGAGGCTGTAGCAGCTGTAGCACAGTTTAAATATTTGGCCCCCAGTGACTCTCAACATTTGGCTTTTACGGCATTGACAGGTTTTTGAGTAAACACTGACCAACAAGGGCCTGCTCTTCCCCAACATGTGGCTTTTCACAACACTGTTCCTGAAGGATGTGTTCCTTAAAGTCATTAGAATTGACAGCGTTGAGCCAACTGAAGAGGGGCTTTATTCACTTTGGAGTTCTTTTTTAACCAGTGTCTGCTGTAGGCAATTTTGATGCATGCAAATTTCTAATCTAATCTAATAATTGCACGTCCAGCTGTAAGAGACTTCTGTCTCTGGAATGCCACGTGCTGTTAATAGTTCCTTTTTTTTAGATTTTTTTATTTTTCTTTGAGGTGTTTTAAATGGAGTACCACGGTGTGTTGTCATGCATAATGTTACACTGCTGTACATCTTGTTTTGGAAGGAGGGGGGTATTTTACAGTAGTATGTTTTGGGCTGGATGATTGCTACCTGATTTAAAACTAACAACTAGTTCTAATTATTGCTCGTCCAGAGGAATGTCAATTTGTAGAAAAGTTCTGTATCATGCAAGGAGGCAGCTCAAAAATGGTCTTGTTTTGTTTTGAATGCACACATGTTTTCAATAGCAATTAAGAATTATAGCCTATTAAACATGTAAGCTGTTTAATTTTAAAATACAAGAGAGTACTGTTTTCTGCAATAAAAGTACTTGGCATGAATCTTTTATTTGCGCATGTAAGGTAATATTGTCAGTGTAGAAATGCCAGGGACAAGTTTTAAATGATAATAACTTTGTTATTATTTTGTACAATCTGCTTCTTTGAACAGTAATACAGGAAATGCTGTTATGGATAATAGTGATGTATAACCGACAAAGATCTATTAATATTCCATAAAATCAGTATGAACCCCAATCGCAGAAAGTCTAAAAGTCTCTCTTTTCCAGATGTGATTTCACTGTAGGTTTAGATCCCAGATTTCAAATGTATTTATTTATTTTTTAAACTGGCTTTATGATCTTCTTAACAAGCAATTTGTTGTTGTGTGTTCTTTCAGATGCAGCAGTTGTTCTATGAAAACTACGAACCCAACAAGAAAGGCTACATCCGAGACCTGCACAACAGCAAGATTCACCGAGCCATGACTCTCCACCCGAACAAGAACCCGCCCTACCAGTACCGTCTTCACAGCTACATGCTGAGCCGCAAGATATCCGAGCTTCGCCACCGCACCATCCAGCTACACCGCGAGATTGTCCAGATGAGCAAATACAGCAACACGGAGGTCCACAAGGATGACCTGCAGCTGGGAATCCCACCCTCCTTCATGCGCTTTCACCCCCACCAGCGCGAGGACATTCTGGAGTGGGAGTTCCTGACTGGGAAGTACATTTATTCAGCAGCAGACGGGCAGCCTCCCCGGAGAGGGATGGACTCCTCTCAGAAGATTGCCTTGGACGACATTGTCATGCAGGTTATGGAAATGATCAATGCCAACGCCAAGACCAGGGGAAGGGTCATTGACTTCAAAGAGATCCAGTATGGCTACCGCCGAGTCAACCCTATGTACGGAGCCGAGTACGTCTTGGATCTGCTCCTGCTCTACAAAAAGCACAAGGGAAAGGCAATGACTGTCCCGGTGAGGAGACATGCCTACCTGCAGCAGACCTTCAGCAAGATACAGTTTACAGAAGAGGAGGAGCTAGATGCCAGAGAATTGGCCAGCAGAATCAACCAAGACTCCGGCTCCTTGTCATTCCTCTCCAACTCCTTGAAGATGTTGGTTCCTTTCAAACTTGGCGGCACGAACGCAGAGTACAAAGAGCCCAAAGAGACGAAAATCAACATTTTGGTCCCGCTTTCAGGGCGTTACGAAATATTTGTCAGATTCATGGCGAACTTTGAGAAAACTTGCCTTATCCCGAATCAGAATGTCAAATTGCTGCTTCTGCTTTTCAGCACAGACAATACCGAAAAGATGAAACAGGTCGAGTTGATGAGAGAATATCATATGAAGTATCCAAAGGCTGACATGGAGATCAAGTCAGTGTCTGGTCCCTTTTCCAGAGCCCTGGCTCTGGAAGTTGGCTCTTCCCGTTTTTCTAACGAGTCTTTGCTTTTCTACTGTGACGTAGACCTTTTGTTTACGGCAGACTTCATAAAAAGATGTAGAAGCAATACAATATTAGGAGAGCAGTCCTATTTCCCAATCATCTTTAGCCAGTACGATCCAAAGGTTGTCTATGCTGGAAAAGTCCAAAGTGACAACCATTATGTTTTCACTCTCAAAACTGGTTTGTGGAGGCACTATGGGTTTGGCATTACCTGTGTTTATAAAGGTGACCTAGTTCAGGCTGGAGGCTTTGACGTCGGCATCCAGGGATGGGGTTTAGAAGATGTGGACCTTTTTAACAAATTTGTCCAATCGGGCATTAAAATATTTAGGAGCACGGACATTGGTATTGTGCATGTTCACCATGCGGTCATATGTGACCCCAATCTTGATCCAAAACAGTATAAAATGTGCTTGGGATCCAAAGCCTCATCGCATGGGTCAACACAGCAGCTGGCTGAACTGTGGCTTGAAAAAAATGACCCCAGCTTTCGGAGAGTCAGCAATAATAATAATGGATCAGCGAAGACATCATGAACAAGCTTGACTGGTTTTTAACTACCTAATTTATTTTTACAATAAAAAAAAAAAAAAAAATGTTCTAACAAAGACAGACTTTTTCAAGATGAGATTTTTGAACAAAACAAACAAAAAAAAAAAAAAAACAGGTTTTTGTTTTCTTGTGGCTGAGCCTAAACCAATGTAAATGTGCATTGTTTTTTTTTAAAGCAATGGAATGGGAACTATGAACAAATAGAGGGGTTATGTTTTTATACTTGTATTCCTAGCATATTAAGAATATCCAGAAAGCTTAAATATTGAAGATACTGTGACAGTATTGTGCTATCAGTGTCTATCAAGATTGTTCAAGTAATGGAGACTACAGTACTTGTTGTGTTTGAATGATGTTCTGGACTCGGGAGTGTGTATGTAAACTGGCTGTGAAACCTTTTTTTGTTTTAATTGGGCATAAAAAGTGGATAAGTCTTGAATTTTGCGCAATGGTATGAGGCTAAATTTGTAATGTTTATGGTTTACAGGAAGGTGCATGAAGACACAAAATAATTCACAGGGTTGAGAATTGCAGAAAGAAAACCATAATAGCAAGCCATAGATTTGTGTGTGTTTTTTTCTTAAAATTGAGAGTAACACTGAACATGCTATTTAAGTACTTTTTAAATTTTATGTTGTTCATTTGAAGTACATTTTTAAGAAATGTTTTTCTTCCTCAGTCACCTGCTGGATTTTAAAATGTCTGCATTATTAAATGCTGACTGTGTCTAATTTATTGAATATTCATTCACTTTTTGTTTTCTGTTATCAGATCATTGGTTTATGTATTGTTACTTGTGTATTTTAGAAGGATTTTATGACCTTCGTTGTCAGTCACTCTTTCGGGTAGCCTACTTTTTTTTCTTTTTACTTTTTTCAGAGTAAATTGATTTCCAAAGTGTTTTTGCACAGTTGCTTCTTTGTTTGACTTTCTGCGTCTGTGCATACCCTGCTAATGAAGGTACATAACCTCCAGAACAGGATATACTGCAGATACACAGCAAACGGAGAAACATACTGTACAACCTTGTGTATGAAACACAGAGGAGTCTGACCAAGGGACTGGAGTCCAAATACTCCATAGCTGTCTGTGTGGATTAGGACTATTCTACAGTTTGTTTATACAGTAATCCACCTGACTGTGTTTAGTGTGTTTTCTGTGCTTTACACTTGGGTTTATACAGTGAAGACCAATCTCCCACCATAGCCTTTTTTTTACTTCTATAGGGCTTTTGTTTTCAATATGTTCAAACCTTGTTCCAATGGGTATGGTTTTATATTTAAGGAATAAAATTATTTTACAAAACCACACAGATGTGCTCCTTCCTCTCTTGTTTTTACTGTGACTGTCTGATAAATGAGCAGAAGCCTCTGGGATGGAAAAAAAAAGTGGTTTTGTGTTTTGTTCTCCCTCTGACAAAACCATGAAATGTGAAACCTGGAGGCATGAAGTTATTAGCCTATGAATGTCACCGTGACAATGAGATCAAGAGACCCCTGGGAAACCCCGATGTGCCAGCGTGGCCCCCTACACTGCATACTGAGCACGTTGCCTGTTCAATTGCACTTTAATTAGTGTAGGAACAGGCTTGTCTCTCGGTTTCCTGCTTGCTACGAGCAATGACCTTTTCTATGGCAGCGCCATTGCTATCTACTGTTGGAAAGTGAGAGAGATGAAAGCCTAGCTATTTTCAGCAGAAGAGTCCCATGACTCTAAAAATGCAGGAGCCTTTTTATACTTTTTTTTTTTTAATATACTTTATAAAGGACTTTATATACCATTGGTACTGTAATGATTTTACAGGAGATTGAATTAAAAAAATGTGTTTCCTTTTTTTATAAGGGGAATCCTTTTAATCACAGGTTTTTTAAATTAGAGGTCTTATGAATATGGTTACGGTAAAACCTGGAGTAGATCACATTGCTGGGGAGAGGGAGCCTGTCTCCAATTTAGATACGTTTCCTTATTTGCTACTTCTTTAAAAGCCACTATGGGTGGCGGCACCTAGAATTAAAATGTAATCCCAACAGCTGGTTGACTTTCTTCTCTCCTCTGTAGGGTGTTGTCTAAATACAATAACCTTCTTGGATTTCGCAAGAAACACACTTTGTTCTTTTTCTTATGCCATTTGTACTAGATTATGTACATTGGTAACGTATACCACATGTTGTCTCTGTTCCGCTTAGTGCATGGTAGTTTTACTCCCAACTTCCTATTTAGATCAATGATTCCTATTGGAACTGTTACTGGCTCTTACCAACACACCAGAAGGCAAGACCAATATGTTTTTTCCAACTTCTGACCCCACTGAAGTCACTAAATCTACCCTTCCCTCCATCCCTATTGAATTACAATAGAAGGACAGTGGAGCTGGAGCCTTCTGAGTGCAGCACAAGCGTTTCCCAGAACTCGCAAGACACCCCCGCAGGAGGGTAATGCAAAAGAGCTGCCGCGAGGTTCTGGGTTTCTGTAGCAGATTTACATAGGCTGTGGCTAGCTCGGTTCCAATTGTAAATGCTTTTTCATGGTCATTGGCTAATAAAACTTTAGAGTGACATCATTAAGTAACAAAAAGAAAGATAGTGGCAGCCTTTAGACTTAAATTGCAGTAGCAAATTCAACCTCTGAACTGTTGGGAGTCTCGTTTCACCTGTACGTTTGCCTCTATGCAGTTTCAAGTGAACCATTAACAGATTATAATAAGACTTTGATTATTGAATGCACATGGAGTAATGAGAAACAGTTATTTAGCTCAATGATTACACATACCAGTAACTTTGATGTAGAATTGCCTTTATGGTACAATCAACTCACTGAAGATATTTACAAACCCTTTAATGCTATTCTTTGCTACCCCTTATGCCGAGAGTGGCTATAGGGAACTGAACATTTAAAATGGTTGTACGTACCATAAGCTTCCCTTTCAGCTTGTTGAAGTTTGTATTTTTTTTTGGATCATGAGGGTCCGATAATTCAGGCATCGGAGGCAGCGTCATAGGCTTTATTAGGATGTTCTCTGTTGAATCAAATGGCCATAGCCCGTTGACTATCTGTACCACGCATCAAAAGGAGCCGAATGGCTTTTCTTTGTTAGAAATTTCACATATGAAAGACAGAGAGAGACAGAGAGACTGCTAATGTTAATAATTCTGCTTATGATACCTGACTCGCAGGACAAACTGCATATAAGCTAGTTTACTACTTCCCTTTCCCTTTCAACTGATAAAGCTTGTATATTTTCAACTTTTATGTTGGTCCAATAAAAGGTATCAATTTTTAAATTATATAATATATATATATATATATATAAAGTTCTGGACAAGCCAAGATAATAAAACAGCTCAGCACCTTTGAAAGTATTTGGAAATAACTTTTAAATGAGTCCAGAAATCATTTTTGAAAATGATGGGCGAGAGAATTCAGTGTGCTTTGTTATCTGTGCGGACTCGCTCAGCTCACCCAGTTTCCAAGGCAGTGCCCTGCAGCTGGGTGTGCTGATTTCACAGGGAAGGTCTAATAAGAAGTGAAAAGGTCCTTAACTGCAGGCTCATCATAGCGTCTTTCATAAAATAGTCTGCTATACAACCTCTTACCTAATACTCTCAAGTGGGGCCTTTTAACCTTGCTGTGAGGCCCGGAGCTTCACCCTTGCAGATAATGATTATTGTCCTCCTTCTAGAGGGGCTGGGAGGATGACAGGCAGGCGCTGCATATCACAAAGCTAAACGACATCATGAATAATGTCCAAGTTGTATCTGAAACTGCTCAGTTAAAAGCGATGTACAATTCAAAACAGTCAAGCAGCATCTGGATTTCATAAGTGACACAAATGTAGCCATTTATCAGATAAGAGACAAATGGTTCTGCTACTTTTTTATATTCTGGATAAAGTCTAGGCAGGCTGTAGAATAAAACAACAAAATGATGGGCATTGGTGTACATATTACATGAGTATTAGTAAATATGCTGTTTCCTATAACCCATACAGGTCTTCAGTGTTTAAAGAGTTCCGATACCAGTTAAAAAGCTAAATATCTTCCCTTTTAGCAGCACAATGTCTTAATTTTCAGGTTTTAAAGATTTTCTGATGTTCTTATATTTGGTACAGTATGTGATGATATTTCAATTTAAAAGTTCTAGGTTAAAAAAAAAAAAAGTTGCTGCTGCTTCTGGATACCTCATCATTTCCTCTGCTGTAAATCAACAACTTAAATCCTTCATTTTGGCTACAAGCTGCTGCATCCTAGTTTAAGGATAGTCAAGTTAGACTAGCCGTAATCATTAAAAATAGGTCAAAAATTACAAAGTAGCCTGTCCTCAAATGAAGACAAAGGCACTTAATGGATTTACTTCCACTAAAGTTACAGGTTTGCCACCTATTTCAGGTTAACATCTAAATAAGTTTGACTGTTTGATGATATATATATATATAAAAAAAAAAAAAAAAAAACAGTAACAGTTACAAAATATGGATTTGAGGCAATACAACTCCTAAAAAAACAGTTAACTACAACCTCATGGCATTCATATACATTCCCCTAACCCCTCAAAAAACATCTGGATCATTAGCTCACTGATAAATGAACACAGCCCTCGAGAGTGTCAGGAAAAGGATGCTAGCTGCTGTTAGTATCTTGAGCAGGACTGTTAGGTTAACAGTTAGTAATACCCTTCAAAAATGTATCTACAGTGTTAGAGATCCAAACAAGCAACATCTTGCCTTTAGGCCATTCTCAGCTGCTGGTGATGCCTGTATTTACAGGTATTATCAACGTCAACATCTGTAGGATTGGCACCCTAATCAAACTAAATATAAAAC
The DNA here is from genome assembly GCF_017654505.1 of Polyodon spathula. Taxonomy (NCBI): domain Eukaryota; kingdom Metazoa; phylum Chordata; class Actinopteri; order Acipenseriformes; family Polyodontidae; genus Polyodon; species Polyodon spathula. Next base: position 12,227,000 of record NC_054557.1, read on the forward strand.
ACACCTCCTCCCTGCCCCCTTGCCTTTATCATTTCTCCTTTTGCCATGTCTTCTGTACTGTAGTCTCCATAGCGACGAGAACACAGGATGGCAAAAAAACAAACAAAAAACTTTTGTGTTTTTTTGTACGGTACGATACAATTCTAATCAGTTTCAAATCAAAACACAAAATACAAAACATTTGCAGTTTTAAAAAATATCTACAGTTATAGTAACAATCTTTGAGAAATCCTGTTGGTACCTAAACAATATTATTTCACTTAATTGAGGTCTGTAAAAGAACTTGGATCTGAAGTAGCACTTTAACACATTAAATCTATAACTAAACCCCTCAGGTCAACAGCAGTATAATTGACTATGGAAGCATCTTCTCTGCTTCCAGAGGTAAAACAAGGTTTAATCAAAACTTTCTTTCACAATGAACACACACACACACACACACACACACACACACACACACACACACACACACACACACACCAGTTACACCGTTATCCTTTAATTAATCAATTAAGACCTGAAAAAAGGGAAACTGACTGGCTCAGATTTTTCAGTCTCCTGGGCCCTGACTGTTGTATCAGTTATGCTTTGATAAATAAAAGCCCTACTCATTGCAAAGCATATTGTTTTGATTAGAAGTAACTGTTGCTGTAGCTTCAGGGTAAACTGGAAAAAATCTGGATCACATCCTGGAGGCTTGTGGGTACACTTTCCCTATTTTCTGTTTAAAATGAATGAAAAAAAAAATAAAAAATCTTGAAACAATTTTCAGAACTGTGTGCTAAACCTGGCTAAGAGCTGGCCACAGTATAGAGAAAAATACCTAAAATGAAGAAATGAAAAAAACATGCTCTGCTTCACAGGTACATGTGTATTTTAAATTAGTTTTATACTAATTAAAGTCATCTGTAGAACACATGGCTAAAGAGTTTCTAATGCCACTCTGGTTTTAGAGTTGTGCTGATATGATGGCAATAGATATGGCTCAGCTCCCTTCTGCGGGAACAAAAGTCTATTATTTCAAAAGCCAGTTAGAAAGACCAGTGAGTGTATGCTGTAATAATTATAGAAGTATATTCCCAACTGTGTAGAAGCTCCACACTCAACACAGAAATCAACAGCCCCTCAGATGAAGATTACTGCATTAAGACTCTCTCCTTCACTTTGATCTATAGCCCACTGTAATGACAGGATGCAACAGTGACTGAGAACTAAAATTTGAACGATATCAGATTATAATGCGACAGCCAAGTATTGCACAAAAACAAAATTAGAAATAACATATTTGTCCCTGTACTTCAGTTCCTAAGTTTTGAAGCCTCCCTGTAACAGGGAACTGGCTTCTTTCTAATTAGCAGGGGAAACATTTTGCGCTCAAACTAATTTTGGAAAAAAATAAAAGTCCTCCTCCAAAACACCTGCAGTTTTTGACAAGATGAAGTCGAAGATTGTGTCTGAGCCATGCATGGGTTTGCTGGCTAGTACACATCTCTTCAGCCTTCACCTAAGCAAGACAGGAAGCAATTAGATGGGATCTCTAGATGGTGGCTGATTGCTTAATGTGGAATATCTGTGCAGGAATGTGTGTGAGTGTTTTAGAAGTAAAGGCCTCCCTGTTGCTCTGAAGGTAACAATGTAAATCAACAGCTGCCTCTGATTTGTGTTATTCAAGTCCTCCTCACTGTGACAATACTGGCACCTGGTGCACATTAGAACAAATACAAATATCTCCACGCATTTCCATCATCAGACACACATAACACTTGCAATAAAGCAAGGCCTGCTGATCTCTTGGCTGATTTTTTTTTTATAATAAATGTATTAATTTTACTACTTAAACAGTAATGACATAAACTTAAATATATCTTGCCAAAAGCGTGTTTTATGAAGGGCAATTAATAAAAGAGCCAAAACTGTTCAGGACATTGAACAATGTGTACAACATCAGAACAATAGCAGAATTGTTCTAGGTTACTAGATATGCACAACAAAAAGGTGTTGATTAGTCATAGGCTCAAAACTCCTTCCTTAGTAACTGCAGTCCAGCTTTCACAATGTTTGTTCTTGAAGATGAGGTACACTTTCACAGCTGTGGGTTATCCAAACCCCCCAACCCACACCCTGTGTGTTATTATTGAGATAGATGTTCCCGTTTGTGTTCATTGCTTTGCTTCCCTCCAGATAATAAGCGGTCACAGATCTTTAAGTGGATTTCAACAAATGTGCCCCACAAGGACAGCCCTGCTTCCCTAAGCTGTTATTTAACAGTTTACAGATGCCATCATCATCAGTCATTACAAAACTAAGTGAATGGAGACATTTGGCACCAAGTAACTTAAAATTCAAAAGTTTAATGTTATGAACTAGCACCCTCAGAACCTTTCCTTCCTTTGGTTACCATGGTAGACTTTCCTAAGAATGCATTTCTCTATCCCACTCTTTTTTCGTGCTTAAACATGCTTTTACAGAGAAAACTTCAGCTATGCGCCGAGCATAGGGGCTCATTTATCCGTTTTATTAAAGATTTGCTGTTGTGCCTTGCTTTTTTATTTTTTAAATAATGCTAAGCCAACTGTCGGTACTTGCAGGAAACCTTAATTACCATTCCAAGTTGTTTATTTCACATTATCAAACACTGGCAGTTTTTACTGGAGCAAAAGGCTTATGGTCTCCTAACCCCTATCCATTACTGATGAGAGGGCAGCACAAATAAACATTATACAACATGTGACTGCAAACAGCTGTTTTGTTTAGGAAGTAGTAATGGGTGCTAAGAAACACACTGATGCTCTCCTTAAGGTTAGATTGGTACAAGTTTTGTATTTCACTGAACCATACGGTTGCCCAGGCTGTCGTTTGAAGTATCAAGACCACGGAGTAACAGACGGCAGCTTTATAGGTCAACTGGGAGGGAGGGAGAACAGTTTTTTAAATGTCTGCATATCTGTTGAATCCGAAATGTCCTTTCAGTCTGTCAATTAACTTTTTTTCTGTATGGCTACATTTCAGGCCACTTCTTTTCAATAAATTCAGTCTCAAGGACATGGAGTTGACAAGGCCAGATATACCGATAAGTAATACATCGCCACGGTTGCCAAAAACATTGAAATTTGGCAGCACTTAATTGTAGAGTCAGTCATTTACACAGTATAGAATGTAGATGAATTACAGGCAGGCCGGTTTTCGATTCTCCAGTATTTTTATATTGATTGAAGGCCATTGGCCAAAACTAAAATCAATAATGCAATTAGCATTTAATTAGCAAGCTTAACTTTAGAGTAATGGGCCCAACGGGACACTGTTAACAACAAGCTTACTAACATAGTAACAAATGTTACTCGTGTTAAACTGTTTTGAAAGTTTAGCAACAGAGACCCTAATGGTGCTAAATTACCAAACCCTACCCAAATCAAGCCCCACATGATGTGTGTATGTGGATGAGTGTGAGTGCGGTAGGTCATGTGACTAGTTCAGACCCAATGAGAAACTATCATCTATTGTTCTTAGTAATGCAAAATTTTAAAACAGTTGTATTTTCAACATGAAATCTTTGAATTGACATTCATTCGATCGAATGTAGGCTATTCAAGTAAAAAGTACTGTTAAAATAACAAAAACCGTGAATCTGGATGTATTTTAAAGCCAAACACAGAGGGGGGGTGAAAAAAGCAATTATATACAATTTAAGTGTCAGCATTTGAAATTTTAATTTGGTAAAGCTGTGTGAAAAAGTCCAGTGTTAGGCTGTTCTTTAAAGCAATGCTCAAGGGTTCAGTTTCTGGAGCGGACTCCACTTTCCTGCTGTTAACACGACGGTCCTAGACCCTTCTGCTGCTCAAACGAGTCCTTGTAATTTAGCTCCAACTTTCTCTCCCATTAGCTTCCCTCCACTTGACTACACCGGCCTCTCAGGGGACAGTCACTGGGGGCTGGCCACCATATGGAAGGCATTACCAGCCGTCTATGGCCAGGCCTCTTGCTGTTTTATGAGGAAATTCACCCCCTTTCTCAGAACAGCCAGGAGCTGCTTTATGGAGCTGACCAGGCTTCCTAGAAAACAGTTCTTGTAACTGAAAGTGATGTGTGGGGTTTATTCTGAGAAGCTATGAATAATCTTTGAGTGTTACCGCTAGTAATTGTACTGTAGTTTCATGTGCCCATGTTTCAGTTGTATTGAGGAATATGTTCAAACCCCCCCCCCCCCCCCACTCTTCGACGTTGATGCACATTTTTCCCCAAGCACTGCAAGTTTTTCGTAGTGTCAAAAAGAGGGACATTTACTACTGTGGAACTGACTTCTCAGCTTACCTTCAGCTTGTGTCTGCTGCTGTGCAGCTGTGAGCGGGGCTGGTGATGAAAAGGACAGTTGCATTAGCAATTTCGGGCAGTGCACTTGCTTATTATATTAAATTGCACTGAAGTCAATTATTTCAGAAAGCTGGGCTTTGTAATCCAGTTTACATAAAAGCACCATACACATTGTATATATTATGCCTGTGTGTTAAATTGCAATACAAAATCCAGTATAAACTAAATAGGACAGCTTTCTGACTTAGAACAGTGTTGCTCACTTGTGGTTCTTCGAGCTCCGCACATTTTTTTAAATCAGGCCTTTAATTTATGTAATTGATCCGAGAAGGATCAATTGAATAATTCAAATTAAAAGCCCCAGTTGGAACATAGACCTGGACTGGAAGAGCCACAACATGCCAAGCTGAGTGTGCCACCGACTTCCTTGATAATAACGTATTGTAGTTTCTATACATTAAGGACATAAGGGTAGGATGAGCTTCATATTATTTATTAAATAAATTTATGTAAATACAGTAAAGACATATCAATGACTTACAAGTAACCAATTGGGAAGATTATTTGATAAAAAAACAATGCCACCTAGTGTCTATTAAATCAGCAGGTAGCAGAAGAAGTGTGTGGTGAGAGGTGAGCAGGAAAGCAGCTCTTCCTAAAAAGATTACGGCAAGCCATTAGTTGTCACAGACTTGTAAAATACTTTAAAGTCTTCAAAATCAGTCCGATGTTGCAAAAGCAGTCAGCATTTGGCTTGTGCAGTGTTAGCTGTCATTATTAAAAACAAATGAACTTTTTATTTCAATTCTGTTGCCTACAAAATATGTTCATCTAGCCAAACCACAAAGTCCATATTCACATTTTCTTTCAATAGGGCACTAAAACTATTGATGTATTAAATCAACCAATCTAAGTGACCCTGATACATGGGAATACAGTGGACACGCTAGACCAGTATTTCTCTTGCCGCACTTGGATGTTTTGAGGCACAACTTTGCAATTAATCTTTGCCATCCGGCTTTCAGGAATGCTTGGTTCACTGCGATAAAACAGCGAGTCCATGAAACAGAAGCACAAATGATTACTTGTGCAGTTACAAATATTGGTGACATTTAGTTGGCATTTGCTGAATACTTCATTAACATTTTAAAAGGAGCCAAGCATGTTTGGCTTGTCATTACTTAGAACTTGCATTAAAACACTGTCCTGCTTTCGCAGCAGACTGCAGAACACAAACCCTCTACCCTTCATAAATACAACCCATCACACGAGGTTCTGAAGAGCTTGAAGTTGACAGTACAGCTGAAATGATCCGGGCTTGTTCAGAGATCTTTTGCAAGTCCAGAAACATGGAAGGAGGATGTGTCGCCACGGAAAGTGACCAGCTCGTGTTGGAAGGGAATTGGGACGACTATAAAATGGGGCTATTCAGAGTGATTAGAATGAAGCACCTGTACAATTCAGAATACTGTGTGCAGAACATGTATTCAGAAGAGTTATGGAAGACAATGTTTTGAACTTGATCCTTAACACACAAAGGTTGGGTCTGCTGGTGCTGAAAGCAGCACCAGGAGATGGTTTTAGTTTTTATTAAGTCTTCCATCAGTACTGATCAATAGCACTAATTTGTGGTTACTAACAGCTTAACAATACATATTTTTAACAGCCAGGTGCAGATCCTGTCATCGCTTTAATAATTCACCAATCACCTGCTAAATGTCCAGGCCCAATTTATAACAGCCTGTGGACGAGGGCTGAGGAAGCTTGTTCCTACTCTGCCAAAGGGTGTAACTGCAAGGTCCACATTACAGTATGGAAACCAGTGGAAATGAAACACTGCAAGAAGCTCCTTTTCAAGGGGTTTGGAAAGTACTTTTCAGTGAGTTTTCATAGTTGGTGTATTGTATTTAGGGCTTCTGTTTTTTAGTTTTTATTAAATTTCATTTTTTGGTGCTTATTTTTAGCTATAGCAATTCTGGAAGCTGAACTGTAGTTCACAGTCTTAAAAAGAGAAAAATATGTTTGTAATGCATTCACACAAAACAAATTTAAAACTGCCCTCATGTAAAATTAAAAAGCAGAGAAAAAAAATATGTTCCTCATATTTACATATGTTCCTCACCCCCCTCAGCCAGGTTCAAGGCCTTCACTTCCATCAAAACGTCAGGAATAAAAACGACCATGGGTTTGTTTCCAATTTAAAAACATACAATAAGGCTTTATATGACTAATGAAATATGTTCCATTCTCTATGTAGGTCACAGTTTTTAAAGCATGACTTTTAATTAAAAAAAAAAATCTGGTACTATTTTAGGTTAAAGTAAGCTCTGTTTGCATGCCTAGTCATACTCTTCCTAGGCCGTTCAATTTGGAGGGTGATATTGTCTTCAAGGTCTTCTTTCCTGTCATTAACCAAAACAACTACGCCCTCCCCCCCAAAATAACTGGCTTTGGTGGCCTTTCTTTTCTTTGTTCTTTATTTGTTTCCCTAAGAATGAAGAATGAAAAAAGGACAGACCATTTAATGCGGGCTTTTAAGCACAATTGCTGTTTACCGTTCCTGCGTCTATTTTTATGAGCGCATAATAACAAAAACAAGACCAAAAGGAGTGACTTGCTGGGGGTAATTAGGGGTTTAATCAGACACTCAATTTGAAGTTAATAAACAGCATGGGTAATTATTACTGGACAAAATGATTACTGTTTTTAGTTGTAGGCAACTTGATATCAAATGGACCTACTGTACCTCCTTTATTAACAGACAAGATTGTTCGCTTTTGCATTCAACCATTTGATTTTGTTATTGCTCTCCTACGTGGAATACATTATGGTTTTTATATGAAGACCAGTCCAATTTATTTAGGTTTTATTTACACACACACACAAAAAATCTACATATACAGCTTATTTCATGATATTTACAAGAACATTACACATAGCCCAGTTAAGTAACATGGGTTAAATAGCATTTCTTGCTCCACTCAGAACATGCAGTGCAGTATATTCAGGGTCTGTTTCTAGCATGCTATGTTTGCCCCAGTGTCTCAAATTCTAAATCATTTCAACGTAGCTCATATTTGGACATTGTAAAGGCATCCATTAAGTTAGGCAGCCTCTAAGTAGTTTAGGGTGTTCTAATGACTTTACAGCATGCATGTGTAACCTGATTCCAATAATAGCCACACACACACAGTGTTTGCAAGCTAACAGTTCCATGTTTTTCTTGTCTACAGCACTTCTGGTCGAAGCATGCCTCCCTTCAGGTTGAAACAGTGAAGGCGGTCAGTCTCTATTCCCCAAAGCACATCCTTCACAGAGGCCTGATTTTGAGCCACACAAGAGCTACCTTCTTTTTCTCATGCCGATCTCGAGCTTTCCCAGCTCCTCGTACGACTGGTAGAAGATTTCAAACTCTCTGGCTCCCCAGCCTCTCCAGACAGCCAGGCACCACTCCATGTTTTCATTCTGAAAGCCGCACACAACAGTGTCCTTTGCAACTACAGCAGCTTCAACCAGCACCCTGGGAAAAACAGGCAGCATTGACAAAACAAAAAAAATCAAACTTAAAGTGCGGCTACCGAGAAATGGGAAGGTAGTGCTAGGAAATGCTTCCCGGAGAGGGCTGGCTCAACACATTGCGTAAGAAGGTGCAGTTGCAATAGGAATCTAATATCAAAAGCTAGCCATGATGGTAGTGTATTAAATGAGTTTAGGGTGCATTGGTGGTACTCAGTTTGAAATCCCTACAATCCACTTTGCATTTATAACTTTAAGCAAAAATCCCCCTTAAAAGGAGAAACAGCTGGGAGAACTTGAACGGGAATACAGTCAAGCAAACCACTAAAATATGAAGCTTAATGATTTCTGTGAGTCTTCTGAAGCTGAATCAGCATATATGTGTAAGAGCATTTCAGGTCAGGCATCTATACTGGTGGGTATAAAAGTATAATAGTTTGGTAAACTATGTAAAATATATAGGACATGCTTTGACCCCAAAACACAGCATTGGTGAAATAGCCAATTTAAATATAAATGTATAATGAAGCAGCATGTACACACAAAAGTGTTTTTTTATTGTAAAATACTTGCCTAATAATTATAGTACTTATTTCTGAATGTATTTTTCTTCTAAATAGCAATTGTGTACTTTGAACCCTGCCTAGATTTACACATTACACCAATCATACGGGAATAATTTGGATATAATTGAGCTTACCCACGTTGAGCCAGCGCAGCTTCCTTGAGCACTGCGAACACTCTGCCCCTGCTGCCAGACCCCTTCTCCAGCTCAATAACGATTACATCCCCGCCTCTCCTGCAAACGCCAAGCCAAACACCAGTGAGGATACAGGAACAGATAGGAGGCAAAGCACGACAGTCTACAAACTCTACAAAACAGGGACATGCTGCCCGCTACACTAGTGTAATCTCTACCATGAGGTCAGGTGGTAAACGCTTTTCATTCAGGAGACTCGTTACCTTGGGATCCACAAGGTGTCCTTAACTGCGAGCACTTTCACAGCTTGCAGGCCCTCCACAGCGTCACCCTGGGGAGAGGAATCCATGCTCTCCGGCACAGGCATGCCCATCTGATTCTGCCACCTGTCCGACTCCTCACATTCTGTGGAAAAGGGCATGCTGGTGGAGCTGGTAAGAGAATTCAAGATTCCGGAGCTGGACCGGTCAATCTGTGACAGCCCGTCGGAAGAGCAGGAAGACATGGAGCAATAGTCTGTCAGGGAGTCCTGGTGTCTTATTATCTGGGTCCCCGCTTCCTCACTGTAGATGATGGTCACCTCCCCAGGGCTGTTGGTTTCAGAGCCCTTCTCATCAATGGAGGGGGAGGTGGAGGAGGTAGGTGTAGTGTCTGGAGTCACCTCAGCAGATTTCTGGACTGCAAACATGTCTCGGAGAGGATTGCTGTCTCCGCAGAAGTAGCGGGCACACAGCTGATATGTAGCGGCGTGGTACATTAGCAAGGTGTTGGTCTTATCGTCCAAACACCAAACTGCCTCTTCTCCACCGCAGCCAGAATTGCAGGCCATTGAGATGACAGTGGAAGGACAGATGTACGGATCTAGTCTTTTTACAGCCTGAAGGGTCAAACAGTCTATGATGAGAATGCCGGGGCCAGTGCTGTACCAGATCTCCGAGCCGCTCTTCACCAGCACCATGACCTTCACCGGGTAGGGGTTTTGTCGTGGGTCGTCATCCGAGATCTTAAAGATGGATTTATTGAGAGTGTGCGAGCACAGGTAGGATTGGCTTTCATGTGGGAGGTTATTGATCAGCGTGTACACTGCAACTAGTCCATCTGCCATTCCGACAAAGACTAGCGGTAAAGTCTAAAGAAAGACGAAAAAACAACAAATGTGAAGCCCTGCTGTGTTGTAAGCTTGGTACAGTGCATGGGAATCTCAGTTTGAAATAATCCAAACGACTTCAGCGCTTACCTTTTTCTTAGCAGGCACTGCAAGCATGCAAGTTACAATAGCCGGGCAGGGGAGACACTTCTGTGGAGTACTTAGTGGACACATGCCTTTCAGAATGTAAATATAAATATTGTGGTCCTACAAATAAATGACATGGTTACATATTTTTAGCATAAGGTCACAAAGTGCACACAGCTTCTTTTAATATGCATGAGCTTGTATTTATAACCTTTTATATGCAATACAAAATGACCGAACAAAGAAAATTCTCATAGACTAACATTCTCCATCATTCCTGTAAAAAGAAGCAGGTAATAATAGACCCGTACAGCATTACACAAAACAATGATCTGATACTTAGCAATGAAAAGCCTTGGCAGAGCCCAAAAACATTTCACACAGATTAAGGCACAACATCTTTGACCTGCTTTTAAAAGTCCTTGGCACTACCTCTGTCGCTGTCCAGAGTACATTCTCTATTTTCAGTTGACAACTCAACTTCATTCCACGACAAGCCATTCTCTGCACTTCCACCAGGCCTTTCTCTATGTTCACCACAGTGTAATTCCTGCGATTGCAAGCAAAGCATGTTGAAATACACAGGACAGACTACTGAGATGCCACATCCAATCATTTAAATAGATGGCGGAAGCATATAGTAATGAAATCACATTTTAGTGGGTACCCTGCTGCTTTCAATAGCCCCCAGAGCACAGTATTATAAGAAGTGGCCATGCATATTAACAGTACATTTGTGCTTTTTCCTAGTTAGCCCAACACAAAAACAATCACATAAACCTCTCTTTCTGTCATTATCCTGAAATAAAAAGTATCAATTAAATGGTTAAGGCTTTAATGAAAGGCTGTGCCATGACCACAAATCCACAGGGCTCTATAACAGTACTGCTGTTAGCAGTGTTGACTATTAAAAGAACCTGCAATGTACAGTTAGAGTCCTGAATAAACCAAGATCTAGCTTAGACGATATGCTAAATATTAGCTTTATACTGTAAAACCGGAAACAAACTTGATCTATTTTTGGCTACTAAAGACTGCTTATCAAGAATCCTCTGTCATTCATTTGTACTGCAAACAGTGGGGCTCAAGATGTATCTGTATACACATGAGGATGGAAAGAACCAGGACTAAATGAATAAGGTGTGTCTTCTTTATAAATACGTTTAATATTAATTTTTAGAACAATTTTCAGAAACACTGCAGTGATCCTTGGCTCAAGTGTTGATTCGCAGCATGGAAATGGGAGTACCTCTCCTCATTCTCCCCATCCCAAAACACAACAGTGTGCTCCTGCTCTGTGGGGAGGAACAGCTGGGAGTGCCTCTCACTGGGCAGCAGATACATGAAGGTAGGAAAGCTGGGCTCCTGCATCTGCTTCAGCAGCGAGAGAGCTACAGGACGCTGAACACAAGACAAAAACCAAAAACAAAGACAGTCAGGCATTTTCTAGTGGTCTGAATTCGGGATATCCAGGCTAGTGTTCTATTAACAGGGTATACACAGTATTTTCAAAAGCTCCCAGACAGACCAAAATAACAACATAGCAAAATACTGAAAGCTGTTATCCCCTTTAAAGGGCTTTTTGGTTATCTTTGCTGCTAATGGGAATCTAATTTGGCAGTTAAAATGACAAGATAAATAAAACTTTCTATGTGTGTTTATAAGTAATGAATGAATTAAATAAACAATGATTATTAAATAAATAATGGATTTGCTCAAATACAGACTTCTGTGGATTGGTCCATTTCTTAGTTTAAGATGTTAAAAATGGTTAACTGTGTGATTATATGATTTGTGCCCATGTACAGTGGTGAGCTGACACACACAGTAATAACTCTCCCCCCTGTACCTTCTCAGGCTTGGTGTCCCAGCACTGCAGCATGAGAGTCTGCAGGCAGTGGAACTGCACCTCCTCTGGGAGTCCCAGCACCGGTCGGATCCCCTTGGAGAGCTTCTTCACAATCTGCAACTGATGCTGACCGAGCACAGGCCGTCTCCCGGACAACAGCTCGTACAGAACCATCCCATAGGAGAACATATCCACCTGGACACAGGCACAAACAATATAGAACCATCCCATAGGAGAACATATCCACCTGGACACAGGCACAAACAATATAGAACCATTCCATAGGAGCAAAAACCATACAGTGCACACTGTCAACCGGGACAACCATTGAGACTATATTGAGTAAACCAGGAATTAGAATCAATTATCAGAAACAGTCACAGTCTCACTGTTTAGAAAAATACAGTAAAGCCAGACTATGGGGTGTCAGGTCTGGCTAACTACGTCCTGATCTTACTTCCATTACGATACAACCTCAAGCATTCTACTTAGAACACTGGACTGTACTGCAGAAGGATGTGGATCAAAGCCCCAGTTTTCATGAGCGTACTGTGGTCAGTACACGGCATTCTTTTTAAAATGAGAAGGACCATCTCACAGGACAATCCAGGGCTGCATTTTTTTCAATCAATAAAGCAAGCACATGTGCACATTGTCTGAATTTACAGAACACAGCATACTGAAAAGGGATGGTTAGATGATTTTATTCTAGAGTAAACTGTATGAAAAGAGAGCCACAATTTAGTGCAATTCAAGAAAGAACAGTACATCAGATAAAAACAATTATTTAGTAATTTTGTGAACACAAAAAGCTGCATTTACTCAATTACAGAACAAAAAATAACGAGGCGGTGATTGCTATGAAAGTCCATGTCTATGCTTTTAGAGACCTATAATTTTCCTTTGTGCAGCGTGGTGAAAAGTACCAGGCAGTTTCAGCAGATTTAAAAATTTTTCTTTATTTTCCTATAAGAAATAGATGGCGAATGTCATTCTCTGTGGGAATTTACAGACCTCACTCCACACTGCCTCATTTCATTAGACAGTCAGTGGTTATTTACATAATAGATAAAAGCCAATAGAGTTAATGAGCTCAGGTCCAGGTGATAAAGGCCACATGAACTCATGAGAACCACGGGTACAGCTACTCATCTCAAATGACTGCACAAAGACTTCCACTGTAAATGTAGACGGTTTATCAGATTACCTCTGGCAGGGACAAGGGACAAAGTATATTACAACATTAATAAACGGCATTTTGAAAAAAAAAGTCATTGTTCAGACCTATAATAATTAGAACCTCCAGGAAGGTTCCGTACCTTCTCATCATAGACAATGCCAGGCAGGATCTCTGGTGCCTGGTAGCCCGGAGTTCCTTCCACCCCCAGAGCTCCTTCGTGGAACGATTGCCGGGAGATTCCGTAATCTGAAAGCTTGACGTTCACCGGGTCGTTGGTCTCCAGTGACCAAACTAGAATGTTGTCAGATTTCAGGTCACAGAAGATGATGTTCTTCCTGTGCAGGTAGGCCAGCCCTGCTGCAATCTGATAGGCTGCCTTGAAGGTCAGCATTGGCCCCAGTGGCATAAACAGGACTCCTGCTTTGAGTAAATGTTTAGATTTCAGTGAGACTAGGACTTATTCAACCAGTGCACAAGCTAGGCTTTGTGAGTGAGTATCTCAAGCTTGAGGGAAACAGAATTTCAGAGATTGAAATAAGACTCCTACTGCATAGCAGTTTCACCCATTCCAGGTTTTAATATGTGCTTGATTAGTCACAGTGTATAGATGACAAGCTCAGGTGTGTCTTATTAAACTCATAGTAAAACCAGGAATGGAACAAACTGCTGTGCAGTGAGAGTTCCCTGGAATTGGCTGTCGATTACATTAATGTACTTACCCTTGGAGTACTCCTCCAGCACAGTGTTGAGGCTGCCCAAAGGGGCCAGCTGCAGAGCGAAGCAGAGTGGATGAATGCTGATTCCGATCAGAGACACGATGCATGGATGCTGCAAGGAGTGGAGCATGCTGGCCTCCTGACGGAACTCAGAAAAAATCCTCAGAGCATCCATGGACCGCAAGTGTCTAACCATAGTGTCTGAATCAATATTGAGAAAAATAAGAATATTGTAAGCAGGGCATTATTTGTTTCTAAATAGAAAATACGTTGGATTTGAACATTAGGATCTTACTGTCGCAGAGTGGCTGTGAAATACCCCTCCTGTCTGCAGAAGAGGGAGTTCACGACTGCAAAGGCACCAATCTGAATGAAATGAACGTTTATTCTGAATTATATTGCTATATGCCCCAGCTACATAGACTGTACCCCCCACTTTTTAAACCAAATTTATGGCAGACAGCCTTTAAGCCCCAAACATAATACTTTTGTTACGAAACATGCATTCTGAAGGTCTCACTACACCACTTTCCAATAACGAGGCTATTAAAAGTATTCCTAGTTTCTCCATTAGTCTAAATAACAACTGTATGCTATATTTACACAAGCAGGGGTTAGTTTCAATATAACCAAAGACAATATATCTCTGGTGCTCGAATTATACTGCAGCAATTTACAATTTAAACAGTTTAATGACTTCATTAAAAATAGATGACGATACCATACTGAGCAGGGGTCCACACTCAGTGTTATGTTACTCTGGCAGCAATTATTTTATTTTCGTTAAATCATACAGTTTCAAGTTTTGTTGTTCTAACATAACACAATGCAGAATGGAGTTTTCTGAACACTGCTTTTCTTTCATTCAGCTAAGAGTTATTGACATGTTTGTCACCTTTAGCCCTCCCCCTCAGCAGTCACAGTGTGAGGCAGCCCCTGCTAGGAGGGGCTGTAAGGCTTTAGTCACTGTGGCCAAAAAGGAAACACTGTAAAAACTAACAAAAAATGTATCACTTGACGTCATATTCGATGCCAATGAAAAGCTTGCAAGTGAAGAGGTCTCTGGCTAACAATCAGCATGAATCTTATGTAACCAACCAGCATGCATCTAAAAGCACTGGTTTACTGCATTTTCCCCATTTTGTCATTTCCTGCTAACCCATGTATACTTTAAATGATTTATTTATTTATTTATTTATTTTTAAAACTGCACCAAACCCAGGTAAAACACAGGATGTTAGAAGTGGAACAAAGTGATAAAAAGATCAAACCATTTTAAATCAACGGATTTCCACCAAAGCCCAATGGAACTGGTTTATACCACTCATGGATAGAACGCAAATAAATCATGCAAAAACAATTCTAAATATTCCAAACCGGTTTGAACGAAGTGTGGAATACAAGACGCACTCCTGAAATTGTTCTAGATTGACAGCTGGGAATATCAATTTGCTGATAAGTGGAAAGTGGTTCTCTTGTTGCTGTATACATTCCAGTTATAATGCACATTTGATATATTGTGCTTCCCACTGATTGAACAATTATGGAAGGCAAGTTTCAACCCCCAAACTCCAGCTCTTACAGCATCATGCTGGGTTCGAATGAGAAAGGAACATCCCCGGAAACAGAGATCCAACCGCAAAGGACACACGTAGCATTTATACAAGCTCTTCTAACCCTTCATCAGAATCCCAAGCCTGTTTGTCTAGTTAAATGAAATCCCAGTGTACCTCTTTTCTACTCCATCAAAGGGGAGTGATAGGATCTCAAGCTCACTCTACACTGTTTGCACTGCACCCCATTATTTATCCACCAGCTAGATACTATACCAGATGCCCAGCATCAGTAGAATAATGTAAACAGCCGAAATATTTTACCTTACAGTTATTTTAAAATGTAGAATAGTTTAAGAACAGAGAAGCGAGCTCACTGCTAGGCACTACAAAAAATGAATATCCAGTTTGAGAAAATCTCTACCATGCTTGATAATTATCACTCATCAAGAAGGACAAATGCTTTAGACAAATGATTCACTGGAGCACCTGAAAATGTCAAAGGGCTTCACCATTTTTGTGCTAAATAAAATAAAATAAAATAAATATATAAATAATGTCCTAATGGACATTAAAACAGTCTCTGCACAATTATTAATTGGTTTCTTCCCTATTTCTTATCTTTATAACAAACATGATATTGATTACCATTCCAGACTTTTAGGGCACCCTGTATATTATCCAAGTCGTGCACTGTAGCCAAATTCTCATTAATATACACTGGATTTATTAACTTGTGATAGCAGTCATCAATCTGAATCTTAAACAATAAAAATCAAGGCTGCTGTTTAGACAGGTAATCGGCAAACATGTTTAAAAATGAACCGAGTAGGGAGAGTGACCCATGTGGGAGCGAAAGGTAAAGGGCATGGATTTTCAAGCGTGGGGCTCTTCAGAGCAGAGATGGAAAGGAACTGTGACAGACTGAGCAGGCAGCAAGGGAACAGCACAACTGTAATAATAAAGGTCAGAGGTGTGAGAAGAACTGCTGTCATCCCCACACGGCACCCTCAAGAAACAGCATCCGGCAGCTCCACAGCATCGGCGCGCTGTCATTCCTTGGAGGGTGGGAATCTCGCTGGGTGAAAAGGGCACCCTTACCTGTGCTGGCATCCAAGGACTGCTGTCGACACCTCTTGAACTGGAACCTTTTCACTGCGACAGGTGTGTCCTTGTATTGGGCCTTGAATATAACGGTCCCACTGCCACCCTGCCCAAGGATGTTGCTTTCATCCTCGCTATACTCCAGGCTGCTCTTTTCAAGAAACAACCTGCAACAGAAACCACAACTTCATACACCCTCCACGTCACGGACAAGAAACCCCTTTGGATTATTACATTTCATAGAGGCATTCATTATATTTCAGGTTCCTTTTATTTGTATTTAGTAGAAACAGCCTGCAAGCAAACTGTATACAGCCTTTTCTATGCCAAGACCAGGTGTGCCTAGAGCATTCATTACAATGATGTTATTGTATGTGGATAAAGGATTTCCTGAAAACAACCCTCATTGTAAATATTACAGACTTTGTTTATTGCATCAGTGTACAGCAAATGCTGACTAGAACACATGATCTTGCTTTTCCTGCGTAATATTGATGTATGTATATATTGTAATGCATATACATACAGTAAGTGCTGAAATAAAATGGAACAGATGGCTGACATTTTAACCCCTCAACAAAAATAATAGATTAGGATTTTTGTTTTGTTGCGCATCCTCGAACCAAAATCCAAACAGAGCGATGTTCATCTGGGTTGCACACTGTGCAAGAGATGAATATTGGAGACTGCATACCGAGAACAGGCACAGAAAGAGAGCAATGAGAGCTCCAGCAAGAGGGAATGAAGGCGTTACCGTGCAGGGAGATCAGTCATGAAGAGCTCTGGGACCAGCTCTTGGAGGGGCACTGGGACAGAGGGGTGATTCGGACAGACAATGTGATCCAGTTGCATGGCAGCGTGAACGCAGTCCTCCATGTTGAAGTAGTGCACTGCCCTCGATGCCCCCGGCACGTCTGCCCTCTCTGTGGTGGCTGTAGCGCAGAAGGGGCACGGCGCATACTGCTCGATCAGCAGCGTGCCATCGTTTTCACTGGCAGTCAGAGCTGGAAATGAAGACTGGCATTGTAACTGACTCTGAAACAATGCAGGAGATCCTCAGCAGGCATGCAAAGAAGGAGCGAGCAGACAACCAGAAATCTGCTAATATATATATATATATATATATATATATATATATATATATATATATATATATATAAAATAGTAATTTATCAAAAAATAAAATGGATCAAACTATAAAATTTGTCAAAACATCACATATTATATCATTTAAAAAAGTGCATTAATAATACAAGTTCTGGTAAGTGAGTCAGATGCAGGCAGAAAGCTGTTACGTTTGTCACTTGCAACACACAGACGATAGCACAGAGGATAGCATACTCTACTGAGCTTGTTTAAATAGTTCTGAATGGCTGCATAACCAACAGGTCAAGAAGAGTTATACCCAATCAGTAGAAGTTCTAGTATGAACCATTTTACTGGTCAGTCAAGGTCACCAACTGAAGTGTGGCTCATATTAATGCCAACACTCCAGAGAGGCATGCCTTGGATTCTGCAGTGTGTTATAAAAAAGACAGATGTTGTACAGAGCCACGGTACACTACGACGTTTCTTTAAGCTTTATTCAGACTTTATTATTGAGTGTTTAATGTCATAGACCATCTGAACACATACTCCCATTCAGTCTGGCTGCTTTTAAAGAAATTCTGACCTCAGCCCTGTTGCTAGTGTTGACACTACATTATCACAACGCTGATGCCCTGAAACCAGCTGCCTTGCTTGAACAGAAACATGTTCGCCCCACACCTGCTGCAATATGTAATGTGTTGATGTTGAGCTTTAGTGACTAAACCTTAAGAGCTTGAGTTTGCAGACCCTATTTAAATTGCGAGTTGATTAATGATGGAACAGGGCTTGGGAAGCTTATAACTCATTCCCCAACACCAGGGCATTGCAAAATACAATTAAAAGCATCCTACAGGACAAGCAATTTGCCTGTGATGCCTAGAACACTCCAATCTTCTGCCCAAAATCACTATCAGAGGAGCGAGTGCAGAAGCCTCAGGAAGGATCTGAGCAGATGTAATGAAAATCAGACTCTCACCAGGAAACCACTGATCAATCAGGGAGTTCACATGGTCTGTAATGAAAGCCATGGCGGAGAAATCGCGGTTTTCAGATTGGCAGATTATTTTGATTCCTCCACTCTTCTTCTTTTTCCAGTTCAAATCTGATGATTCAACACTACCAGAACAAACAGAAAGGCACAAACACCACATCACAGACTGCTGTGGATCTTTCAGCTCAAAGTGCCAGTTGTGTACACCATGCTATACTGGGATTCTACTGTGCTTTGTCAATATCAGTATGGCCACCTCCTATACAAAAAACAACCCTTTAAGTCAATTCAAAATGGTAACCTCACAGTTGATGGATTCAGCCATATAAACACATGCAGATATTACTTCACACACATATGGTTGTCCTACAACCCAACACAGTACCATGCAGGGATGGAAATAAGACCCCATTGCGCAGCAGTTTGAATCAGTGGAATGGGTGAAACTGCAATTCCATCCCATTAACACTACACTATCATGGCTGTTGTTGCAAATCTACAACGTCCTGGTAATGCTGTGGTCTGCCAATGATTCTGCTAAGATTTCTTCATTTTTATAAAGACGTCCCCAATCTTATTTTTTTTTAGACAACGCTGAAACCTAGTTTGACCTGAAATGCTCCGACACAAATACAAAGAATCTCTTTGACACTGTAATAAAGGCGAATTAGCCTATCATCATCTGAACAGAAGTATTAATGAGTCACAGAATGGAGCATTTGATGCAACAGGCTGTTATTTATTCTAGTGAGCCAAGACTTCCCTTAATTCAAGGGAGTCTGACCTGAAATATTGCAGCCTGGCTGGAAGCCTGCTGGAGGAGTTCAATAATATCATACAGACTGCTTATTGTACTTGAACGTGGAACTTTATTCTGGTTACCTGAGGTAGCCACCGTCAAATGTCACCAGCAGCCCCTCCTTCCAGTAAATTGTCTGGCTTCTCCTGACACGGAAGGTACTGCATCGGTTTCGCTGCTGGTTGCCAGCAAAGCTATAAATTATACTCTGCCTTTTTCTCAGAGACTTTGTGTTCTTTTTGTTCTCAAATGACTGAAAAGAAATAAAAATAAAAGGAAATAAAAAACACAACACCATTGATTACAGAAATTCTCAGCTTACAATGTAGTCATTTGCTGTCTGAGCAATCACTGTTTTGTGCGAGTCTGCTTGCAGATTTTATGGCAAAATAAAATCAGTAAAAGCAAAATAAAAAAGTATTTCTCTCTTTAATAGTCTTAGTTTCGTGTTACTAAATAAAAAAAAAAATACTTAATGTACATTTGCTGAAATAATAAAAAGGAACCGCTGCATTTCGGTTGGTATTTATGTACTAGTTTGAGATTCAGTGATTCACAGTCGTGTTCTCTCTCTCTCTCTGCATTCCATGGGTGATGCTCCCCAGAGAATACCAGAGCTGTTCGGAGGCCTGCCCTCAATTCCCCTTGCTGTTTCATTACAAGATTACAGGTACCTGCAGGTCCATTTCTGTGAGGCTAATCAACATCCGAGCTATAAACCTCTGCCAGAATCCAGCTGGGACGAAGCTCATTTTGAAGAGCCTCTGAATGGTGTTGGCTGTCTGCTGGCGGAAGCCGTGGATATCCAGTCCCGGTTTGGGCGGCAGTAGATGAGGCAGCAGGTAACTGCAGCACAAAGAGGTCAGAACATTTGTGAGCAACTGCACATTTACAAAAGAAAACCCACGTTAAAACCACTTTCCCTTTAGGGCATTCCTAGAAAGGTCTCTTCACTGATCATTTTCATACAGAGACAAGCGCAGAATACAAATAAGGAAGGAGACTGCTTTCAAAAGGGCTCACCTGTCACTGGCAACTGGAAGTGCGATTTCAAACTTGGCAAGAAACTGGAAATACTGCTCCTCAGTTTCTGCAGTGAAACCGGTGCCCACCAGCAGCATGCGCAGGTCCTCTGCTTTGATCACGCCGTTCTTTACCACCGACTTGGAGCTCTTAATGCTGATGATCCTCTCCAGACACTCCGACAGCCACACCGCGTCCAGGAAGTACAGGTTTCGTAGGCCGTGGCTCGTGTCAGGGAAGTGGAGGAGCGCTCCCGTCTCGATCAGGAAGCTGAGAGCTGTCGAGAAAGCAGTTGGCACACTGGCAGGTAAGAATCCCTCCTGGGCAGGCTTGAGGTGAAGCTCACATCACCACTACCAGGCTATCCCTGCTCTGTGGTTAATAGCAAACAGGTGGGCTTTGGTCTCCAGAACGTTTTAGAGGCACCGATTTGATCACAAACATTGTTCCCCAGGTTAAGTTTATATACTTTACTGGACTAGATTTATTTATTTAATCTGTGTGTCAGAATGCCTGCACTCCAATCAGAAGGAAACCAAAACAAACAAATGTGCTAACATGACTTTAAATGTGAGCGACTTTCTGACAACTAACTGCAAAATAACTTCTATGAATTAGTGGCTGAAAGGGACTGGAATCCTCTATTCGAGCACCTTTTGCAACACACAAGGTCTCCTTTATCAAATATCACACATACAATATGTACAAGTATGTAGAATCTACAGCTATGGCCAAGCGTTTTGCATCATCCAATAGAATTAACAAGTTTAGCTTCATAAAAGGTTGACTGAAACCTGCTGGATGATGTTACGTTAATATATGGAATTACATACCATTTTCCTATATACTTCATGAAAAACTGACTATATATATCTATATCTATATCTATATCTATATCTATATATAGATATATAATAGCTCAATCCTAAAATTCTAAGTGAGACAAAACCTTTAGCCATAGCTGTAGGTGGAAAAGACTGTGAAAAACAAAGTCTGTCATCTTGCTTCTGTGGTTATTTCTAGTGTCTGGCTGTTCCGAGAGCATGTCCAAGAAAACTCACAATACAATGAAGGAACTGTCAAAAGAAAGGAAAAAAAAGTGGAAGCACAGAGTGTGCTAGCATTCTCTTGCCACAGTAACTCTTCAATTAAATATCAGACTATTACAAAACACACTTGCATATGAAATCTACTCAGGGGTCCTACAGCAGATTATGTGGGTAATTATAAATGTGGCAATTGACTTTAACTTGGTGCTGGGGCTAGGACAGGAATGGGGAGCTCTGAGAGAAATGGATCCTGCACAGCGAGTTTGGGGCTAGGACTGACCGCTTTGCAGGTCCTCGTAGTCTTTGATATCACTGTCAGGGTTCTGCTCTATGATCTGCTCCAGCTGCACGTCAGTCAGATACTGGACTTCATCTTCCAGGTCTCTCCTCAGCCGCTCCGCTAGGACTGCTTCTTGTAAAAGTAGATAGCTTTTGGGTATCTGAAAGGTTACAGTTATTGTAATTAAAAAAGGGAACCAATTCATTAAAAACACCCCTATTGTTCTAGACAGTGCTAGAAATGAGAGATTCAGTTAAAGCCAGAGACAAGCTTTTCATTCGAAAAGGAACTTTTTTAAAAATAGATTTAATAAGCTGTCCACAGGAAAAAGGATTTATGGGCCCTTAAAATTGACTGACTGCTCTGCACGGTTCTTCTGCTTTTTTTTTTTTTATAGAATACTCACCAATCTTCCCACAAGTTTCTGGGGCGTTGCCGCATTGGACATATCCTTTATGTTACAGGAAACCTGAAACAGCAACCTTCGCAGCCCATCGAAGCCCTCGAGGGTCTTAGAAGACACTTCTCTAGAGCAGAAAAAGAGACACTTGTGCATCAGCACTGCTGGCCAGCTCGCTCTCTCTGTTAAATGCTACTTTAAATCAACACAAGCAGCTACCTTTGGAGACAGAAACTATTGCTTTTAATTGAGAATGGTGCCGAATGAGAATAGGCGCGAGTATGCATCTGAGCACTACCATTTGACAATGGAAACACAGCTTTACTACAACAGGGTCTGGTATAATTTCTGGGCTGCAAATAGAGATTTGTTTTTGACCTGCAGTGTTCATTCCTTTTGCACAGTTTGTCTGATAAGCAAGACGATTAAAAAGCTAGATGTTGTACTGTTTTTCAGTGATGGAACATTTTGGCAGATGCACTTAGTAGAGATGTGTCTGGCTGTGCAAAAGGGATTTGCAATTGTAATTCAGGTTAGATAAAATGCAGTGGAATGAGAATGTGATGAGAAAGGCTGTACTGACTGCAGGTGTTTACAGGTGACGTCGGGGTAGCCCGTGGCTCGGGTTCCAGATGGGGAGCGACACACTGCCAGGACGTAGGCACGCAGGGTGGCGATCCTCTCTGTGCGGAACTTGGAGTTGATCAGATCGAGGTGGGTCCCTACCACCACCACAGCAGCATTCGGGGCTCGGGCCTGCAGTGAGAAACAGCAAGGTGGAGATCACTCCATTAGTGGAGCAAAAAAAACAAAACAAAAAAAAACTATTTGTTGACAAAGCTTTAAATATATCGGCACTTATATTTTAAGAATGTGCAATTTGCATAATTAGTGAATTAGGTAAAAGTAAAGTTGTTAGTTTTGTTATTAGTAGGTTTTCCTTCCACACACACACAAAAAAAAAAAAAAAAAAAAAAAAAGTACACCCTGGAAAAAAAGTTGTGATATACAGAGACCGTTGTATGTAGCTGGCTATGTCATTCATCAGGGATTAGCAAACTCCAAACCCCGATACACACACTAAAACACTATCCTCCCAGTTACCTTCGATTCTTGCTAAATCTGGGGCCAGTAGACGTTTTTCTGAGAATTCCCAACTTATGCATCAATAACGGCTTCTGCAGCTTAGAGAGACATTTATAAATCTACTTTTTAAAAAAAGTGAAACTGATTCCACCCAGCAGTAACTACAGTGGAGCTGGACGCTACCTCCCACCCACAGTGGCTGGCTGTACCTTGGGACACCATACTGTACTGAATGTGTTCACTGAAACACCAGGGGGAGCGCAGAGAGCCAGGGGCAGGGACAGGGGAGGAGAGGAAGAACAGTAGGTTAATAAAAAGGGTTCCTAGGAGAGATGCAGTGGCCTCTTTCTTACCTCAATGTTTAATAACCAGGACTGCAGGTTCGCCACAGCCTCTTCCCCCAGAGCCAGGTTCCATATAACTACATACAGGGCCTTGTCAGTAAAGAAACACTGATTGACTGTGGACATGTTGGCAGGGCCTCCAATATCCCACACATTGAACTCCACTGAATCGATCTATTCACACAAGACAAGAACAAACCGCTCTATAAAACTGACAAATAATGCAGGCAATGTTTCTACTCCTCTGTGCGTATCTGAGCTAATCAGAAAAAAATGACATTAATCCCAAATCCCTTTTTTTATTCAACCCTCCATATAGCTTATCCAATTAACCCTTAAAATGCTGCAGATTGTGCTTCTGTAAAAAAAAAAAAAAAAAAAAAAAAAAAAATTACATTTGAGTAACACAAAATCTGTCTGCTTTATGAAACCCTTCAAGGTGTAAGTTAATCATCTTCCAAGTACCGTTTATACTGCTTACACTGCAAACTTTACACATAAACATGTAACTTAGTTAAATATTGACTCCAAAAAGAGAATTAAAATCAGACTTATTAAATATTTGTATCTTTTACTGAATAGAACCAGAACCTTTTTTTTATTCTTTGGGGTAAAGGAGAAATGAAATGGGCCAGAATGGCACAACCAACGTGAAGAAAAATCAGAGGAACAGCAGAGATTACCACACGTTAAACACAAATAACTATCGAGTACAGGAACCACAGTGCACACAGCTACTCCTTACTTGGACTGGATTTAAGTAGTACATCACAAGTAGAGGGAAGGGGATTCACACTTTCCTTAAAAAATAAGTTTGGCTGTGTTAATGCTTTACAGTTACCCAAAGTGCAAGTTCAAAACATTAAAAATTCACAGTTTCAAAATCAAAATATTCAATTCTAGGAAAACTGCGACTCACAGGAAGATAGCAGAGTGCAAAATAAGGCGACCCCTGCTGAAAAGTTGCTATAACACAGATACACAGCACTACAGTATGCATGCCCACCTTGGCTTTGACACCATTGGGCCTCTCCAGCTCCCACTTGCTTGTTCTGATGCTGGTTTCATTTTGCAGCATCTGCGGCACTTTCCCTGTCTGTAGGGCTTCCAGCAATGCGGATTTCCCCTGCCGAGGAGGCCCCACAACGATCATCTTCAGCAGCTTGCACTTCTCTGCCTTCCTAAGATGAGCCCTCAAGAAAGCCAGCACTGCAATAGGACCTGGATCAATGAGAAAATCAACCGCAGTGAAAAAAAACACATTCAAACATTTAGTAGTAGTACTAGCACTGGCGGTCTTCCATTTTCATTAATTTTGTGATTGAGACAGAGTTGTGGATGTACAGCAGCTTATTAACTAACAATGATGTCTTGTGAGCCTATCAATCCACCTACAGTTGTGTGTTTCTTATGGAATTGTTACTGCCTGAAGCAGCTGACAGAGTGCCATCAGAAGCTCCATGCATCGGCTCCCCAGCTGTCAATGCAGTGTGCTTAGACAGACTCAGCTGCCACTGTGCAGGAACACCAGCCGAGCAGACAGGGCTAAGAGGTCGGCACATCTCAGGAGATGGACATTACCTTCCTTCCTGACCTCAGCTGGGATGTTACCAATATTCAGCTCTTCAATATCCAGCTGCCAAAGATTAGACAGCTGTCCTAGTTCAGGAGGCAATTCTCGAATCCCGGGATTACTGCACGGGAAGGAAAGGATACTGCATTATACCAATGTTACTGTATACTCAGAACAGTACTAACCACATACATATTCACACGCTTAGTACACATATGGTTCTGAGTGGAGGACACAGGAATAAACAATGAATGGCCACCAACAGACAAACTCCAAGAACTGTTCATGTTTGCATTCCCCAGAGGGAAGATCTGCTTATCCATTTTAAGTCTTTCCTGTGTAATCTGCATCAATCACACCACGTTGTTAATGGGGCCAATTTGGAAAGTAGTCTTGTTTCTGACGTGGGTTATGGATAGCTGAGCTAACAGCAACTTGACACCACTGAAATTCACACTCATATACATATATATGAAAGACGAGAACACTGCCACACTCTGCCACTGTTGAGGTTTATTTTTTATACATGTTTATACACGCTGTAAACACACATCAATTATAACAAGAAAACATGTTGATAGCTTAACAAACATAGATAGTTTACAACTAAAGCACTTCCCACTTCAGTAGTTTATAGGACTAGCTAGGAATGAGATGGTCATGAGAGTACATTACAGTAGGGCACTGCTCATCAACATTGGTTAGGTGATTTGATTTGTGGGGATTATACCAGAAACTGGTTTAAAAAAATAAATAAAAAAAATAATATGGCTCTAAAATAAAAAAAAAAAACACCAACAACGAGGAGAATATGGCTATCCCTGCTGTAAAGAAAAAAAAAAAATCACAGAAATCACGATAAAGTCCCCTGGAGAAACACGTTTGCAGTAACGGACTTTACATTGCCCCACTGCCAGGGTTACTTACTGTGACAGATAGAGCTCATTCAGGCTCTTCAGACAGCACACTGACTGGGGCACTGCCTCCAGCTGATTATCATTCAGGAACAGGACTTCCAAACACTCGCTGAGGAACCCGGGGAATTCGATCAAAGAAGCTGACGGCGAGAGAACAACAGCTACTTCACACGGTCTAGGAGATCAATACATTACCACGGGCCAAATTCACACATCTTTACACCTGCACAAAGTGTCCGCTTTAAAAAAACAAACACACTCGGATTGTAACACTATTTCATTTAAGTAACAGCAGATATCCAGAGGTAAACTTTCTAATTTAGTACATATTTTAACTGACCCAGCAACATACTACAAATGTGTATTACCAAGGAGATAATAAAAGCAGCCCAATTTAAGAAGGTACTACTGATGAGAATTTTGTTTCTTGAAAAGGGTAAACGCAGAAACCACGAGCATGACTGAATCCCTGGGCTGAATGCTTCAGACTGCAGCTAGGGACAAAAGTCTACATTTCAAGCAAAGGCTTGGCCAGAGCAGCCAGAACAAACCAAAATCTAAAAGGAACAAGCCCTTTCACCTGCTGCACCATCCTGGGGATCATGCTGGGGTCACAGGCTTGGCATTTATTAATTGATCTTATCCCAAAGTGAAACACTGAATGCAAATGAGGAAACAGGACACTGAAAATTAAAAAAAAAAAAGTGGATCCCTTGAGGGGACCTGCCTAAGACACGGCCATTATAGCAAGACCCAGACACGGTATAATGAAACCCAGTTTACCAGTATCCGGGCCTCTTCTGCTCCATGTAGTGAAGAAACCACGTCTTTTAGTTTTTGCTCCCTCCTCAGTCCTATAGGGAATGAAGAAATATACCTTCACGGTCAATCATTTGCATTACTGAGTGATCTAAAAACAAAATTTAAATTTTAAAACACTGAAGCTTAGAATAGTTTGAGCTAAAAAGCTCCAAAAGAAGTCTTTATTTCCTCTTACAAAAGGATGTGTTTCGATGCGTCATTCCCTGGTCTATTTTATTTATCTACTTATTAATTCATTTCAGTATCACTGATGGTGGGAATGCTTTTAAAAGAATCTGCAAACTTTCCCCAAGGTTTAACACAAGGCTAAAAGGCTTTGAAAACAAAAATCATGAGCTAAACGTGTTAATCCAGACCAAAAGCCTTCTACTGCAGTACAGCGACTCCATATCAATAACCTACTTTCCGAGATGATTCTTTGAAAGATCAAGCGATTTGAGCTGAGAGCAAGTCCACTTGTTTGGCGAAGGCAAAGCAGTTAGCTGATTTTCACTCACTTTTAGTGACACCAACGCCTGCAGGAAGAAAGGAGATAACATTTCAGATTGCAATCCTGACAAACTCAAAATGACACACTCTGTTTTAGAGCAGGTGCAATGACATTTTATTGTGCTGATTAACAATAAACATCGCGAAGATGCTGCAAAATGATCTGTCCATCTCGGGTAGGTGTTGTGACTCTTGGTCTCCCAGTTCGTGGCCTGTCATTGACAGAGTGTGTGGTTATACTGTCTCGCCAGGTTTGAAATTCCTGGCTGTGAGCACCCAAGACGGCGCCACAGTATGCTGCCCTAGTCCAGCCCTCAACATGCAGATTGCACGAAGGCGCTGCTCTCTTGCCAGACTGTATGTAAATTAGACTAAACAATACCAATCATTGTAAATACTACATGTCTTTAAAAAGACTATGCTCTAAATGTCTTGTATCTTTCTCTTGAAATAGTTTACAAGGACATGCTACACAAGGCATAGAGCAAAGGTGCTCTCTAGTGGTTGTATGTATTTAATGTATACTTTCAGTTTCACTCATTAAATTAAAAGTAAACTTCAATAAAGTAGCAGTACTTAAAGAAACTAAAACTATTTCAAAAAGCTTACTACAGTGCTTGGAATACTGTTTATATTCATCATACACCTTCAAATGTATAATTACCTCTAGCTGAAAGATTTGCAATGGCAGCTCCTTCAAGCAGTTGTCAGAGAAGTCAATTTCTTGAAGATGATTTTTCCAAAATATGGAAATAGTGTCTGAAATGCTCTCTATGGAATTGGAAGATGCCCGACAATATTTCTTGGAGGGACAAAACAAACAAACAAAAAAAAACACACTGTAATCATGTATTACTATTTTCTCCTAAAACCAGGACTTTTACAGTATTAACCCTAACCGTAACCTCAGCTCAACCCCAACATGGAGAAAAGTTACCAATTCACTTTCCAGGGCTGGAATTAAGACTCCCATCGCAGAGTGATTTGATCCAGTTTTAATAAGACACCAGGAGCTTGCTACCTATACACCAAGGCTAATCAAGCTCGTATTAAAACACGGAACATTTATCCATTAAAACAATTGTCCATTATTAGTGGTTAATACAAGGTACACCAAGCAAAGAAGCATTTCATCCCCCCCCCCCCCCCCCGTGGATACCTACCAGGGGGCATGCCCATGGATCTGGAAACGCTTTCAGTTTGTTCCTAGAAACATTGAAGCTACGGAGCGACTTGAAGCAGTGAAGGAAGCAAGCAGGGACCTCGGTGAGAAGATTGTCCGACACATTGAGCTCCTGCAGCCTCCGCAGTCCTATCCAGTTAGTAGCTAAAAAAGACAAAGAGTACATTGCTAACACTGCAAGACACTGTAGCCGGGAACAGACAGAAAACTAACAGTTGGGATCAAAGTTTGTACAGCCGAACTGATTTAGGGTGCCAATTGACTGGTCACCCAGGCACTCATTAAAAGGTGTGATGGCAATAAAGCTCACCCCACCCCCATGCAAAACTACTTTGTTACTCCTCTTCTTGTGAATATCCACGTCCGTTTTAAAACAAATGTAGTGTTTTTTTTTTTTTTTACACCAGATTTTCCACCCAATTTAGAATGTTCACTTAGACCAGAATCCCTAGTGAAGACCGGTGACTTCACACAGCCAGGAAGAGGACCTGCGCTCCCCTGACTGGCTCACCCTGTGGGCATGCTTCCAGCCGCCCCCCAGGTGAGCCACTCACAGACCCCTAATGTCCCCCTGTCGGTTCAGGTATTGTTTCCCGACTGCAGACAGGCAGAGTACAGGTTATTACATTTGCATGCTGCC
The DNA here is from genome assembly GCF_017654505.1 of Polyodon spathula. NCBI lineage: Eukaryota > Metazoa > Chordata > Actinopteri > Acipenseriformes > Polyodontidae > Polyodon > Polyodon spathula. Next base: position 12,255,845 of record NC_054557.1, read on the forward strand.
ATATGCATAAGTTTTATTAGAATTGGCAGGAGCATGACAAGCTGATGAGGACCACAACAAAAAACATTATTCAGCTATTACACTGTATTTGTATAAAATACAGGCGATTCCACGAATCAAGTTCAGTAACGAACCGACTCTCAAACCGTTGCCTGCCCAGCAGTCTGCACTATTAGGCTATGCAATATTTTGAAAAATAATTAAAGTGTTGTACAACATACAGGCAATGCAATATAAAAACTTGAATGTACCATTTTCAGCTTCAAATAATGTTGTCAGTTGGTTCTTTGCTGCTAAGAGCTTTTGGAGACTGGAAAGATGTAAGAATCCTGAAGAAAGACTGGTTAGCTCATTCTGGGAGAGGTTCACCTCCAGCAGCCTGAGAAAACAGAACGTGACAATGAAATGTAGTTCTACAATTAGAAGCAGATAAAAGGAGACAAAACAGAAAGCTCAGCTTGCCTTTTTCTAACTTCTTCGCTGTGGCCCTATCTCCTAACTGAACATTTTGGAACTTGTGTCCACGTGGCTCCTGGGGTATGCGATATAAAGATATGCATAGACTACAGTAGTGTCCACGTATAGGGACACCTCCTAAGAGAACACTTTGGACCGATTTGTTCACAACTGATACAGTACTGTTTTGTAGCCCGATAACTCAAACTTAAATTCAAATGGTTTTTTGTCACTGCGTGTGCTTTGAGGAACGCTGATTGGTTTATTCAATCTTCCAGAACTGCTGTCATATCATTGGCTAGTTCTGTCTTCTGATTTCCACAAGTGCACCTCATCGCTATAAAACGCATGTAAACAAAAAACGGGGAAATGTGCTGCTGTTTCTCTTGCTACAAAAAGTTGGAAATTGTTTGAGCTCCTGAAAAAAAAACCTGACTTAGATACAAGTCGCCGAGCAATTTGGGGTTTCCCGTTCTGGCGAGTTGCTTCACCATTCTATTAAATACTTGTGTGCATTTCTTGAATATTGCTCCTGTATTCATAATTAATCTAGAGCTGCTGCTGCATTTTTAACGTGTGTAGGGGTGGTGTGTTAATTTAAATTGACAGTTAGTTTATTAACGTTAGGTTTGTCTGTTACTTTATTACTATAGTTCATTAACAATCACTTGCCAATTGCCTTTCTCTTACTTATTCTGTACATTTCATTGTTGCTGCACGTGCATCATGACATGTAACAAATATTTATTTATGGATTCATATTGTGTTCATTGGCCAACTCTGTCTTAAAGAACACTTTGGCTAAGAGAACACTTTACTTGCTTCCCAAATCAACATGGCGTCTTTTACACCAGCTCTGCTTTCAATGGAAACGTTCCAGGAACACACTCTACATGTAGGCTGGAAGTTGGCTTTTGCAGACGCACTTGAAACAGTGGCAGGCGGGACGCACCTTGTGCAGAGGATACCCTCCGAGGAGTGGACAGAGGGAAGCTCTCTCAGCTGGTTGTCCTCCAGGTTGAGCTGCCGCAGCTGGATCAGCCCCCAGGGGACGACGGATGGCAGGCCGGTGAGGCTGTTAGAAGACAGGTCCAGTTGGGAGATCCTGGAGGAGAGGTCAATGAACCAGTCCAGTTCCAGCCAGGGCAGCTTCAACCTGGACCACTGCACAGAGAGGGTCTGGGGAGCGAAGAAACATTGTGAGAAACATCAGCTGCACTCTCAACCAATCACATTCCCGGTTCAGAGGTCATTCTCTCCCAGACAAGGTTAGAATGTTCCCTTTCAAAAGGGGATGCTTAGCCTCTATGTAAACCAAGAACAGAAACATGTGTGCTTTGGTGACACATACTTAGCGCTACTGTATGCTAATGATTTGGCAGGAAATGGGGGCTATTATTTTGAATGAACCAGTGGTGGGGATTAATAACGACGACCTTTTATCTAGTTGTCCCCCCCCCCCCCAGCCTGATCGAGTTAAAAATACAGTAGAAAGAGATTCCCTATAAAACATGGTTTACAAGTCACAGCCCACCAGTGTCTGCATCATTAAAACAGACTCAATTGCCTACATCTAGTATTATTACAGAACAGTGACCTACATCCATCAACTTACTGCTTAAACCAACTCCAAAGATTGTGGAGGCTTCTGCCTGCTGTATGAGAACATTTATACTTAACTGTTGGTTATATGACAGTCTTTCATTGTAACCTACATGCACGTCGAGTTTGTGTGTCTTCACTGCGCCCTTTTGAAAAAGCAGGCCACATACTGTTAACTTCTACAATTGTACCCAAACATTTCCTCAATAAACTTTGTGGAACTGAAAGTCTGGAAAACACAGTTGTGGGGAAACTAACTTCACGTTTCACAGTAACAGAACAACAAGTTGATACAGTAAGCTTGTTTCACAGCTGACCAAATGCAACTTTAGAAGTTTCAGGCAAACTCAATTTTAGGCTCTCATGTTAGCTTGAATGATATTGATAAGGGATCAAGGTTGTAAAAATAAACAAATAAATAAATAATAATCTTGAATTTTTTTTAAAAAGGATGCATTTTGTTTCATATATTAGCGACATTCAGTACAGTTCAATATAAAGCAATTCAGTGAACACAGTATATACCCATGGACAGTAATAAGAGTACAGGACATGTTAAAAGGATTAGCCTTCATAGACCAATAACCTTCTACTGCTTAAAGAAAAAAAGCAGCATAACTAACGCTCTTCAGCAAGGGGGTCCAATCATGGTCCTGGAGGGCCAATCCACTCCAGGTTTAACAGGTATAATGAACTACTTCAAAAAGTCTGGATAGAGGTTTCATTGGTTCAATTAAACAATTTAAAACATGTTTTGAACAAAGACCAGAAGTGGAAGGGACAACTTTGGCCACCTGTGCTCTAAAGCTGCAGCAAACTGCAGGAACAACAAGACAACACAACACAACATTGCCATACTTTGCACTGTCCTTCTGTGCTTCTCTTTAGAAAGAGAGCCCTAAGCTGCAGGATGTAACATTTCTACAAAGAGAACTCATCTGTTACCTACATCACCCACTTCCTCGCTGTGCTCCGGAGTGCTAGGCTCCATAAATCTCTCTCTCAGAAGCTGCTTGGCGAAGTGAGTGTGGTCCATTAGAGTATACGAGCAGAAAACAGACCCATTCTGAAGCAGAAAGGCAGCAATCTCTTCATTTCCTACAAGGAATAAAACAAATAAAAGTGATGCTTCATATGAAAATAGGACTAAAACCCAGTGCACAAATCCCCTTTGCATGGCTAAACCAATTTGGGAAGTTCAGTTCACTACTCAAAGAGGAACTGTGCTAATTTAAAAAAAAAAAATAATGTTTGTTGTGTTACAATATATTTAGCCAACCAATGCAACGTTTTTTAATACAAGTCCAGGCTACAGTGTGGAGTGAAACTGCATGTATGTATTACCACTTATTTGTACAATTTCATTGACATTTTGACAGGCAAGGTTGTGTCATTTAGTAATACATCATGGTAAAATCTAAACACTAGCCTGTACAGGTGAAATAAACTGATTGTAAACTGCTATGGTAAAACAAATACATAACTACACAAATATCAGGTAATGCATGAGTTTGCAACATATATCTTCTCAGTAGTGAATATAAGATCATACAAAACACACCTCAAAATACTTCCCAGAAGTTACATCAATAGCAATGAAAACACTGTTTGTTAAAAGCTAAACTAACATTCAGCTGGTTAGTCTTTCAGCTCGTGTTCACCATACCTGCCTTTGCCGCTGCATAGAGCGGCACCCCTGTGATGACAGCGAAGTCATTGTTTCTTATTGCACAGTTCTCAGTGTCAGCCTTGTAGTTGAGCACCAACAGCTTGACGATGGCCAGATGTCCTTGTTGGCAAGCTTTTGCCAGCATCCAGTTTAGCAGATCTTTATAGATGCCCGACCCTAGGTGAAGAAACAGCAATACCACCCCCTCACCTCATTAAAGACGACAATACAAAACACATTTTCACTCGAACAAAACAAAAGATATTGCCTTGAGCTTTGTCATGGTAAAGCACATTAATGAAGTACGAACAAGAATTTAACATAAGATTAGAGCACAATGAACTCAAATAATGGGAAGAAAACAAATTATTATTATTTTCTAATTAACCTTTATTTAACCAGGAAAGTCCCATTGAGATTAACCTGGTCAAAGCGGCACCATATAAAAAACAAAAAAAAACAAAAACACACACAAATTCAAAATGAGCACAACAAATACAAAAGTTTCAGTTTGTCCTAAATTTTATTCCAAGACCACGTTAAGCTTGTATTTATCATTGGGTGCAGAAAATAAGGCATTTCAGAACTTAATTCTGAAGCAGGACAGCCTCACCTGGCAAGGAGTCTAGCAACTCCTTCACAATGTCTTCATGGCCATAATAAGCTGCAACGACTGCTGGATTTTCATCTGTGGGCTCCCTGGGCAGGTCCACCCTGCCCTCCTTCAGTAAATATTGCACAGACTCCAGGTCTCCATTCCCTGCTGCAACAGTGAGGAGCTGGTGCTGGAAAACAAACACGCTCAATCAAATAGACAATAGAAACTCATTGCTCTTGAGGCTCTGATCAACCTATTACAAAACAATGTTTACAGTAATATATCAACTCAAAATTATCATTAACCCAGTCTACTGGATGCATTTAGGTTTTCCCAGAATGAAAGTAATGTACCCTAAATATTTATACACCTCAAATTTTTGTAGTATAGAGCAAAACCTACCAAAAATATTCACTAGGGGGCAATATAAGTACTGTTTATTTGATAAGAGGCAGAGCTGCTGCCTTTTAGGAGAAGGTATAAAATAACTCTACTGACTAGGCTTCCTCAGGGACAGGCAAGCGACAAGCAGACAGATTGACATTTGTGTGTTACTGAACCCCGACTTGTGAATCATTCTTACAGCTTACTGCTGAAGCCTCCCAGGAGATATGAATCATTTCAATTCGCTTATTCAACACATTGTTGGTATTAGGAGGCAGCAATCTGGATAAATACAGACTTTCTCCAACTGCAGTACAAATGCTGTTGAAATGACACAGGAAGCAATACCCCAGGTGATTAAACTACATACGAGCAACAAAATCTAAAAGTTTAATAAAAAGGGGCTTCCATAGCTAATAAACACTGAGCAGAGCTGAATTTAGAAATACTAAATATGGACAAATCATTTGACTAGTACTGTTTCTCAACTGAAGACATTGAGAAAGCTGTGTAGCCAGAACGCTTGCTGTAACTTCCTAAGTTTCCAGAAGCCTGCCTTTTCTTTTTTTTTTTTTTTTTTTTTTTTTTTTTTTTTAAGTTGTTGGAAATGGTTTTTCCTCCACGATTTGGAATGCCCAATTATTTTTATCCTGGGGAATGGAGGCTGAAACATGCGACCTCTGAAACATGTTTCTATCAATCTGTTATTTTTCACACTGCAGATCACAGCAAAGCCACCAGACCCATAGTGCTAGAGGACAACACAGATCTGGATGGCTCCATTGCAGACCCGCAGGCGCCCTGTCAGCCAAGGGGTCGCTGGTGCTTGGTGAACCGTGGATTGCCCTGCCGACCTAAGCCCTCTCTACCCGGGCGGCTCTCGGCCAATTGTGCGCCTCCCCCTAGGAACCCCCGGTCAGTCAGCAATGACATAGCCTGGTTTCGAACCTGCGATCTCCAGGCTATAGGGCGCATCCACGTGGAGCGCCTTTATTGGATGCGCCACTCGGCAGCCCCTTCCTAAAGCCTTTCTAAAATTAATACAGTGAAAGATTTACAACAAATAAATCTCTTCAGCTGATCAAAATCACAACAGATTTCCTGCAGCCTGACCGTAAAGACAGTTTAAGGGAATACCAAAATGGCAGTCAAAACAGTCCTGTTAGAGGCAGCACCTCACAACACAACCGCTTTGGAAGTGCTGCAGTTAGCAGCCTTGACTGGGGCAACCCTTACAAGTGAACATCAACACACCGCACAGCAAGTGCTAGGTCTGGTGTCGGTTACATCTTATTGATTAAAGACAGACAGATTTTCAGGACTAAACACTCTCTATCAGTTGAATTCATCACTAAGGAGGGAAGATAATACTATCCCTGGTGGGTGACACAAAGACACTTTCTAATCTACAGTTCCATTCCCTGGAGCACTTCGTGTAGGGTCTCAGTGGGTGATAACCGCATGAGTCAAGAACACTGATCCAATGTCTTCATCTTATTTACAGTTTGGAGCACTGGATAGATAATTATTTATTTCAGTAAATAGGACAGCATTAAGAATGGGAATTACATAGGATTGCCAGTCCACAGTTTCCAGTCCACCTTATTTACATCTAGCCAATCAACACCTGCCCAAAGCAGTATAAGGAAATTCTCTCAGCACTCTGTAAACCCCAAGGTAATGCATTCCCCTGGTGGAAAACAATTAGCAATTACTTGGGGTGCCGATGCAATGGCAGGGATACAAAACAAAACCTGAACTAATTTTCTAAACATTGCTACAATAATCTCTTTCAATTACAGAACCCTTTTAGTTGGACTTTGTTATTAAAAATTTACAATGGTATACTATATATTAACTAACTATTAAGAAAACATACTAACATTTTTAATATGTTAGTATGATATTGAATAGATTTATTCATTCTAATCCTGATGAATCCCCCTAAGCGATTTTTTAAAAATATAAAGTTATATATATAGCCGTGCTTGTGCGAGTCTGTATCTTCTGAACAGTTCTTACAGTAGCATAAACATTTGCAGTGAGTAGTAACACTGTACTCTTCCTAGAAACCAAACTATTAACAGCAAAAACACAAAGATAAATGAACTCAAGCTATTCTAGGACTACTTTTCTGGTCTACGTAGGTGTACTTGTGTAGACAAATATCCCAAGTCTCTTGTTAATTTTCCTTCAGCAGAGTATTTTTTTTTTTTTCAAAGCAGAAATCTTCATAGCATTACAATACCGTTGCATTCAGCGGATTGGGTAGCTCCCCGCAGTACAGAGAACTACAAAAGAAATTGCCTTTTCATGTAATATTTATAACCACCAGAACACAGCCTGCACCCCAGGCTCCTCCAGTAGTTACTATACTTATTATCTGACAACATGGGATGCACGCAACAGAATGTTCAAGAACACTAGCATCTCCTGGCCCTGAGCAAACAAGACTAATATTTCAACGGTCGGTGGAATTTTACCCAATATCAATACCAATCTCACCTACATTAGTCCTCTTTTGCTGTTCCATATATAGAACAAGCTACAGCAGTCAATACACCCCCCCCGACATTTCCAGCAACAGAACTATATAACTCGTTCCATATATGCTTCATCCAATTGCATGCTTTTGCTTATCAAGGTTGTCCTTATCCATATATCCACACTACGAGAAGAGATTACATACCATCTTAAAACAAGAAGCATCATGTAAAATTAGAGCTATCAGTATCATGGATGAAAGCAGACGGGTGGATACGTTCTTTCATATATCCTCAGAATCTTATTCAAGTTTTATCACAAATGTATCAGAAGTGTAAGACTGGCACCCTCATTCTGACCCTCTCAATACGTGAGATGAGCAGTTTAATATATATAGACCTTGACTGTGCAGACGCCTCTGCCACATCCTCATCATGCAACCCCAGCAGGGTGAGAATAAAGATATTCATACTGAATCCAGCAGTACATCTGTCATACCAATTATACAGGAAAAACATAGCTGATAAGTCTGTCTGCATTTTTATATCAGTGTAATGCAGAGTACAGCTCAGGTAGGGTTTTAACGCATATAAAAGCAATGATGGGCAAGATCATCTTAACACCCAATTTCTTCTATGTGCTTCAGAGCAACAGAGAACAAATAGTAGTGTTTCTTATTTAATAACATTAGCTGTATCAATCTTTATTTTATATAGCGCTCGTCATAGTGGACCACCCCATCACAAAGCACTTTACAAGACGCAGTAACAGTATGGTATAAGCATGATTTTACTATTGGCTAACTGCATAATGAAAACCCTCACCATTCTTCTTCTTCTTTCTGTCTTTATAATGAATTCTATTTATGACTTAACAATGTAACTTATTTGCATACAAATCACTTCGAAATGGGTCAGAAAAACAAGGAAGACTGCAGCAGAGAAGCACTAGTGTGTCTTCTGTCAGCCGACGGCCTGGACAGGAGCCTTACAGCAGCAAACCCACCTGGATGTGTGCCGTCTCGTCCCCAGTCAATCCCTTACCTTTTCCAGCCTGTTGTTCTCGCCACACAAGATTTTAATGAGCTCCCCTGCCCTGCTGGTTTCACCTTCTTTGTATGCAGCCTGGATGTTTTCGATGGTAGGAGACTGATTCAAAGTGGAATTGCCCAGGACGGACTGCTTGCCTCCCATATCCACAGTGCCTGCAGCAGAAAGAAGAGGAGCAGTGCAGCACATTAAGCAAACACTGCTGCAGTAGGAAAATAATAAAATCAGATTTACAGGCAGCTACCAACCCCTGTACAAAGACAGCTTTGAAAAATCAGTCACTTTTGTAGGAGAAAATATAATTTTCCTGCGATATTCTTAACTATACTTCATGTTTGATAAGAGTACGAAAATGTGTTTTTTTTGCCTCTTCTGCAGCTGGACTGGAGTTACTGGTACCATACAGTACTTCAGCATTAATTTATGAGCGAGTCTTGTTTGTAATTAATGCGTGCATAAAGAATCATTAGGGCAATGACAAAATGCAAATCATGTTGCAACACCAACTGGATTGCATGACTTTATTCATATGAAAAATGTTACCAATCAGGAATAACACACCGAGCAACTACAGTGAATGAACAAGACAGATGGCTGCCTATTAAATACATTCTCCATCATTCACCTGTATTCAGCTGGCAAGAACAGGCGACTATACAAATATATATGTATAACAACAAAGAAGCCAGCATGCACAAGCTATAGCAGAACGCTTGTACTGCTGTTAGGTACAATTCCATAGTGAATTAATTTCAACTAATTTTCATAGTTCAGAATATTAAACACATACCACACAAAGCACTCCAGATCTGTAATGTCTCTCTAACAATCCTGGAGGTAAAACGCTTGCAGATAATAGCTAATATTCTGTAGTATATAGCCATGGGGGTTTTAAAAGGATGCACATTGCACAAAGACCATCATGCTGTAACTACTCATGAGGGCTCAGGTTGTCTCAAACCACTTACTGTGGACCGAGTAAGCCTAGCCTCTCACTGTGGAGATAATCAAATACTGAATAGATTTTCTGTTTTTCCTCAGCAAGAGAGACAAACGTATCCGTTTCTAGGGAAAGTCAAAAGCTGCAAGACGCAGAATGAAAAACCGATGCCAGCTGTTTGAATTCCTAATACATTGCGGCTTAATATAAGACCTTGTTAATTATTAAGCATCTGAGTCAGACAGATATCCAAGAAAACTCAGGGGATCATGGCCATTGGAAATACAGCAAGCATCACTGCAGCCTTTATGGTATGCAGCCAAGTTAGAAATCTGAAGGGCAAGAAACTGAGAACCACAGGCCAAAGCATTTTATCAGAAGTTCACATGTAACCAACAGTCTTTCTATTACTTTCTTGTTTAGTCCGCTACAGACTGCTGCAGAGTCAAGTTCACAGTTACTGCATCCGGTGCAGTTGCAGTATATTATTATAAACGTTGATTAGTGCACATCAAAAAAAAAACCTGTATGTTTTCTGCTTAGTACATAGATCAAAGGGAAGTGCCAAACACATAGAAATAAATAAATCAATAAAAGAACCACATCCTTAGAAAAACAACGATTGTTCAGATTGACCGTCTCCCCCCTCCCTCACTACCCAAGCAGTGCACTTAAACACCAGTAAAAGCTTTCACCAAGCCTGGCCTACAGTCACAGCTGCTAAACCTTGTGAATTACTTCTGTCAACCTGAAGCAGCCTTCATGTCATGCTTACAAATGAAAGGTAACTCGTTAGTCTGTCTGAAATGTGCATTTACTTGTACTTTAAATCTGCAGCTTATCTGGAATTAACGAAACTGGTAGCATGTTCTTGGCCTTTTTTTAAATTTTATTTCATTCAAAAAGGGAATGACATCCATGCAAACAGCAATTTCACTTAATCACAGGAGTTTTAGATTTTTACATAAATGCTTCAAGTTCATTGCTGAGCTTATTCTGAAAGGGGGTAGCTGAAAGAGGCACTTGCTTGCTCACATATTAAAAACAGTTTGCTTGGTGGTCCTTGTTCATGCATGAGTTCTTATTAAACATTCGTATTAAGAGAGCAGCTAAACTGGTGCAGAACTGAAACATACTGGAGCTTAAAGGTTCACTGGCAACTAGAGTGCCAAGGTGGTGCTTAACAGAATTCTGTGCAAACTACACAAAACAGTGGGTACTGGTGACTAGCCCATTTCAGGAACTGGCTGTAATAATCACTAGCAGCAGCCTATATTAGCATATTGCAGCGCTATTTTATATATTCTTGTACCACTGAATTATTGTGCTTAATCAGAAAGACAAGTGGAGACAGCTGGAGAGTGTTCCAGACGAGAGCATGTATTTATTTATCATGATAATATTCAGCTAATATCAACATTAGTTAGGAAAGAAACTATATATCTAATTAAACAAAATACATATTAAATTATATGTAATGTTAAGTTATTTTCTGTATTTTATTTCCTTGGGAAATATCTTCATATTTATGTCCTATATTAACAAACAATAAAACTCCCTTACAGTGGCATGCTGTTTAACAGAAGCTATTTAAACACATAGCTATCATTTCCTTTTATGTCAAGTGCTTCCTTCACCTCATGCCATGCCTGCTCACGAGCACTAAATCTGTAAACACAGCCAGCGATACAGCAGTTAAATAATGCTTGTCCTCACACTGACAGCCGATTCCAAAGTGTCACAGAACACAAGAAAAGGGCTTCGCTTGTATGTTGGTAAATACTGCTCACCTTTCTTTTCATACTGCGTGAAGAAAAACTGTAGATCCAGGGAGCTCGATGCTGTGCGGCAACTCGATTTCTTGACACTAGCCGTGCGTTTCTGGCATGTTCATTTACTGGGTTTATTTTCTCGTTTTTCTTAGAGACAGTGGCTGCAGTGTTATCCTTTGCAGCTCTTCTGACTGGTGTGGCTGACGCTCCTGTGTTCAGAAGACAGTAGCTTCCTAGCCGTGATAGCAAGCCTTGTCTCTGCTATCCTAGAAGCCATTACAGTGAAATCCAACCCTCTTTAACTGAAGTAGAGATAACTGGGGGGGGGGGGGGGGGGGGGGGGGGAAATCCATGTCGCCTTGAGGTGACCTCCAAGCCTGGTTCCGCACCAGATGGCTTCGGCTAAATTCTAGTACATTAACAATATTGTTATAGAGTATATTTCTGTAGGATATTCACGCTGGTCTTTTCTACTGTAACATCTACAGGGACTGGATCAAAAATGGGAAACACCTGCCATATGTTGTACACACTTGTTTGCTATATATAAAACACCCTGTTGCAAGTTTTTTTTAATATGTATAAAATATGAATGTAGTGAATTCAGACTTTGATTTAAAAATGTCACACCGGGATAAGCTCTTGAGTTGCAGCAACTAGTATCCAAGAGTGTCACAGAAACAACTAAAATCAGCTACAATCATTTTTCTGGGGAACATATATATGAGGCTACTGTTCAAAAATTGATTTAACAACACTTACCAACTGACCTACAAGGAGTTAAACAAATACTGTAAAGTCTTTATAGTATCTAAAGAACATACAGCATAGCTGAAAAAGTGCAAGTTCATATTATTGCCATGCGCTTCACGACTGAATATTAACGTGCTTCTCACTGTGCTGCATTGCCCAACACCAGCAATAGTAATTGATAACAAACCACAACTAGCAGAGGACCCTAAGAAAAGCAAGAAGCTTTGCATTTTTACCAAGCTGTCAGATTTACCAAGCTTTTCACAACTTAAAACAGGATGTTTTACCTTTGGCTTAGAACACAAAATATGTCGCCATACTAAAAAAATACAGGATACACAACATAGCCAGGGCATGGAGGCAGTTCATGAACTTTCACTTCAGGGTGCCTGAAAGAGCTGCATTTTCAAGATGGGCATCATATAAGCGGCATGCAAGTATCACCTCAATAGGTGTTAGACATGTCTTTAAAAGATTAGCAGAACAAAGATCATTTGAAAAATAAAGTTTGCTTGCTGATATTTACAACCTTCTTCAGCATAAGTACTCCTTGTGGACTTGCAGGGGAGGAAGCTTGAGGCCCACATGGTTACCACAACAACATAAAAAAAACAGAAGAGAGATGGTGGTAACCGTCTGGATGCATTTTACCCTTTCCTAACTCAAGGCCTGGGGAATGCCCGCTCCCCCCCCCCCCCCCCCCCCCCCCCCCCCCCACAAAAAAAAAAAAAAATATGACATCACATACGTAATTGTACAAATTTAGATGTACATTCTTTAAAAAAAATAAAATAAAAAAATACATTTAAAATTGAAGATATTCCTTCATTTCTTATCTAGTCTCTCAGATCAGTGATCAGTTAAGGCAAAGCCTGTTCTACCAGCTATACAAACAAAAGAGCCAGCATGACAAACCTCATCCTTAATATCTACAGTGGAATCACACAGCAGCCCAATTCTGGGATAAATACAAGATTTGCAAAGTTAGGAGTTCACTTGCACGCAATTTCAGCTCAATCTAATTTGTCCTTTCACAGATTTGCAGTACTTCTAGAAACTGAAACCAAAAGGTGTTAAAAATACAGTAAAGTCAGACACAGTTTAAACCAGCAACAGGCAGAAAGTGTCTACTTCTCTTTAATGCTGTTTGGAAAAAGAAGAGTCATTTTGGTAGACAAATGCCAACACATAGTGAAGCAAATGTGTAGCTAATTACGTTAGAAAAAGCAGATGATTTAAAAAAAAATACTGTAATAGATAGCTTAACAAATATTGACTTTTTTCCTGGTACTCGTGTTTTTTTTTTTGTTAATCTTCTTTCTGTATAATACTTAAATGATCTGCTTCCTAAAGTACTTGAGACCCCTTTCTCCTTATTTAAAATGAGATAAACAAATACTGTGAAGTATTTATATCTAAAGAACGTACAGTATAGCAGCAGAAGTGCACGACAGGTTCATAGTATTTTCAAGTGTAAAAAACCACACAGCATGTGTTTCAACAGTGAATATGAATGAGCTACTCACCATGCTGTCTGTCCATGCTGTTCTCAGTACCGTCGGTTGATTCACTTATGCCCACAGACCAGTACATCCTGCATTTTATTGGCAGTGTGTCACGTCTGACGAATTCTCGTGGCTTCTTAAAGCGAAAAATGTCGTATCCATAGGAGCTCTCAGGATGTGATTACACAAAACTATCTGCCAAAAACAGACAGCCGTCTACGACACTAACAATCCTGCAAAACAGAAGAACAGACAAAACAAATCTGCAATTCAAGATTTAAAAGTATTGAAGACTGTCTTGTAATAACAGAGAATAAGACCATACAGTTTGAAGCTGTGTAACTATCCCAATAATTATTCCTCTCCATTCATTATATTTGCAGTCATCATCAATATAAAATGAATGCAGTGTTGACCAAAATTCCCACTGAGTTACATTTAGCATTCACAAAATATGTACAGCTTAATCTTGTCCAGCTTAAAGGATAGAATACAAAAAAAAGCATCTTTCAAGCAAAAGACGTCTGGCTAAGGATAACAAAATGTCTCTCTACATACAGTATCTTATCATGGAGTATTTAAATTAAGGATGAACCTCATTTAATGTTCAACTGCATGACAATGGTGTATTTTAAGCCTCCAATCTGAGACAATTCCTTTACTATACAGGATTGCACCAGCAAAAGCATATTTACATTGACAACAACCACGCACCATTCAGAATTCAAGCAAAGCCTCTAAATTATAAGACTTGGATGGAACAGACTGGTAATGGAGATTAAAATACGACTCCTACAGCTGTTTCAGCCATTCCAGTTTTTATTATGAACTTCATCTAGACCACCTGAGCTTTTCCTCTCCACTGTTCATCTATCAAGTGTGTTTTATAACCCTCATAGCAAAACCTGAAATGGCTCAAACTGCTAAGCAATGGGAGTCCGTTTGCATCCCTCCCTCTCCCTTCATTGTGAGCAGTGTTAGAGCTTTCCCACAACAGCTCCTGTCCCAGTTGTGTTTGAGACGAGTGTGTGCCCTCTTGGCAGCCGTGTCAAATCCAGAAAGGCAACCATAAACCAGAGCACACATTTCTAGCAGGCCAATAATGCAGCCAGCAGACACCTCTTCCTGGACTGGAGTCCAACTACGACTGCAGGTTTAAAAAAAAAAAAGTGCTTTTTACAGGCTGATATTAGCTCTGAGTATTATTAGTTTAGCAGGACGAACGTTTTAAAAGCACCACAAAACCCGATTAATGTCACATGAATCCAACAGCATCAAATCTGCGTACTGCAAATCCTCTCCACTCCGGTTACAAAGACACCAATCAAAATTTCTGTACCGGACTATAACTCTAGTTGGGAGCCAAAGTAAAGATATGGGGCTGTGTGTGTAGCTAGTAGCTAGTTATGTGCTAGTCTAAGGGTTGTAGTAATTGGTTCCTCAGAAGTATTGCCACACAAGATCTCATTATAACTTTCAAAAAAGAACAGCAAGTCTTTGTTCTATTTGCGTTAGTTATCTTGCTTTCCTGTTATCTTCCGCCCCTCTAGAAAACCTACAAATAACAGTCTCTGTTATCATTATGATTTATTTCTTAGCAGACGGCCTTACCAAGGGCGACTTACAGTTGTATATGAAATAAAATACATATCAAGAGTTACAGTACAATTAAGAGCAAGATACAAAATACAATGGCTTCCGTCCTAATAAGACATATTATAAGATATTGGGGCAGTTCAAGAGCAGATAACTGTGTTGATAATTACATCAGGGTTAGACACGAGTGCAGGTGAAATAAAAAAATACCACACACTAAGTGCAGGTTTAAATACAGTAAAATAGGGCGCAGCTCAGTGCAAGTTAAAGTGCATTAAAGGCAGCGTGCTATATTGTCCAGAAGGGAAGAGTTGAGTTTTACAGGCTTTGTCTGAAGAGGTGTTCCTGATTCTTGGCATAATTCTTCAGGATTTAGTGTCTCAATCTTTTGCTAAATGCAACTGGGAAGTCAAGTCTGAAATCACAGTTGTTCTTTCTTCAAAAATACCACAAGATATGAAGGAACATTGAAATATGTGTTTCTTCTTCACAAGTGTATGATTAAAATCAAACGTCACATGTACGCATTTGTGTTCAGGGTCCAGTTGCTAAACAGAGTGGGCTGGCATCACTATGAGTATTATTGTCTATTTCTGAGCACATGATTATAACTACTCTTCCTGTTTGAAACAAATAAACAGGCAAGCAACCAAGCTTAATTTAACATTTTGAACTGAAATTCCCAAAGGGCTATTACACTGGTAATAAAGTGTGCAGTATCATGATACAAATGGCTACCTAATCCTATACATCTGGAATAATTTGCCTTTGCTAGTATTGTCAGAGGAAACCGGGATTATGAACAGCTAACACATTACTGCAACTGTACTTCTATAGAGATTCCTAGTTAATGAAGCTGCAGTTTATCAAAATGATATTTCGTCATGTGTTTAATACACAGTATTACAACACAATTTTTTTTTTTTAAATCGTATTAATTTTATTAAAGTTCAAATGAATATAAACTGATCAAGAGGCCAACTGATTGAATACAACTTGAATGGATATTAGTAAAAAGGCACCGGTTATGTTAAATCAGCAGGTATCCCTTCACACTTCATTATTATAGCATGCAGGCAGAACATGCTTTCATAAGAAAAGGCGCTCTTAACTATGTTAATGCTCTGCAGTTAACCCATACTAGAAAACACTGTCAGTGTAGCAGACTAGTCAGTAAAAACACAAGCACGCCCTGATCAGACAAAATCACTTTTACCGTCCACTCTCAAACTCTGCAAGTTGACCCACAAATAAAGCATTATAGGGTAGAAATAAAATAACACAACACCTTTCCCGTCAATTAGCATCGCGTATTTCAACAGAGAAACGATTTTTTTTTTTTTTTTTAGAGAGAGAGAGAGAGCACTTTCACGTGATCCCTTGTTTTGGTTATGGCCCGCGAAAAGGGAATGCCGTCCTTAAACTAAAATAAACCTTTTTAGTTTCACTTACCTCATGGTTCCAAAGTGCTCGAGCTCATCGCTAGACCGTAATTAAGATCGAGGTAGAAAGATAAGCATTTATTTAACTGGGGGATGTACTTCACTTCAGCTGGTTTAGTTGCAGTGTGTTGAAAGCATTGATTCCAATCGAGATGAAGCAGCCCTAATGTAAACTTTGAAACACTTCCTCATTTACAAAACCACTGTCAATGCACCAACTCACACCTTACGAAATACGTACTTGCTGTATTCAACAACTCATAAGTCTAATTTCTATCCGCTCTAGACTTTCTCTTATATTCTGATAGACCTCCTAACTCAATTATGATGTATCTTGCGAAGAACACCTCCCCCCCTCCTTTTTAAAAAAAATAATAATAATTAGAACAGATAATTAAGTATATCACAGGATTAACGTTTGACTGTGTTCACTGGGGCAGTTCAGATTTTTTTATTTACACCCCAGTGCATTTTGGTAAGTGTAGTCCTGCTTCTCTAAAGAAAAGAAACAAGTAACAGGTACCTGAGCCAGGTAAAACGTACCAGAATGCACTGCGATGTGAGTTGAAAAGCCTGAACTGTACCAGTGAGCAGTGATATGGTAACCCTACTGGAGGCATACTGTGCGTCAGACTTGTCTTTAAACATATGTCTAGGTTATCTAATTGTAATAAAACTTACATATTGGGAGTATCTGGTTTGATAATGTAGATATAGTTGTGTGTTCAACACATGCAAAACATCAATGAAGGAAAACAAATTGGACAGATTTTTTAAAATCTTGAATACCATTTATTTAAAAGAAAGAAGGGGTGTTGTAGGATATTTAAATATATAAAAGTCAAAAACAGTTTAAAAGTCAGAAATCACTGGAGCATAATCATACACATCCAAGAATATTATAACAATTAAACATTCTATATTGGAACTGAAACAACAGTATTACAATTGGTTTGATGGCCTACATTGACATGTCATCTATTCAAGAAGAGAAAAAAAAAAACCCACCAGGACAGACATCTCTTTTACAAAACACTTAAATGACCTATTAAATAGAAAATGATTGTTGTATATTTTACAAGTTGTCTTAAATGCTACAAATGTAAGACAGACACACACACACACACACACACACACACACACACACACACACACACACACACACACACACACACACACACACACACACATATAATTAATTAATTAACAACCATTTTGCAAACCATTTTATTAAAGTAGCCACATTCGCATTACCAGGGAGTCATAATAATTGAAGAGGCTCATTCATATCATTTACAATAGAATTGGGCTGAACTATAAATGCATGTTAGTGTGAGTCCCCACCCCACCCAGTGAATATATTATCAAGGGCTGATTTTAAAACCAGAGACCATAAGATTATAAAAGCTGTAGCTGGTCTTCTACTGGGGTCTATTTACTGTCCCAGTTGGGAAATCTAAACGGCTACACAGAGATGTTATAATGTTCATAGAAACAAAATCTAATGTATAGTAAACCGCATACCAAGTTCCATTGCAATCTTAAAATGTGAAGTGTTTATTCATACCCAAATACAACAACGTTTTTTTTTGTTTTTTTATATTAACAAAGAAAATTTTAATAATACACATTCACATATAAATATTATATAAATGTCCTAAAGAGCAATTTTCAAGTTTGACCTCATTCTCTACCGGGAATCTGAAATCAAACAGCAGATCCAGCACAGAATGCTTTGCTTCCAAGAGATTAAGCAGACAACAAACCAACTATTAAAGGGTATGTTTCTGGCAAATTATTAGTCTGTTTTCATACATGTGGTGGCCTACTTTAGTTTAGATAATACAGTAGTTATTTTTGTTCTGCCGGTGTTTCAATCGCCAAGTTCAGCTTGTCGCTGTTATTTTGTTTGAACTCTTCCTCTGCCTCTTAAACCTGACAATGTTGAGTGCACCTTCAAATTCCGTCCTTACTGTTGAATTAACCTTCACGGCTTGGTCGGAAGAGTGGAACCAACAGTGCAGGTTAGAGTGCCAGTGGGGAAGCAGTTTACAGTTGCCGTAAACTAGAAAAACATTCTGGATGGCTTTGGAATTATAGACGGCTTGTAAAACAAAACAAAAAAAACACAAAACCCACAGATGTCTTTGAAGCTTTCCTTTTGTTCTGTGAAGTGAAATATCAGGAACTGCCTTTGCAAACTTTAAATTCACAGAGCTATGTATATCCCTGCGGTTTGAGAAATGGGGAAACTGGCTGATGGACAAAAAATAAGCCTTTGTGGCTTGAATGGCTTGCTAAAGGTTATACAACATTATGTCAAGATACACAAGATACATACAATTCTGCAGCACCTTCCTTGATTACATTGCCCCAGTAAGCCTCTTAATAAACCATTTCCCTGCTGCTTTCTCAAGAAGCAGGGAAAAGAAAACAAGGGGCTGTACTTCAGTCCTCCTGGGTAGACAATTTCTAAATAAATAAAATAAGAGCTTTTTAGAGTCGAAAATCTAAAACATATAAGGAGATTCTTTTATACACTATGGTTTTAAAACACATCCCTTGATTATCTCTAAAGGGCTGGTGTTCTGATACAGTAGCATGTGCTGCTGTAGCACCAGCTGTGAGGCTGGCACGCTTTGTTCTCCACTCCAGTAGTGACTTGTACTGTACACTGGGAGTTTTCCAGTTCTCTGTTCATTGTTTATTCAGTGATCCTTTTGTGTAAGTTTGATTGTGACTGCTTTAACTTCGGTGTATTCTGCCAGAGCGTATTCCCCACTGGAAAAAAATTAAATAAAAATAAGACACATTTAAAAAACTGAATTGTACACAACCTTATGGCCCTTGGTCAAAACAAAACAAAAATATATAGAAAATAGGACTATACAGGGATGGAAATAAGACTCCAATTGAATATCATTTTCACCCATTCCAGGTTTTAATATGCGCTTAATTAGCCCTAGTGTATAGGTAACAAGCGCAGGCGTGTCTTATTAAACTCTTAGGAAAACCAGGAATGGATCAAACTGCAGTTCCCATTTCCATCCCTGTTATATAAATCTACAGAATTCTCTAGACATTTTGGACCAGGGGCAAGTCTTTCCAGACCCGTGGAGAGTTTGAGACTGCTTTCTTCCAGGGCTCTCCTTGCTTGCTTACAGAAGAAGTAAAAGCAGGGAAACCAGCTCCACTTGCTTCAATAGCTTGCTGACAACGCTCAGTAAAATACAACGTGGTACTGTGTATAGATTTACATGTACTTCAATATCAAGCACCATCACTCATTTGCATGCCATTATTTATATATAGAAGAGAACACAAGATGTTCTTACAGTTCTCTGCCATTTCCCGACATCTTATAGCCACCGAAGGGAGCCTGTGCATGGAGAGCATTGTAACAGTTTATCCTGAGTGAGAAAAAGCAGAAAAATGTCTATGAGAATGCAGTGCTGAACTGCTGCTTTATTGTTAAGCAACAGTACTCAACACAGCCTGAATTGCATACAGATTATTAACAGCAGCTAACAATTAGGTTGGGAACCTCAAATAAATATGCAGAAATATATTTTGAAATGTGTTTTATTGTGGGGGGCATCATTCAAAACCTTGAACCCGTCCGTCTGTCTGCCACACTCTGCTCCAGACTTTGATCATAGACTACTGTTCTCCTGTTGATACGGCATTTGAAATGGTCAGTAGCTTCAGCTTTTATTTGAATTGCTTTTGGGTGCTGCCTTTTCTTATGCAGAGTTATTATAATTTTTGAAAAGAAAAATATATATAAATCTGCCTTTACCTGGCTTTGAGCTTGTCTGATGAATGCTCAGTGGTGGGATTGAACATATTAGATAGATAAATAGCTAGATAGCTAGATAGATATAGCAGGCTGGTATGTAGACAAAGTGGTTGGTAAGAGATAAAGTAGTCTTAGCACAGTTGAAAGCTCATATTGCCACTTGGTTTTAATAGAATGAGCAAGGCTGCTTAGTCCTGGAATGTAGGATTCTCTAGACAAGCTCAAAACAAGCGGAAAACCATTAAGGCAGATTAGAGAAGAAAGTTCAATATTGGAACAACACAATCCAGAACCACACAATAATAACTGTAAATCTCATGAAATAGTAAAACAGTGACTGTAAATTTGAAAATAGTAAAACCGTGACTGTAAATATCATGAAATAGTAAAACAGTGACTGTAAATATCATGAAATAGTAAAACAGTGACTGTAAATGTCATGAAAATAGTCAGGCAAATGTAAAAAACTAAAACAAAAAATGATATTTGAAGACACTCTTCAAGTGATTGAAAGGCCCCTTTGTTCTGAATATGCGTGACCTGGTTTTGTATAAGACTGGTTGTAAGAATAGTTACAGTCACAGTTCAAGTTTCCAAGCTTGGTGGGCACTACTGGTGGGATAATAGCTGCTTCACTTTTAATCAGTTTTAGTCAATGAAATCCAGGAACTAAACAGCGCCAAGCAGACATCTGTTTAGCTCTACAACAGCATAGTAAACAATGCAGTTTAATGTGCTTTATTACAGCCCCAAAATTAAGAAATTCAATACTGAAACAGAGGAACCCTTCTTGACAGACTGTAAATAGTTACCGTGTCATTTTGGCTGAACACTGACATTCTTACCTGACATTTTCCTCAGGCTATGTAAACTCTAATGCTTACAGTATTGTATTTGCCATCTTTGAGTGCCATCTTGTGGATAAAATGCACAACTGCTTTAATTTCCAATGAATTGTTAGATTGTGTATCTCTGTTATGAGAATGGTAGTGTATCCAGATCAGCCTTCCTCCTGTAACAATGGCAGTTGTCTGTTTCCGCATTACGCCATTCATTTCAATCAGAGAACCAGCATTGCTGCAGGAGACAGAGCGAACTGGATACACTATGAAATTAATAGGAGAAATTTGTTCTCTTCTGAAGAACGCTCACATGTGAAAAGGTGTTAATAAAAATATAAAAACAATCAGGATTTATCCAAAAAAAAAATCACTGTTATACAAACAACACTGGATACAGCAATGGCAAAGCAATGCACTCTTGTAAACGCTGCAGGGTGTTCTGTAATGCGATTACGATATCATGTTAATACCAGGTATAATTTACACTATTGTATAGTTTCATGCAATGTAATAGTGGCACATAATAGGCTGGTGTTTGTGAAGCTTTTCCTTAATGCTCATGTGAACCAGACTGGGTCATGTGAATTATGTCATCCTTATAGCATCAAAGCATGTCTAATTCACACAATGAACTGGGATTGCATTAAAAGAAACCCTTACCAGACAGTCCCAGCCTCCAAAGCAGAAGCTGCACTCAGCGCTTTGTCCATGCTTTTTGTAAACACAGCTGCTGCTAATCCATACCGAGTACTGTTCGCTCTCTTAATGACTTCCTCTTGGCTTTTAAACTTAAATATACACTGTACGGGTCCAAAGATCTGTAATAATTAATCAACACAGTAAAATTGGTGTTTTTATAATAGGGATAGTGAAGCTGAAATATTTTTCCTGTTAAGAATGAACACGAATATTGGCCTTTTATCTACAAAAAGCCATAAATTCTTGCAGGAGCTAGTCCTTTGGTGCCACCTCCTGGTCACTAATAAAATAATTGCGCTACCTGTAGTCCAGGGCTTCTCAAACTAAGTCCTAGGGACTCCCTGTGGCTGCTGGTTTTCATTCCAACCGAGCTCTCAATTACTTAACTAGACCTTTAATTGAACGGATAATTTGCTTAATCAGACCTTTTACTTGTTTTCAGCTCGGTTGGAATGAAAATCAGCAGCCACACGGGTTCCCCAGGACCGAGTTTGAGAAGCTCTGCTGTAGTCAGTATCAAGACTCTATGGTCCCAAAATCATTTGTCAAATAATCAAAAATGTGATATTTCAGCAGGTGTAGCATTTTAGAAATAAAATAAGACATCAATAAATGCTTCATCCGACATTCAATGTGATACCAGTTTTGGAAGTCACCATTTCAAAAGAAAACCAAACTAAGAGTAAAATGAAAAACAAACAATCCATAGAATAGCTCTTCATTGGTCGTGGAGATATCATTTGGGACACCACTATTCTGATGAGATGTCTAGATCATCTTTGAAGTGAGTCCAATGATCTCTTCCAAGATACCACGATATCTAGTAAGCAAGTGGTCTAAGTGGTGTGAAACTGACAAATACCCCTGATGTTGTTTAACTACATATACAGACAGTGGCGTACCTCCTCCTTAGCAATGCGCATGTGGTCTTTAACACCCGAAAATATAGTGGGCTGTATGAATAGACCTCTGTCCTCAATGGCTGAGCCGCCATACTCCAGCTTGGCGCCTTCCCGCCTCCCACTGTCAATCAGCTCCATGATCTTATCAAACTGCTCCTGGTCAATCTGGAGGGGGAGAGGGTCAACAGGGAAAACAGTGAATCAAGCTGTTGAATGTGGACTGATAAATAAATAAATGAATTTAGAGGTATTGTTTAGTTTCTGTTGGCTGTTCTGCTGCACACATTTATGATTTCCCTGGCTTCTTATGGCACTTCATATTTCCAATGTTTCAATGTTAAGTCAACATTGGAAGCAGTGCCAGAACTGTCAGGTATCCAAAAAAAAAAAAAAAAGGCTTATTAGCTCCCCCTGCATGTTGCAGAGTGTAATGGTAAATTACATGCAACTAACCTCAGACACACGCTTCATAAAGATTATTTAGAGAAAGCATGTTTTCACTGAATGAAGAAAGATCTGTGTGCATGAAACTTTAAGAAAAACCAACAGTTAATTGAAGCTTTAAGGTGTGATATGCAGAGTCCCGAGACAAAGGTTTGTAATTTATGAACCTTTATACTGAAGGTGGTTATAGAGCGCAAGGCTTTGTTGTGTTAGAAGTACCTGCGGTCCCTGGGATGTTCGTGGATCGAACGGATCCCCGATGACTCTCTTCCCAGCGTGCTCCACACTCCGCCTGACAAACTCCTCATAGATCTGCTCCTCCACGAAGATGCGAGAGGCGGCCGTGCAGCACTGGCCCTGGTTAAAGAACGCTCCCTGCTGCGCCTCCTCCACTGCCAGGTCCACTGAAAGAGAACCACAGAGAGATGCATGAATCCGTGTACCACTGAGAGAGACTCCGGAAATCATTTCACAATGGAATTCACACACAGCCTCCCCAACCAGGTAACTCACATAATAATCAAACCACATTTGTAACTGGACAATGCCTTCAGAAATCCAAACAAACCTGTAAAGCAGTAAGCAATGTAAAGATATTGGCCTATTGGTTACACTGTCATAAAAAAGCATCATGCTTCTGCTCTTTTAATAATGATATGACCTCTTCAAACTCTGTGAACTTTAACACCAACTCTGATCCCTCATCAAAGTCTGTTCAGTTTAAGGTAGACAAAAACACTTCTATTATCCAAGCTTTCTTTTAAGCGGTTTGACCATTTGATGCTGCAAATATTTACCTTATGGATCAGCAGTTCAAGTGTAACATGTTGCTTTGATACTGTCAGAAGCAATACAACAGATTTATGACTCGCTCTTCCATCGTCACTACAGGTCAGTTAGCAAAGACAGTTTCTGTCATGGCGTTATTTACAATGAACAGGTGTTTGTGGCAACAGGATCAAGGAGGGAGAAAAGCATTGGTCAAGTACTAGCCTGTATTTATATTCTACCATCAGTAGATGAATATTTTAAATAATACAATATAATATATATATATATATATATATATATATATATATATATATATATATATATATATATATATATATATATATAAATAGATCTTACAGTCAGCATCAGCATAAACGATGCATGGATTTTTCCCTCCCAGTTCTAGAGTCACTCGTTTCAAGTTACTTTTAGCAGCCGCTTCTTTGACAAGTTTCCCAATCTACAAAAAAAAAAAAAAATTATAAAATAAAATGGTCAAACAGCATGTGAGTGTTTTGCAGTGATGTTTATTTATTTATTAAAGACACATACCTCGGTTGATCCAGTGAATGCCACTTTGTCAATATCCACATGGCTAGCAATGGCTGCACCGGCTGTGGGTCCAAATCCTGGGACTATATTCACCACACCAGGAGGGAAACCAGCCTGAGTCGAGAAAAAACGAACTGTAACCCGTTACAGGCAAACAGCACTCTAATACTAACTTCACTGATATCAACCTGTTTGTTTAAGATGCATGTCTAAAATATTTCTCTTTTTTTAATAAAGGTAATTCTGAAGGTGAGAATTATAATTACAATTACAGCAACACAACAATGTGTTCCCCTGGGGATCGGTCTCAGCTCCATCGGTATATTGAGGGTTCCTTACACTTGAATCCTTGGGGAGCAAGGATGCAATTCTCACAATCTATTGAGCCTAACGGGACTGCAGTGACTCTACAGCGCATGGTCCACAAATGCATTTTCTAACAGCTCCTTATTGAAGTGCTGTTTAAGATCTAAAGCTTGTAACAACTTGTGTTCCAAGAGAGTACCAGAGACATCAAGTTCACTTACAAATTAATTCTCGGTGTGAACCTGTCAACAGGTATTGCTTTAAAACATAACCCTTGCTTTATGCATCAGTCTGTCAGGGGTTATCCATAAGTGTTTGAACTGCTATCATAGAAGAGGAGTCACTTGTTTGTTTGTTTTGCTTCTTGTATTCTGTATGCACTGGTGTACTCACTTCCTTCACTAAAGCACCCATGTACAGTGCTGTTAGAGGCGTCTGCTCTGCAGGCTTGATAACCACAGTGTTCCCACAGCTCAGTGCTGGAGCCATCTTCCACATAAACATTAATAAGGGAAAGTTCCACTGCAGGGGAGAAGAGAAGCACATGTTTTTACATAGAACCAGACTGGATACCCCCCTAATGAAAACAGGGAAGGGAAAGAGTGCTTCAGGACTAAGAACAAAGACAAAAGATAAAGCTCTGTGTTCCCAAGTGCGTCCATCTCATATAGAGAGTCTGACTGGCATTATCTTATCGAGCTGACACCAGTTCAGATCCTGATACCCAGCTATGTTCACCTGTGAGTGAAAGCAAACACCTGGACTGCATTCCCCCAGGGTTCACTTTGCACCTCT
The DNA here is from genome assembly GCF_017654505.1 of Polyodon spathula. Lineage (NCBI taxonomy): Eukaryota > Metazoa > Chordata > Actinopteri > Acipenseriformes > Polyodontidae > Polyodon > Polyodon spathula. The sequence continues at coordinate 12,281,205 of NC_054557.1, forward strand.
GCTTCAGCGCTCTGACAGATAGCATCACCGTCACTAAAGAGCTCACAACAACAGAGGCAACACCACAGCCACCTTGCAGTTTGACAATGGGAGATGGACAAGTGCAAGGCAAACAGATGGGTCTGTGGCACAAGAATCCAGAGGTTTCCTGTTTGATCGTCTGCATTTGTGAACCTGGCAGCACAGAGCGAATGGTTTCAGAGCGTCACGTGAAGTACAAATTACATTCCACAGTTATCTACATTAAGTGAAGATGCCACATTCATTCATTGTTGTCAATGAGCTTTCCATGAGCTTCCGAGTTCCTAGTGAGCTAACACATTGGAGTACAGCTGAAGACTCCAGTTTCACTGACTTTGATGGGATAGTTTTGTACTGATGTGCCTCGATTTCCCTCCTTTACTTACGGGGATGATGGCTCCACACACACCGACGGGTTCATGCTTAGTGAAACACACAAAGTCATCATCTAAAAGGAGAGAAATATAAACCAGCGCATTAGCGAAAGGGTTTCAAAGCTCTCCTGAGCCAAGGAATTGCACGCTTCTTTCTGGGCAAACCTTTCTGGACTAAAAAAAAATAAAAAATAAAACATGAGAATTATAGCAAGCCAATTCTAATCACAGCCTCAGAACAAATAACTATATATTATTAGAGAGCCATATTGTAACTAGAGAAGAGGAAGCATTGAAAGGAGTGGGCTCTGGTTCAAGCTCTGTGAATTTTACCTTTGGCTCTGGTTTAAAGCTTTGTTCTGGGCTTAGAGACTCCATCTCCATTACTCCTGATACAGGGTGGCATCAGATATCGACATAAAGGCAATTTAAGGTGGTATTGCAATATTATGAATTAAGGTGGCATTGCTGATCGAAGGCTTGTCCAAGTTTCACATTAACAGCATGGCTTCCTTATCTATGTCAAAAGCCACCATAAGTATGAAAGTAGATAATTCAGCTGAAATGAGGAAGCGACGGTCATTTGAAATATCAACTAGCAGATATGTGACATCACATTTTTGTAATGTGCCCTTTCAATATGTAACTGTGATGATCCCTATTTGAGTCAAATCTTTATGAATAAACGTTAGGATAAAATGTACAGTTCACAGTATGATCCCAATTACATTCTGTAACGTTTTCATAAGATTGCCATATATATGTGTGTGTGTGTGTGTGTGTGTGTGTGTGTTTTCAACTCAAGATGATTTGAAAAAGGGTATGTTTATGATAACTTTTGGTTTATACTTGGGATGAACTGTAGCTTTGCAGTCCTCTTGCTCTTCCCTAGTGACATGAGTTAGATATATTAACTTGTGGTAAATGGAAATATTAATGTATGAAATAACAAAAACCCTGACAGATCAGAAATAATGTGCCATGTTGCGATAAGTGACTCGGTTATTGCGTTTATTTCCCTTAAACAGTGGGGGAGTTTACCCAGCTGTTAGAGAGCGAGATGAGACCACCCTCCCAAACAGTCTAAATAGCGTGTAACCGCTGAGTGTATAAATCTGACCAACTGGTCTACTCTAGCTACCATGACGTGTGCTTCAGAATTACGCTGAGCAGAGCTGAAGCACATTACCAAAACAAAACTCCCACTGAGAGCGTGCGGTAATCAAAACACCCACTGTAAAAAGTGATTAAGTTTGAAACAATCCAAGACTCATCATACATCATGCTCACAGAAATATGTTTAATCTATGTTGTAATAGTTTCTTAACATCAGTAGACTTTTAAAAATGTTTTCCAACAGGTTTGGCTGCCAGTGACACCTTTTTAAATACACTAGCTACGCACACAAGCAAGTGACCTCATCATATGTCTCCTGATTGGTGTTCAGGTTCCAGCTGGTGCACTTTTGTGGTTTATGGAATGAACTCTGTATGAGTTGGGAGACAATAATGAAGTGAGTATCAAACTAACACTGGATTTTATAATGACATTATTACAGGGTGTGCATTTCGTATTTTTATATTATGGGCCACATTTTCAAACCGTTTACTCCAGTCTTTAATTAACTCCTCTTTATTTTAAAGAGTTAAAACACCTGTTCGTTTTACAAAACTAGAAATAAAACAACTAAGGTATATAGTTTAAGTTCTCTTCATCACACTAAAGGTGTATTGTTTTTCATTTGGCAACAATTTAAAAAATGTAGAAGTTAATTAATGAATGGAGGAAACGCTTTCAAAATAAGATTCAAGGTGCGTATTTGTATTAAGATTGTATGTATGTATGTATGTATGTATGTATGTATGTCAGACCTCTTTAAATGGACTTACCCACTGGCATGGTTTTGCCATGTATTTTATCAGACCAGCCTGCATAGTATCTCAAGGTTTTTATACAGCCTTCCAGGTCAATAAAAAATGCATGGAGGAATGGTTTTCCTGTGTCCATCGTTTCCATTGTCTGCAAAAAACAACACCGAACACATATTTCATAAGCGCTGGCATCTTAACATAGGGGGTTACATACAACTTGCAGTGGATTTGACTTAAGGTCTGCCTGGCAACACACTGGGGGTTTTACAAAACAACACATGTGGTGCTACAGGGTTGTAGGTGCTCTCTGTCCTGTATGAATTCCCCAGAACGCTACTTGAGATGCCACTGCTATTGAAAAAAGAGCTCACCCTGAGGACATCATCCACAACTTATCTATCGCTGACTTTGGACGCAAGAATTACATTCCTTTCTTATGAATGGCCTCAGATCATTTTTCATCTAAATAAGAGAATGAAACCAACTGCAGAGAAGACACCCAGCTGAGGATTGTCCTTTTATTAAAAAAAAAAAAAAAAAGATAACACATGTGCATGCCAGGACTCACAGTAGAAGGACCCATCATGCAATATTTACATAGATGCTTTATGTTCAGTATTTGTGGGTATTTCTCTCGAATATATTCAGGAATCTAGCCCCATGTTTGCACCTAAAACAATAACCTGTATGCTGATGCTGCTACTAGAGAATGAAAAGTTCATAAAAGCTCTGCAGTAAAGAATTGCAGTTCAAAACATAACAGTTTGGGAGTGACAAAACTTTTTTTTTTTTTTTTTTTTAAAGATTGTTTTCTTCCCTGAAGCAATCACTAAAGAACAGCAGCTCAACAGTATTTTCTTTTGTTCTCTTTTTTATTTCAATAATTCTGGTAATACACCACCACACAGGCTTAAGCAAATGTGTGACTCTTGTTATTTGTAAAATTAAATAGTACCATCTAGATACAACATTATCCTCTTATTTCTAACCTGATTAATTTTCTGTGTTCTGTTTAATACTATATTATTGCGTCTGCCGTTACTTCCTATACTTATCAACTATTCTAGAGAAGACTTCTGAAAAGACTCCTCAATGCAGTCGCAATAGTTTTGCATTGAACACTGAAACCCATATGTGAATCAGAAGGGATAACGAAGATTTTTTCTTTTGTTTTCCTGTGCAAGAGTTGGCTTAAGCAATCTTTTGCTGTAAAAGCTCAGACTTCCTCTTAGAAATGTAATTACCTATCCCCCTAGGCTTTAATTATTATGAAATAAACTAGTAAATAACTTATCCAGATCCGATAATAGCTCATTAAATACCTATCACCAAAACTAAACAAAATCTATGTTTATTTTGTCATCTCCAAGTTTACTTCCATTCTGTGTGTACAGGTTTGGGAGTCACTGCAATTACTGATATAGTAACCCAGTCTGGCATGTATGTAATTAACAGTCACATGCAAACCCACAAAAACATGACTTCATTCACATTGTTACCTTGTGAATTAAAATAGTATCTCCTTTATAAGATGTGACAGTTGAATTAAGTGCAAAATGATTCAGACCAGGATTTGATTACGTACGATATAATAACTGCCTATGGTTTTGCAACATAACTTTTAGGAATGTTGTGTTAGTTGATGCAGTTCATTTAGTGTTGCATTGCTGAGGTCTGTCTTATTATCTAAATAGATTTCAATACTGCAGCCATTTAATTTAATTTGTCTTTTAATACATTCTCAATGTTTTTTTTTACTTAGTTGTCAGCCAAATTAAAAAACTAAAACTAATCAGAAATAACTTCAGAGTACATACCAGCCCCCTAAATTAAATTGCAGAATATTACTCTACTGTCAAGCTATTTCTATGTTCTGGTAAATAACTGTCTTTAATTTCCCATTACCTTTTCCTTTGTGGTTTTAGTTCCTGTAAATACAACTTTTTGGTTTCTGGATGTGTAATTTAGAACATGCACTGAATGAAAAGATTTGCTGCAGGAAAACACATTTTAAACTGAATGATGCATATTTTAAAAACTGGTCCAGCTATCCTTGCAGAAAGCCTCCAAGTATGCAGCTAATTACATCCCCAGGCGCCATAAAAACAATACAAAATCAGAACGTGGACGTCACTAAATATGGAATGAAGTCCATTTTTTTTAACTGTAAAATAAACATAATTATTATGTTTTATATATTATTTTAACCTCTGGGTTCCATTACACGGGCACATACATTTTTAAACCCTGTTCCTTTCTTAATTTCCGAGGACCTGAACTTGTAAAATTGATATAGGCGCTGGCAGTATTCTCATGCAGTTAGTTACCAGTACATCAGGAACGCAGACTGATAGACAGGCAGGTAGGGGATGCACTTACAGCTAACGCCACCCGATCTCTTTCAATGAGGTCTGCCAGTTTGTGTAACAGTCTCCCTCGACTCGACACATCCATCTTTCTCCATGGAGAGCTCCTGAGGTTAGCTGCTTTTGCAGCTTCCACTGCCTTATCTACATCAGCCTGAGAAATAGAGATGTGATTATAAAGACAACGCATTGCACCACTACAGAACATCTGAGCCACAATGAGCCTTCTGCTCACTAGACTTCTTCTAAAAGATGCAGCTAAACTGGATAATAAAATTAATAGGTGATTGTATGTCAGCAGTGATAAAACTGCTACAATCCTGATAGCCTCCTTTAGACCTCATCATCAGATACTAGGAGTAACATCAAAGTAAAAAATGACTTAATAGACTTGTGTGTGCATTAGAATCCTTGATTCTGATACCCTGGTGAACTTGTGCTAAGGAATACTTATAGCAAATATGCTTAACAATTGGATGACTGAAGCTTCACAAGATATAGCCTAAGACATAAGTGTGACATAAGAACCTATGGATATTTATTTACCACAAGGTATAGATGGCAGACAGGGGCTTAAACTTGAGTAATACATTTGGTTACTGTCAGTTTTGTTAACAGATAGGAAACTGTAATTACATGGGTATACATAAGTGTACACTGACCCTTTACATCATGGTGCAGTTATTGAGTATATCATGAACATACATAATCCTCTTAAAGCAGTCTTGAGCATGTACCTCAATCGTGATACAGCTCTCAAGAGAAGTAAACAATGTGTAGAGATTGGAGAACTCGGTATAAACAGAAGGGCACATTTCGCAGATCCGATGTTAGTCGTGTCTGTTGGAAAACGAGCAACTACGAGTTTTTTTTTATTTTTTTTATAGGAAATACAAGAACAGAACGTTTACCTTGTCAGCTTCTTCCACGTCGCAGATTTTAGTGCCAGTTGCAGGGTTGTAAGTCGCAAATTTAAGACCACTGACAGAAGTGTGCCACTCATTATTAATAAAAACCTGTGGAAAGGGAAAACAACATGTTCAAACGAACACACAGTTAGTGTATTTCCAAACATGTCTATTGGGCTATTTGTATAGGCATTTCCCCGCTGCAAAAGAAACGCGCCTGTTGCCGCAACACACATAATCCAAAGGCAGAAAAGGAAACAGCATCAGAGCTTGATAAATAAGTTAAATAAATAAGTGAAAGTTATCTTGTGAACGAAAAAAAAAAAACGAAGACAATATCTTGAACACCTGCGAAGCCTATAGCTATATATTATTTAATTCATCAACCTGTTTCGCTCAGATTATATTATCACTGCAATTATTGTATTTCTCTGATTACATGTAAATGAAGTAAGATACGAGATTTGTTATGTGTTGACTATTTACTGTAGGTTACACTGTAGACAAAAGAGCTCTTATTTGCATTTCCATCAGCGTTTCTCTAATATCAAGCTAAAACGATCATGACATTTAAAAGGTTCCATCTCTGTACAGACGCACACGATATTTTGCAAATTCTTATTGAAAGTAAATATTCTCTGATTTTCACACTGACAAATCTGCATTGAAATGTTCCTGTTGAAAAACAAATGTATATCACTGTTAAACCCGTTTGCCTTACAGTAATGTGCCCTATATATATATATATATATATATATATATATATATATATATATATAGATATTTTTATATATATATATATATATATAAATATATAGATTATCGTACACCTAATATATGTTTGGTTTTTTGAATTTTGAATTAAGTATAGGCTATTTATAATACCTTAACATAAATTTATAATGCTGGTATAGGACCAGTACAAAATCTAATTAATTTATTTTAAAAAAAGTAATAATACAATGAAGTCAGATATGACTACATGGTAACACACTGTATTAGTTTTTAATTGTATTATAAAAATGAAAACTACAAATCCTTTTCAAATTTAACATTTAATGTGTTTGACTTTTGTTTAACCAGGAAAGTCTCATTGAGATTAAAATCTCTTGTTCAAAGAAGACCTGGAAAATGAATTTCCTAATATTACAATTATTAGGATCCGGTGCTTATTGGATCCTTACTCCAGCAGCCTACATAATAAAAGAAAATACTACAGGAACGTTAAACGACATTTTAAAATTAATGTATCTAACACATGTATCCTGTACATTATCGTTTTTGTATTCATCGACATTTCTAAGCAGGTATGTTGTTAAAAGCGTATTTTAGTTCATAGTGAATTCACACAAATGACATGTTAAACATGTACAACGTTTCCTCATCTTCCCCCTAAATCCGACAAATTTGTGTTCGTCTATTTCAAACACAGCCGTATGACAGCGCTGTACTATCTCAATGCAACCGAAGCAACAGGTACTGGAGCTTCTGTATGCTGGAATTGCCTGTCCCAGCATCTTACCTTTGTGTACTTCACTTCCAGGTTTTTAATGGGATGAGGGAAGAAAGGGATCTTTTTCTCTGGCTGCCCGTTCTCTGTAGTCCCGTTCTCTGCCATGTTAGATATAATAATGTATATTGTAGATTGCTCCGCTGCTGCTGGGTGTTGATGTGTGTGTGTGTGTGTGTGTCTGTGTGTGTGTAGCACAGTGAACAGGCTTTATAAGAAATGCATGTTCCTCCCAGACTGGGATAGCGGTTAAGAACAGGCTAGATTACCCCGCCCCCAAACCCTAATCGCTTTTCATTTTTTCATTCATATAATTCTGGCAGTAGCAGTTTTACCTGAGTTAGCCTTTAGACTAACGTGCGTGTTTTTCTTAATTGTTAGCATTGTCATATACCTAAAATGTTATGAGTATTGCCAATTCCAATATTTTATTTATAATGATTGTTTACGCGTAGAAAAACACTTTTAATTTACTGTAGCCCGTACATAACCTACCTATTGCTACAGTAAAGTTATGTGATTAAAACCGATAACGTCATAGACTACCAAAACTATTGTACAATTCGTAAAGATTTAAACAGATGTCATACGAGTCGTAGTATTTCCGCAACATCTTTCTAAAATCTTGTATTTATTTATTGTAGGTTATGAGATCAGGATTCAGACTACAAATGGAAAAGTTTTAGAGCAGATGGGAATTATTTCCATACAGTCGGATTCTGCCGAATTTTGCGCTCATCTTGGCACTTAAAATATGTAATAAATGGCCTACACCAATCAAAGGAACCCTGCTAATGCTTATTCCATTATCCTATGTGTATTTAATATCTCCCCACGTCACAACTGTTTTTGCAGTTATATTTAGTAAACATTTTGTCACCACCTTACCAGACGTCGTGCTTGTGCGTAGGCTTAAAGTTACTGCATACAGCCTAAGGGAAGGAGAACTAACTAATGTGTTACCAGCATATTTGCGTGCTCCAATGGATTATTCTGTTCATCTAGCTGCCGCTCGCTGTTTTTTTTTTTTTTTTTTTCTTTTTTTTTTTTTTAATTTAACATCTGCTCTGGGCCAAATGCCCGATAATCTTTCCATTCTCACGCCTGGGTAGACAAACCCACACAGCTGATCGCGGTTATGTTGGCCATGGATATATAAACAGTTCCGCAATCAGTGCGTTGTTTTACTTATTAAATCATATTTTTGCTAAAATAATAACGCAGTAGGCATTTAACAGATATTTTGGGGTTTATCGTATTAAGTATACCCACAGGTGAAGTTTCTAAATGAAACATTATTATTAGTAGTCGCAATAATAATAATAATAATAATAATAATAATAATAATAATAATAATAATAATAACAGGATCAGAGGAATAAGTATTAATTTCTATAAACAGTAGACAACATATACAGTATTTTTACTGCACAGCTTGTAACCCAACTTCGTTTTCACACTTCACACTAATTAATACAAAAATCTTGCAAATCCTCTGGAAACCAGTTAAAGTTTGTTCCTGATTCACTGGCAGTATTTTAGCCATGCAATGATAATAATGACTGTGAGTTCGTTTTGGAGCACAATATTTATATTGTAACAGAGTACCTTTGATCTGGCACTCACGGGTGGATATGAACTGATTAGCAGTGACGGCGGACCGTTCATCAGCCGTGTAGGTGTGATGAGTTGTGATGTTCTTGAAGAAGCTGGTTTTTGCACCTGGGTCTGATGAAGTTTAATAGAGTTTAACACATGCAAACAAATGCTTTTGTTCGAAAGGACAAAGCATTTCCCCGCTCTGGGCTCATTCTCAAACACTGTTGGCATTGTTTCCTCTCCGTTGCTTCTTGTCAAAGTTTAATTAGGACAACGAGCTTCGCAGGCTCATTTCTCACTTCAGCGACTTTCTAACACTTAACAACGAGACAGAGACTGAAAAAGCGTGGTTGAGCGAGACTGGAGATGCGAGGGACGGAAAAAAGGAAAGGCGAAAGAGGAAGGAAGGAAAGCAAAACGAAAGAAAAAATAAAATAGGAAGCAAAAGGCATAGGTGAGACAAATGTAAACACCAGAAAAAACTATAAGAAATAAAGGAGAGGGGGAGGGTGATTAACTTGAAAGGGAACTCGAGAAGGATCGACCGGGTAACGCGCTGGAATTTGATTTCGTGCAGGTGTAGCGAAGGTACGCTATAGGTAAAGTAGACAGGTTATATTAATTCATGCAGACAGCTAAGAAACACATACATGATAGTAACCTATTATACAAAGCTATAATATCGTGGTCTTTAGATGCATGATAGTATGTGCCTTTTAAGGAAAGCTGTAACCCACCAATCAACCAAAATGCATGCTCTGTATGTTTCACTTACATAACAATGTATTAATGTACACCTAGTGAAACAGGCCCTAGCTGTCCAGACATTTAAATTAATGTAGTCTGTTGCAATAAACAAATATCTACAAGAACCAGGGGTCTGGTCCCCAAAAGGTATCCGTAATCCAACATAGCACATGATTCATATATCCTACCAATATAAAGCACTGGTAAAACTAAAGATTTACAATACTTTTGTTTTGATAATATTCATAAGACTTCACATCCGGTTATGTCCTTGCTTGCTAATTTGTCGCGGTTTCACCTGTGGGAAAGTTGCACGAGATCTTTCTGAATGCCACGGTTGCTGCATCTGGTAATTAGGCTCGCGCACCTTTTTAATCAAATTCGCCGAGGCGTCTCCTATTAAAATAATAAAATCATATGCCATACGAATACCAGTATACCGGATACACAGTTTGAAATACATTATTATTATTATTGCTATTGCGCATTCTTTAAACCAACGCAAATAGCATTACATTTTAGTAATAATCCCTAATAAAAGGTAAATTTATGTTCTCAACAGTAAAGATGCAAACGGCCTACAGATCTTTTCGTAACTTGTTAGAGGCAAAATGTCACGTATGGTACAATCTAAGTGGTATCCTCTATGAAAATAAATACAAAACAGACAAAATAAATGCATATTATAGAGTTAAATAAAAATGAAACAAAAATACAATGAAGAACACTATGACTACGACCACTATTAATCCACCAGATTATGTGTTTATATGGACAGGAAAAAAAAAAAAGATAAAGACATAAATAAATACAAATATAAAAAATGTATTCTAATCACACCACAAAACACATTTAAAAGAAATGACCAGGCCATAATCAATACTTTCAGGAATCCTAAGAGCAAGTGCCTGAAAACACCGCTGCTAGGTTAGCCAGGTGTTTACCTGTAGACGTGTATTGTCGTTAAGCTCCACCAACAAATATTCCCGCCGGGTTGTTTATTAATCTCGCCGCTACTCCTTTTGTTTCTCTGTTGCAGGTATGGAACACGCTGCAATTTGGATGAATGCTCGTGAACATAACAACTGATACTGGGGCATTACAAAAAGTAATCATTTGGACCATACTAAAAATAATAAATAATAATAATAATAATAATAATAATAATAATAATAATAATAAAAAAACAATCCTTAAGGTGCAGGCATTTAAACATATGATAATTGTTATCTTGCTATTTTTCAACCCAGTCCATTTTGCTGTAGGCTAATAGATAAAACTGTGAAAAGATACAGAAGCAGAATAAACGCATTATTGTAATCTATAATCTTATAGTCACTGAGTGGAATTTGTGTACCCCAATGATAGGTATATATAATTTAGAATACAAAAATAGTAGCTATTTTTATTTTTTTTTATTTGTTTTTTTTAGCCTATTGTGGTTTATGTGCAATAATATTGCTTATCCGCCTAACCTGTAATATTGACTAACATTTTATTAACTCAAATAATATTGGAGAAAACACCACCTTATATGTTACAGCTCGAACTATTATCTGTGTCAATAAATGAACATATTACAGCTGGTGGTCACTCCCAGGATCTTTTTTTTTCTTCTATTATCCACACAATTATATTAATTACTGCTGGTAATATTATTTATAAAGATACATTTTTGTTGCTTAGAACATAACTATTATTATATTCTTACACTACCCAATAATTTTCTTCACACTGTTTAAAATGAACATCAGAAGATGCAATAACTCTTCAATATCAAAGGTTTTTTTTTTTAATAATACATTTACTAGTAAATGGAAAACAGTCATTTTCTTTAATTATGGCTACAAGTTAAACTAAATAGATAAATAAATAAACCTGAACAGTCAAATAGATAATGCTTTTTTTTTTTTTTTTTTTAAAGTATTATTCTGAACTAAAAGCATATAACTTTTTAAATTATATCAATGGATATTGATAAAATGTAGTTATATCAAATGTGGTAATAATTTCAGTAAATAAAATAAGTGTATGGATTATCAAAGCTGTAGATATAATAAAATACAATTAGCAGCCTATATCTATACATCTTATCAATATTAAACGGACAATAACATTTTTTATAAGTTAAAAGTCTTATAGGGCCTATACTTTATTGTGCATGAATACTGCAAATTATAAGTGTCAAGCCAGTCTCTAATAAAATGAAATAAATACCATTACACTAATGTTACTTCAGAGGGAGGAACTACATTTAATAAATTATGCAGCAGCTTACACACACTTTATATTCTATTTGATTTTTTATTTTAAAGCGCAAAGTATAAGGTACATTTGCAGCATTACATTGTCAATTTCTTTGTAATGAATAGTCTACATTGAGTGTGCAACATTTCTAATTAAATTGCAATCAAAATTAAAACCCTAACCTGTTTTAAACGAAACAACTATGGGTATTAATTGATACATTTGATCAGACGGACATTTGATGCAAATGGATGTATGCAAATAAGTCACTTGTGGAATTATGAGCTGCTCGAATAAAGTTTTCCAGACAGGTGCAATGTTATCATTTCCCTTCAAATTCTTTCTTCAAGGGCGGTTTTAAAAGATGACAAAATCATTCAAATGAATGTTTGCAGTGTAAGACTGGTGTAGGTCTGCTGAAAACACACACTGTGTGGCGTATAGGCTAGTCCTCTGAACAGTTTTAATTACAACCTAAACTGGTATCTGAGTTGAGATTGTGAAGGGCATTTTTTAATACAAAGGAACGATCAGATGCAGTCTTTCAAGGCCAACAGATCACTTAAATATAGGATAGTCCATTTTTGGACAGACAGCCCTGCCGTGCTTTCTCTCTCTTCTCTCCCAGACACTATTGACTGATCAGACACCGAGCCGCAGCTACCACAGTGGCACAAGAGAGAGGGGGTCAGCCTGATATAACTCTCTCCAGGTGTTCATTGTGTGAACAAAGGCCCTTTTCAGCCCCCTCTGAGAATGAAGAAGCCTCTCGCTTGCTGCAAAAGATGTGCCAGAAACCTCCCCCAGATGGTAATATACTGTTACAGTAAAGACCTGCTTTTTACAGGAATTCCAGCAGAGGGGAGCAATCTGGACTCGGACAGTATATCGTAACAAACAACACAGATATATTAGAACATAACAGGACATCATGTTCCGTCACACCAGTGGAAAGGGTCACTTCAGAAAACACACACACACAAAACACACAGTTAAAACAGAAGCCCATTTAGTGTCTTTTACGATTGCTCATATATGAGAATGTGTTGAATTGTATCTATATAATATTAAAAATCACAGAAGTCGTGAAATGGGATGTTAAGGCACGCAGCCTTAACTAGCCTGCCTATGCGTCGTATCAGATATGTTGGTATATCTAATCACAGGTCACTTCTGTAAATAGCGGCTTCATATAGTACCATATTATATTATATTTGAATATCCTATTGACATGCAGCTGTTCATACCCTGTTTTGTGAACATTTTGTTATCGGTATTGTTATTATTATTTTTTTTAAATCCACCCAAAATGAAAAGACATGAAATCTCTTATCGATGGCAATGCATGTATGGTAGCACAATGAACTACACTGACATGCTACAGTGTTTTTAATTATTATTATTTTTTATAGCAATATGCGCTGCTACCATATTGCATTATTGTACCACCACTATGCAATGTTTGTTCCAGCTCCATTGTGTTGCTATTGCTGGTAACCCTGTGGCCTCACTGGTCTGCTGTACTTCTAGACTTGTTCAAGGAGACACGCTTGAATCAAATTGATATACCAGCAGAGTTTTGAATTGTTTTCAGTGAAATTAAATATGGATTTATCATGAAATTAGAACAAGGTGTGATTACACTTCATAAAACTGTTCTGGAAGTGTTCATAAGTTTATTTGACAGGTGCCATCACCTTTGGTCGGTTTCCATTGAGTTTTAAGAGCTAAAAGTGGATAGTATTGTTCACAACTGAGATGATAACATCAAACCCTTCACAGAAATCCTACCACAAAAATAAGACAGTAATAATTCAGTAAGAGGTTTTAACTTTCCCTTTATCTCTGTGCTAGATCTTCGTTTTCCTGACAGCCACTTCACATACCTGCAGCTGACAGCTCAGAAACCCCTGCCTTTGAAGTTCTAAAGGAGATTTTTTATCCCAGGTATTCTCACCAATTCAGATCATATTGAGAAGGATATTTGGATGGTTAAAGGAGTGAGAGGGAGCTTTGTATTTCGGATCAGAGCAATTTGCAAGCTTATTGAGGAACACGGTCTAATAAAAGGCCCTTAGATATGGACTCCATCAACACTATTTAGCGCCAGCAGGGGATTAAGTTTCATATTAGGTTAAACTGTCTGGACGTAGACAATCATGTCAATATGCATTGAGATACATTGGCTGTACAAAGAGGACGTGGAGACATGCAAGGGTTTTGTCTGCTACCTGACTGGACATGCACCTAAGTGATGTTCCTCCACTGATAGGATTATTGAAGAGGCAGGCTGAAAATAGTTCTAACTAACATGGCCCCCCTTTCACTGTACATTGATTTCTGACATTATTATTATTATTTTTTTTTAACGTTAATGCAGCAGATGCAAATATTTGAAATACAATGCTGTAGAAAACTGCTGCATCCCGGTCCCTTTGCTGTAGCTCACGTGTCCTGATTACAGCTGGAACATTAGAGTGAGTCTGAACTACAGAACATGGTACGATTAGACGCCAGGAAGTAGGAGCAGCTTTTAGTCTATAGCATCGTCTAAATACAAGCAAAGAACCAAAATAAGAAAAGGGAGGTCAGCGGTAATATTGCGAATGCTAATCAGAGGTTAGTCGACACTTCTCTAAGTGCTTCTGGGCACCAGTAGATACATAAGAAAGTGTGCCAGCCTTGGCAGTAGGGTCTGTTTGGAGAAAATGGCAGTAATATGTAACATTACATCAACCGTAACTTTAAACAGTCAGAAAATCTGAATAAAACAGACAGACATTGCAGTTGCCTGGATTTTGCCAACCTGCCATTGTCCCATACTTGATAGAAACATTTCTTTGGATCAGTCTATTAAAATCTGGTGGTATCTTAACTTTTTGTAATTTCATGGTCCAGCATTAGCATGACATGCCAAATGGAGATTATGGGAAGCTGGAAGGGGAGTCAAGTCAACAAGGGGGGTCTTCCAGCTTTACTGCAGTGTGCTGGAGGGCGGGTTGCCTGCAGCATTTTGGTAAGTGAATTGACCTGTACTGACCTGTATTGAGTGGAGTCTACCATCTACTTTGTCTTGTCAGTAAAGGCTTAGTGAAATATCTTTATTAAGAGGGTGTTTTTAAGAGCCAAAAGAGAAAAACAAGTAATACAAACTTAACATGAAAAGTCTAGCATGTTTTAAACAAGCAATGTTTCTGTACTACTAGTCCTGTGATATACCTTCTAATTTGTATATGTATTTATTTAACCAGGAGATCTACCCATTGAGACTGAAAGGAGGTCCTGAAAAACAACAAAATGACAATTACAAGTACAAGCAACACAATAAAAACAAGTGAGGTTCAAACTAAATCAGAGCTTACAGAGATCAAAGAATTGAATAAATAAGACATACCGGTATCTCTTTGTTAATGTGGGCTGGAGGAGAAGCATTGGCAGGAGGTTCTAAGCAATACCAAATATGATTTTTATAACCAGAGAAAGAACGATGATCACATTCCATCTTCATACTATGAAACAATGTAGAAACAATATGTACAACTAGCCATACTAATTTATATGGATAAATAATAATAATTAAAAAAAAAAAAGTAATGGTGCAATTATATACAAAAAATGCATTTTTGTAAGTCAAAAACAAATGACAATTATTATGTACTCTTTAAAGCTTATTTTACTTAAAAGCAAGTTTCAAACACAGGTAGTTTCTGTTCAGGATCATTAGATCAGACCTTGATTGTATTAGAGTGCTGGGTGACTCTAGTTTGCTACAAGGATTGTACCATTTGCTTCTAATCATTTGTTTTTTTACAGAAAAGGGAAAACAATGAGGAATAGTGGTGTAACCGCCCTGCAAGATTTCATTTGTTGCCTATAAATTATTTTTGCTGGCTTTATTTCAAGACCATCTATCTTATGCTTAAGGTCTGCGTGGTCAGCAGCATGTTTTTCAACCTTTTTCTCAGTAACATTGATTGTATGTTTCACGGTTTTCACCAAGCAGTTCATAAAATTGGACCCATTATGATGTGCATACCTTCAAAACAGTGAAAGTATAAGGTAAACCTTTTAAAAAACGTAGTCAGGTAGACGCATGTTGATGCGCTGATGAAGGCACAAGCAGAAACGTTTGTCTATTTGACTTAGGGGTTGATTTGATCAATCTGTGTTAAAACACAGCTGAATTGTTTGGGTTTTTTTTTACAGAATTTTACAGCATCAGTCAAGGAATCCAGCTGGAATGCATGAACCACTAATTTTAGGTGTAATCTCCCAGTGCTGTAAAATGCTCTAAAATGCTACGTCTTCTTTTACCTTATGGTGTACATACACAAATAAAGAGATTTAAGTTTAATGTGCAAGAAACAATGTATTCTTTAATTCTAAACTAGTCTGCACTGGTATATTGCAATCTCATGGGTAGGTTTAGTGTTTGGGTTTACTATTGGTATAAATACTGAAACTAAAAGTATTTTATCAATAACCTAAACACTCTAGAACCTATTATACAGATATATGTATAATTTTTTCAAAAATGTTTCAGTTTATTTTTGTATTATTAAAACTGAAAGTAGGCAATATGTCCTGGAAATTGAGTGCTGCATCTGGGTTTCCGAGTCCAAAATCTCGCATGTAGTTTCTTGAAGAAATTCATAAACAAATTAAAGACAACTTCAGCTCACAGTTTTATTTACAAAAAGGACCAAAGCGATCTTGCAATTGTCAGCAAATCAAATGACCCTACAAGCAAATAACTTCAGCCAATATAAACAGATATTCATTTAGAAATAAATTAATCTTTCCTTGTCTCGCAAGAACCTTAGGACTTCACAGCCCCTATAAATATATACAAAAAGAAAACTCCCTCAACAAAGTCAACACTGTTTGATTTCAATAAATCAAGTTTTTCTTTAACTCTCACACAGTGTGTAGTTATATTTAGGGTGCTAATGTCCGCAGTACTGAATAAGTCATCAAACACTGCAAATACTAAAATTATACCTTTTGTTTGTGGAAAGAATAGACTTTTCAGTTAATTCAATAAGATGCTAATATGTATTCTATTAAGGCTTTGTGTGACGTATAATCTTCTTAAGTTAAAAGAAATATATAAAGAAATAAACCAAATAATAATAAAATAAGTTTTCAAAGCAGTTGGAGAAAACAAAAGCGAAGCACTGTAGCTGGTTCATTGGTGTGACTAAGTAGTCCAAATTATCCAGCTGTGTTGAGCTTTGATGTGCGACTAGGAAGAAAGATGGTACACACAAGCTGAACACATCAAATGCACAATGCACTATTCAATTGGAAGTTATTATTTTTAAGCAGCAGTGGTCTGAATTTGGATGGAGCGTTTGGAAAAGATAAAGGCAGACGTATATTGGCTTTGCTTTCTTCTCCTGGTGCTTACCTTTGCCTATGGTGGCTTGCCCTGCTGGTACAGTGGCCAATTGTTAAGGTGAAAGCTAGTCTGAAAGATTGTGTGTCACCAGGGAAGTATATCAGCACGGCATCTAAGGAAAGCGGAATGTGACTGTATTGTAAAGGGACGCAGGGATCCTTGTCAAAAGCAATGCTCTAATGTAGAGGATTGAATGACTGAACAATGTTTACATTTCCCCTTTTGGCCTAGGTGGATTGTTAGTGGGGCACCAGAAAAGTGCAACGTCAATGTCAGCTTTTGTTTAACAAAGCACTTAGTATGCACAACATTGTCTATATAATTACCGATACAAGGACATGGTTGTAATCTTGTTAAGCTAATATTCTTTTGCACTGAATGAATGGTGAAACCTCTGTAGCATGAACACCCTCTTTCTAAGAATGTAAGAGAGATCCTTTATGGTTTTGATGAAACACAAACCAAGAAGTTTTTTTTTTTTTTTTTTTTAATAAGGTAGGTTGACGGGATTATGACATGCCAAGAAACAATGCCAGTCACTATGAGATCTCCTTGTAATCTCCTTGGTTTTTCTGACAGGTGTTGCACACCCCATATTAACAGGAACTATATTTTGGTTTGGTTAATTACCCTTACATGCATATACTGTCGGTAAGTTATGTATACATTTTATGAAAGATGAAAGTTGTACTAATGCTTTTAATTTGCTCATTCCAGCTTTGATTGATTTGCTTTGCAGTCTTAAATTAGTCTATCAATGTCCCGCAGTGGTGGTGCAATCCCAAATGATTATTGTCAACATTTTACATATGAGACCTTTCTGCTTTGTCTCACTCAGCGCGATGAGCATTAAATCAATAACTTAAAAATGAGCCCTAGGACAGATACACTGTGCTGAAAGAAACAAGGTTTGTTGCAAAACTTAAAGAAACCCACACATCATCACTGCAAGCAATATGGTTAACTTTGTGCTCAATGCATGGCAGTATAATAGGATTACTCCCATGCTAGAAAGAATGCATGCCCTTAATGCCCATAAATCTGCCATCAGCACATGGCCAACACTTGGAAATTAAAAGATAATCAAAGCATAAATGTCAGAAAACAGATGACACAATGATTAGGAAATATGTAAGAAATGTCACATTTTAATAACTTGTAAACAAAAAACACTGGATGGAAAGAGTTAGCAGCGTGCGCAGAAATGAGTGGGCCTGATAAGAACAGGAGGGAGAGACCAAAACAACTTAAAGAAGACCCTTGACCATTTATTATACCATACATTCCAAGACTTTAGGTTTCGGAGAAGAAGAGGCGAGTGCAGAGGAGAAAAATGGCAGGAAAGTGCTTTGTCCTGGGGAGAGTGATCTGCCTTAGTTTACTAAGCTCCTAGCCTTGATGTGTCTAGTCCTAAGGGTGAGATAGTGAGATGGGGTGGGTCCATATCTTGAGGGTCACGGTTATAGAGGGTCATCTTTCTCGTAGTGGTTGATGATTCAGGAAAATGAAAACTTGATGGCAAAGACAACTGACACACTGACTGACTAATGAATATGACGGTAAATGGCTACGCAAAATGAAGATTAGAAGAGGAATACTCACAGATGTGGCAACAAGCCAAAGGAGGGAGCCTGCAGGAGTCACTGTCGATTCAGTTTTCCAAGAACTTGACCACTGGTAAACGAACGTAAGAGTTGGATGTTCATTGTCTACTGTTTTAGATAGAAGGTTAAACTAATAGAGATGGTTTTAAACATTAATCTTATAACAATATTTTTTTTTTTTACTGCAAAAACATGTCAAAAGGGTATTGCAACATAGTGCTATTATCTCTAGGCATAGTTGTTGTTATGGCATAGTAATAACATGTTTACAGATTGTATATAATCGCTTATAGGATACAGTAGCTAAATTGCAGTCTGGCTACGCTGCAGTTTACAGTACAGTATACAGAGAAGGATTCCTATGCCAAGCCATGTGATGACCAACTACTATAAAGAAGTCAATCACCATCTCAGACAAACCAAGCTTCTCATTTTCAGATCTTATTATTTTATAAGCATTATGCGGTATGAGATCCATATAACATTCATGTCATTTTATTAATGAGTATTTTGGCTGGTACCAGTATTAATAGTGTTGTTTCCTCTGAAAATAACACAATTGTTTTATTTCAACAGCTGGCCAGATTGGTTTCTGATGGAAGTAAAGCACAGTCCCTGCAAACGATTATAGTCTGGCGTTCTTGCTTTTTGTTTTGTTTTATTTTTTTTGCGTGGCAATGCAGTTTTTCATGGGAAAGGAAATGCTCTCCAATTACTCCTCAAATTGAGCTGGTGCAGAAAACAATGTCAACAGCTGTACCTCAAACTCCTGCCAGCAGACTGAACCAATCAAATTGACCATGCTTCAGGACTGTAGTTTTTGCTGCTACTGGGAGGTTTCCCATCACTCTTAGACACTGTGTCAAACCCTCATGAGAAAAATAAGTAGGGATTGCATTGCTGCAGCACCCTTTATAAGGGCAATGCTTACAATGTTTACATAATAAATAGTTTAGATTACCAGTCATCTAGGTGGGTTATCCTGACTTGACTCCACATTGGCATGATTCAGTGTCCGTGCCAAGTTTCCATCCTGTAGGAATATGTTAATTACAGCAGTAGAACCGATAATGAATCAGTGAGTACATCTTCTTGATTTGGTAGCAGTGTGAGTGAGCTGCTGAGGACCGAGTTACAAGGCTGTTAAAGTTAAATGTTAAAGTGCTGAACTCCACAGTATTTTCATAAACATTCAACCATAAAAATGTAACATAATATGAGCTAAGTCTGCTTTTTCATTGAAAATGTGTATGATAATTTCAATGTTAAATGCTTGTTTACACTAAGAGTTCAGTGCATGGCAGCAACAATCTTCCTATGTGGGTAGATGTTTATTGCCTACTCTGTCACTATAATAATGTGGGCCTCAGCATCGCTGATAGATTTGTAAACATAATTTATGTTAAACTAAGGGAACAGTGGCTTGAAACCTGGTTCCGAGACTGTGAGTTCCGAGTTTGAGACAACTTTACTGTATCAAAGCCCACATCTCCCCTGGTGTGCCATGCGATGGCCTGAAACCAAGTTCCACGCCGCAAATTGACTTTGTGTTCCCTCAGGTTTAGTCTAGCTCCAGATACCTGCGACAGTCCTCATGAACACAGATCAGGGTTGGGACAGTCTTATTGGTCAATTGCAGAATCCTAATGGCTACCAAAAACAAAGTGACAGCCTGTGAAGCGAAACAACATCAGTGCTGGATGCCCTTGGTATTATATAATAGCCTTGAGCTTAGTCCTGATGGACAACATACATCCTACTTCATACCTTCTGCCTCAGATGTTTGGAGATATGAATTCATATGAGAAGAAATAGGAACTGCCTTATCACATATTCTCATCTTGTAAAGTCTGGTTTGTTAAGGGCCTATTGTTCATTCTACCCCATATCTATGGTCATCCACCCCACATAAATTAAATTATTTGATCTCATCTGTTACTTTTTGGTTAAAAAAAAAAGGATGGGAAAAGTTTCCTAATCAACAAAAAAGTGTTGCACAAAGAAGCTACTGTCCAGTAGCTTGTTGTGAATTCAAGAGGCGGTCATTTTCTTTGCATACTATGCTTGACTTTTCTTTACCATTTGATAAAGGGATTCTTTATGTTATCTACATGTACCTATGATTTCAGTTCTTGATTGTTTAATATCCTAGTATGTATTGTATGATTCTCTATTGTTTCTGCCTGTATTATTTGCCATGCTCACTACTGCTATTACTATCACAACTATTTCAACAAAGCTGATTAGCACTGCACTGTGTAGCCCATAGGTGAAGCATTGTGCACTGAAGTTGGTGCAACACCTCGCTTACTGGAAATCGAAGAGTTTTAAGATATCTTTAACCCACGTGTTAGCATCTTTTTTCCCCAAACACACAGCATACCTACACTGGTAAAGTTTCAAGAAATATCTCCCTAGTTTTTTTTTTTATCACCCCTTTCATGTGTTTTTATTTTTTTTTATCACCCCTTTCAGGCTTTAAAATAAACCAGAATATACCGCTATGAGGTTTATTTTAAACACGTGCAGCAATCCAACTTTACAACATGTTAACATGCTCAATGTTAGAAACCAAGATTGCAATAACTTTCTTTTGGCAAGAAGAAAAGTAATTAGGGCAGGAAAAAGCCTAGAGAATAGAGAAAGAGCATCCACTGCCCTTAAAGAAATTCATCATCATTGTAATAAAGGCTGTTGGCAAGAGAAGGGTCCATTAGACCTAGTGGGGAAAGGGATGAGTGTATGTGCCCCCTGTAATAAAAAAAGTAATAAATTGTAATAGACTATAAACTGAAAAATGTAGGTAATCACTGAGTTTTTTAAAACAAAAAATAATAATCACTGGGCAGAACTCTCAAAGGAAGCTGACTTTATTTGTAACTTAAATGGGGAACTTGCTGAATCCCTCCAATATAAATCCAGGCTACTTCCTTTCTTCCAACAACCTTTTAAAAGTGAACTCAATATTTTACTGGAAAATTTAAAGAAGAAAAAAAAACAGAGCCATATAACCAGGCGTTCCAAATCACATGACAAATATGAAGCTTTGAAATATGGGAACTCACTGATTTTATATAGAACCCATTATATCCCCTTTAGGAGTGGAGCCACATATGTCTCTTATAGAACCCAAAGCCATTCAAATAAGAGCGTCTCTTTTTGCGACCCAAACAAAACAAGGGCTCTGTTAAAATCCCCAAGGAGTCATATTCTATGGTGGTGGTTTGTTTCAAGCAAAGAAGTGTTTGTTGCATAAGTGTAGATTGGAACAACAGTAATTGAAACAGATTGTATATGTCTAATTTCAAAGCTGTGGCCTTTGGCACTGGAATTATTTACAGTACGCAATTTGGAAAGACTGGGAAGATAACCAGACCCTTGAAAGAGCTTTAAATAAGTAAATATCTCAACTATTTTTGTTCACAGGTACAACAATAAATCTACAAGAGGTTCTGGGCCTTGATGGCCACAATGTTTTGAGCAAAAGGAAATACGGAGCAAAGTATAAACTAAAATTATTCATAAATGGATTCCTATAATATGTACAGCACTAGCATTTTCTTACTATTATTAAGTACAATGCTGAGAATTCTCTTAGGGAGAAAACAACACAATGCCTTCAGCTTAACAAAGACCAAACAATACTTTTTCACTTATAACATCCCACTTATTCCCTCTCTAACCCTTCTCTAGCTACCTGGGTTTGTTCTTTGACTAATGACTTTAGCAGGTGAAGGTGAAATGAAAGCAAACTGGTTTAAGAGCTTTCAGATGGTCCTTTAAATTTGTCTTATTGACGTTTGATTCTCTATTTGCGTCTGCTTGCTAAGCAAACAGCACACACAGGGTTGAAAACGGCACTATGCGTTCTGTACCAGAATGCCTGGCTGTGTCTTTCATTGACATTTCATCAATGCAAACACTTCTATACCCGCCCAGGTGTGAGTAGACTGAGAAAATTAGGAACTGAACAGATAAAGACAAATCGACTCCCATGTTGTTCTGTCTGTAGCCAATTTGCTAGTTACTTGTGCTGTGTATTAGCAGAGGAACTTTGGTGTTTACAAACCAATTATATACCAGTGCACTTGGCTCTGCATTGAAAGAAAAAATATTAAAAGCACTTACAAGTTATTAAAAAAATAGAGCAATAAGATGTAATTCAATGGTGCTGGAAGCACAGCATCATAATAAGACAGCATAATGAACTGATTAGTCAGTTCAGACTAAATGAAATAAGGCTGGTAATAAAAAACACAAAACATGTAATTAAAAAAAATATATCATGGCGTGAGACAGAGTTTAGCCTGAAGGTCGTGAAGATTGAAAAGACAACAGTATGACTGCTGGTCTGTTCAGACACTAAAAAGTGGGACATATTTAAAAAAATAAAAGGAAAACATGGGGCAGCAAGATCGAACAAGTTACACAGCTGGGTAGAACAGGTTGCATTTCTTGAGAAAGATAATAGGGTTTGTGTTTCTATAAGAATATTGCACGCTCATTGTGTTTCTGAGATGGGCGGAGGTGAAGACATTACAATCAATACAAAAGCTGGCATGTATTGCTCATTCAAATTGAGGGTGCTTTCTCATCAGCCTATGATGAGGCCACCCTTGAAATTATGGCTTGACAGCATCTCAGTAATTGGTCAAGATCTTTTGCCTCATTATGAAGGTATATGGCAGACAGGTGGCATAAATAAAACAAGTATGCTTTTGATACCCCTCTTGGGTTCTGTTGTAGTGCATGGACAAAGTGCCTATTATCTGCTAGTAACTGTTTTATAATAACCCTATTATCAAACAGGCCCCACCTGTAAATTGATGTAACGAATGGAACAGTAATGTCTACTTTCTACTATACTATTACTGAGAAATATATAAGTTTCATTAAATGAGACTGACATTTTAATATCACAAGTGCTGTTTGTGATACAAAGCAAACCCACTGTGCTGAGTAGATTGTTAAACTTCAGTCCAGGAGTTGTTAATATACATTGAACAGTATTCATAACAAGGAGGGTCTGAATACAAACGAAAGAAACTTAATCCAGGAGGCAGTTTCTTAAGCAAGGTGTCTCAAGATAATGCTTAATGTCTACTGTAAAAGTTTATTTTTTTTGTAATTATTTTATGATCATTTGAAGTTATAGATGAGCAAAATTGGCAAACTGATTCCCAGAACTCTTAACCCTTTCCGGCCTTATTACTTGAAGTCACTCTGTACAGCACAAGCCCACAAAGACAGCATGTTATCGTAAAAAAAATAAAATAAAATAGTGCTGCAAAAATGCCGACTGAGGCTGTGCAGAACCTACTTTGCTGCTCAATATCCAGTCATAAGCATCCCGTTGGGGTCACTTCTCCACTGCAAGGACAATTAGGATGTGTGAGGGTTTTTTTAGGTTAACACCCATGAATGCCATATTTTCCTTTCATCTTTTGGCCTTCTCTTCTCCTAACTGGATCCCTTTCTCATGTTGTTTTCATGACCTGGAACAAACAACCAGGATTATTGCAATAACTTCAAAGCAATGCCCAAATCAGCAGTCCGTTACCCACCTCAATGCGTCAGTAGTAGTGTGTGAAATAGCGTGTAATAAAAGAAGACCTATACAAGAGTAATACTGTAATTGTGTGATGTTTAATCCAAAATATACAACAGTGACCGAATAGCCTTATATGGTGAAGCTGCTGTCTTTCTTCCCATAAATCCTGGAATCGGTTGGCAGAGCTATGATTTATATGAGAAAGATATTTAGAAATACTAAAAAGAAACATTGTAAATCCAATGAAAGGCTTAATGAGAAAAGCCTACAGCGCTGGGAAATGCCTGTAAATGTACTTAGCTATATATGGTATTGTACTTTTTTTTGTGTGACTTAAATTAAATATTTTAACTGTTTATTGTTGTTTTTATTTTTGTTTTCTTTCACGCAGTGAGCATTTTGAAGGTCAAGTCAAAGTTTAAGTCATTCTAATTTTGCTACCATATCATTTTAAATATTAAAAAAATGCATCTACTAATATCACATTCATACCTACATTGGTTGAATTCAACAAACATGAATCATAATATGTCACAAAAGTAGCAAAATGAAGCATGAGGTACAGGGTGAACAGCACCATTCCAGCTGACACCTGACACATCTAGCCAGCAGATTAACCCTTTCCTTTCGTCTAACTAATGGTTTTCAGCTCTGCATTTCCACTGTGCATACCTGTGGCACACACAATAATGATCCCTGTCAGGTCTTTTTGCAGGCCACAGTGACATACAGTACACAGGAGTCTGCCACAAGACAAGTGGTTTCTGTAGATTATTATTTGAGCAACTCAGCAGGAGGGAATTCCAATGTCTGCCTTGCATCAGTGCTCTGTACATCTGGCAAGAGAAATAGATGCATTCACTGGGAAGAGGAATACTTGATAAAATAGAAAATGGTTTAAACACACAAAGGTTCCAGTCATGTAAAAAAAAAAAAAAAGGTCTGCAGACGTCTTTTATCAAGTTTGCTCTGCAATTAAATTTAATCACGGAATTCCCTGTACATGCTCATATCGAAAACTGGCAAAAGTGTTTTGTGTATATTATTAGTTAAGCCCACTCTGAAGTGACTTTGTAAGGAATTTCACTTGCATGAACATCATCAACGTCTCTCTATAAAATTAATTAAAACAAGATTAAAGAGCAATATTAAGTCTGTACATACAACCTTGCCTTGTATGTCATTCAATTGGCAGCAGTGATTAATTGATGCGGGAGCCTTCTTCAGCACCCCTTCTTCTCAATTGTAGCCTGTTCATCGGGTCCCTCTGCTCCACTGACAGTAAAGCTTGATGTTGACCAAGCAGTTTTGTGTTATTTCATTTTATTACCCTATAAATTCAAAACTAACCCTAACCCTAAACAGTATTACCAGTTACAGAGAAAATTACAGATAACAACCTTGTTGATTACCCCATAGTTTCTGTTACTCTCTGCCCATTTAATATAAAGTGTGGCCACTTATTGTTTCTTGACATGTCTTGGCTGTGAATCCTTGGTAGGTGCAGAGCATGTTAAGCCCCTTGCTGGTAGGATAAGCCATGTCCTGGCCTCAGAACCATCCAGAGTCTGTCAGAGCTTGCCTACACATGATTGTGGTTCAGTAACATCTAGGATATGCAGTGAGCATTGCTGACTATAGCTGACATCTTTAACTAATAAAAAACCTGACAAGTTGAGAAGTGCATAGCACACAGTGCCACCCGGTGGGCCGATTCTACAATTGTGGTAGAGATCGTAAAAGGGAGAGTGAAGTCTACACTTTTGTCACATTAAACACACTGGGTGGTTTGGGGATGTTTACTCAACTATATGAGTCTCTTATATGTCTTTTACCTATATTTAAGTGAGCGTGTGTTGATGTGTCAGCATGATTTTTCTTTTTACCTCCAAGAATAAAAGTTGAGGGAAACCCACATCATGCTAATAAGATCACAGTGGCTATAATGTAAATCTTTGTATTCTCAGGGTATGAATGTAAAAACAATCAGCAGGTGATCGCTTGAATGTCAAACTTGCTTAAGAAAAAAACCTAAACAACTGAAACCTGTTAGTATAGCCTTAGGGTTGTCAGTTGGATCTTTGCCCTATTGAGAAATGAAGAACTCAAGGACACGCCTGTCAGAAGCCTGAGATAAGCATACTGTGTCTGTTGGAATCCCCCTTGCAATAAAATTGGAAGAGAAAAGCTGACTACCTAGAACAATGATTTATGTTGTTTTTCCAGCAACAGCAACATATAATGAAATACTACCACATCATATCATTGATTTTGCTTGTAAAGTAAGGGATTGTTAATAAGAACTGAATAGTGAATCGACACTCAACTAACCTTTTAGGATGTTCATTGTATATTCTTATAAGGAAGTTATAGTTTCTGTTATAACAGGCTGTTCTTTGTCGTTCTTCTATAAATATAATCAGGCAGCTATTATGTTTATTGCATTGAGTGACTTAGGGGGTCTAAAATGAACAAATCCTTATTGTGCATCATCTGATAACACAACATACTAAAAATAAATAATTAAATAAACATACCTTACCAGCACCAAATATTTATTAACCCTTTAATCTCTATAATCCAGAATCCTTTGTGACCTGCAAGTGGCTGAAAGCATCCTGCACAGTGAAAGTAAAACACAAATGGATAGGAACTCCCTTCCACCAAGCTAATGGGATCTGCTTTGACATTATAATGGGAATTATCATCAAGATTAGTGACCAGTTTCCCTAGTTGTGAGCTTAAACAAAGCAATAAAAAGCATCAAGGCTAGCTGAGAAATGCTTTTCTAATGTCTTTTGCAATTTGAGTTGCTTTTGGGTCCGTCATGCTGCTTTAGACTAGGAAAAAAAAAAAAAATAACATTTGGCCTAATTTAAAAAAAACAAAAAAAAAAACAAAGACAAAAAAAATAAATACATAATTGAATAGTCAGGTCAGGCCAACTGTTCTTAACTAGAAAGATTAAAGGTCTTGTTATCCTTTAAACTGTTCTTAGTAATTGCTCGCATTACAATATATACTGGCAAAATCTACCCCCAAAGGTCCATTTGGCAAGTAAAGGGAAATTCTTTACAGAGTAATATTTCTGTACAAAGGCTTCCTGACTCTTATTATGAATCATTGCCTTGTATATATATATATATATATATATATATATATATATATATATATATATATATATATATATATATGTAGCAGTCTTGGAATTTGATTAGTGTTTTTTTTTTTTTTTACATTTCAATATATGTTAAAAAGTCAAATGTTTTATTCAGATTGAAGTCCGATATATGACTGGGGTTATACTGTAAACTGTGAGTAACAGTGCAACAGTTCACTCAAATCCCACAAGCCCTCACAAATCACTAAATGAGATGTTGCAAATCAAGAGTATATTTCTGGTTTAAATACTTTCTCTAGAGAGGTTTGTTCCAAGGTCTATGAGGGACGGCTTTGGTATTAAAACAAAAGTTATGATAAAATTAAATTAATAGCTACATAATTCAATCAATCAAGTGAAACAATAGTGGAAAAAATATATATAAAAACAATTCAAAGCCACTGGGTCTCATAAACAAATGGTAGATAATTCAACACACATGGGGTACAATTCTGTACAATGATGTACTGAACAAGAGAGAATGCAGCCTTTGCTTTTTATTAGGCCCAAGTTCCTCCCTGGCCAGTATTTCAATTGTAAAGCTTTAAACTGAAAAGGTCTAACATATATTTATTGGCCATGAAGTATATTCAATGGTATATTATCTATAATAGCATCAATCGACTCATTCCATATTGTTTATATATATATATATATATATATATATATATATATATATATATATATATATATATATATATTATAACTATGCTGGTAGTATTAATTAGTACAAGGTATATAATGTACATTATGATATGTACTAACCTATGTACACAGAAGAACTTATTCTAAGTGGCCAATAGTATGCAGTTGGTACTATTTCTTGCATTTCTCTCTCAATTTTTGAAATATAAACAAATACAAACAACAATTTGGGAATATCTTTTTAATTAGTTAAACATATTTATTCTTTATCAAAGGTTTAGGATTCTAGTTCAGAAATTCATAAAGGAAATGAGAGATTTCTTGGATTTGCACATTTCTCTCTCTCACTGAATATAGCCCTCAACCACAGTCATTTGAGAACTGAATCCATCACTGCAAGTACATGACATCTTGTCTTGTGCTGTTAGTAAGAAGCTTAAATGGTAGACCTGGAACTGAAGAATCATGTTTCAAGGTTTGGAACTCATCCAATTTGTATTCATGGCAGCCTGACAGAATAACTCCTGTTCCACTGAAAGAACATTCAAAACTTATTTTTTGTTGTTTTTAAAAACATGGTCCCTATCACGTACTTGCACAGAATCAATGACCTTGTAATTGTACATGTGTCGTTACCCGCACTGCACTTAAGACTGTTTGTTAAACAATTCTCAAATGTCCCCTTCCCTGTTCTTATGGTGCTACCAGACTAAATACCATTGAAACAGTCAGGCATAGGAGCAATGTTTAATTGCTTTTAGTTTCGCCGAGAAACTGGTGACCTGTAAATGAATAGTTTCTGATTGCCAAATTAAATATTTCCACCTCCAATATTATTGGATAATAGTACAATCACAGGTGTAGCCGAACTGTACGTTTGCATGCATAGTTTCAGTATGTAGACTCATTTTTAGACTTGCCATTTGCTGATTTAATATACTCAGTGTTTCCACGCAGTGATTACCCAGCACGTACTACCCCGAGGCGTTTTAATTATACATTTCAATTCAGTTGGAAGTATCTGTCTGATACGATTTAAGGTAAGAACATTGTTTATTTTTAGAAACTGTGTCACCGCAGCAATTTCCTCCAAGCACAAGTGACTTCAAACAATATTTGTATTGTTTTTTTTTCCTACAGGTGAGGCAAGATTAGCTAAAAGAAATATTATTGTTTTATAACGTAACATTACCTGCGATTCACTCGACAAAACCACCTACGCTGTTGTAAAGTAATATGTAAAAATATCTTTCTTTCTATGATGTCACCTTAGCCAATATTAAGTTATGTACTGTATTCGCGCCCATTAACATGAAAGAAGACGGCTGTATTTGTGACATTCCTGAGCACGAAGCAAGGGGAACAACACCTATTCTGAAGGGAGGCATAAATGTCTTATTGTGAAAGTACTGCAAAATGCCTATCAGAGTAACTGTAGGTAAACCCACTTAGAAATGTATATGCTGATATTTCTAAAGCAGATCATTAGATGATGTTTTTAGCTTGCCATGCCAAAAAAAGACTTATTATATTATCCCTGCATGGTGCCTAAAGCCTTCCAGAAATGTTCATTAAATTCCACTGAAACTAAAGTACCTGGCATGGTTCATGTTGCTGACAATTAGTCCACACAATGTTTGGAACATGATGCTCTTTTATAGGTGGGGGCGGGGGTACAAGGATATAATATTCAGGACACTCTATGCAGAATTTGTTTTTATCTGTAAATGGCAGTGTAAAACGACACAGTATAGATGTGAATGCTGAAAATGAACAAGATGTTAGATTTGAATCTGAATTTTACACTGCATACAGCGCCACTTGGTGGATAAACATTGTCATTGCACTATTAAACATTCTCATTGTGGGCTTCAGTTAGCACTAATCTTGGTCTACATTCCCATCAGGCAACATTAAGTCGTTTGTGCCAACCAGGATCTATAAAACCAGAATACTAGTAGGTTCTGAAAAATACATAATCACGTGGTATCAGACTTTACTATATTGTATAATGAGGATCTTCCCACACCCAAAATACCTACTACTGCACAGCTAGGAGAGTGCAAAAAAAGAGTTGAGAATCTACAAGTTCTATTAGAAAGCGAGCTTGAAGAGTGGTTGTTCCAGCACGTCAAGAGCTGTGCGGGAACTGACCCCAAACAACACAGCAATCCTCTTCCAGACCCTTCAAAACATACTGGAAAGCTATTAGCTCGGGAGGACCGGAATTATTACTCCAGCTATTCCTGGCAGGACTGGAATGGCACTGTATAAGAATCAGAAAGTAAAACAAGCCTTTGACAAGGCAACTATCTGACCAATCTCACTCAGTCCTGTGCACTCCCCGTAGAAAACCATTGCTCCTGTTAATTTCAATACAAGTCCCAAGTATTCCAAAGCTTTTAGAGGTCGCTCTAACCTTGGGCCCAGTGCTTGAGACTTTAGGATATATTATAAAATAGTGATGCTTATCATGCACAATCAGTATATTTCCCAGCCAAATCATCTTAAATGCTTTACAGGACTTCCAGGAGATGCTATTTCTATTGGCTGTCCATTGTTTTTAATTTATTTTGTTTGAAGCTCATTTTCCACAAGGTGGAAAAAAAAAACAAAATCACATTTGTTTTCAAACGCAGAATATCGATAGGGGTTGGTAGGCTGCTTGTCACAAAAGACTGATTGTGTTGGATTGCAGAAAGCTCAGTAAAATCTACAATAGCTTTTCATGCAATCCCTCCAAAAGGCTTTCTTTTATTTGCTTGTTTGCCAAAAGACTCTTCAAATGGCATTCAGCAAAGAAAATCAAAAACTTCACAGTGCATTCTAGACATCCTGTTAGATCCTTTAGAAAATCACCTTTTGTATTAACAAGCTTTTCTGGAGTCCTCTTGTGATGATAACCACAAGTGACTCCCAGATTTAGAAACAGAAAGCCTTATACAATAGTATCAGGGAGAGTATTTAACCAGCAATGTGTATCCCTTACGTTATCAAAAGCCAGGCATTGAAATGAATATTTAAGTTGAAGTATGACAAGAGTTTTGAAAAGACAAAAGGAGCATTTTCACTTGAAATGCTGGCTCCACTGAACATTAATAACCAACTACTGAAACCGAGGCGAGACCTGAAGTCTGTAAGAATCTTATTAAACCAATCCCTGCTCTAAAGTGCCAACAGCTACTTGATTTGAAGAGCTGAATCATTGAGAGGTATTCAGTTTCATAAGGTACGGATCAAATGTAACCTAAGGCCACTACCGAAAACAAACTCTTGTATTAACCCGTCACAAAGGAAGAGTGACATCCAGAGAAAGGACGCCTCATTCGGTTAAGTCCATTTTATTTTACAGTCAGTGCACATGAACACCATTTTATGCTGAATATCTCACGTAAAATCAATAGAACATTAAATAAATCCTTCTCAATGGAGAGAAAGTACAATATGCTTTATGCAAAATGTTTATGCAATGTTCTGCACTGAATAAGATCTATTGGGATTTTGACAAATCTGTAATTGTGATAAAAAAAAAAAAATAATGTCATTTACAAACCATAGCAAACTTGAGATCTGTTATTTGAGGTCTCATTTTATTACAGAGCAATCCTACATAATGCTGATTTATTGCTCAGTATTTGTAACAGAAAAACAGAATCCAAGCACTGGCAGATCTGGAGTCCTCCTCTAAAGGCTTTGCCAGTATAATGTTGAGGCACAACTAAACATATACCAGTTAAAGGGCTGTAGTTACTGTAAATTCTAATTCAAGACTGCTCTGTGTCATTCAAGTCCAATACGAACACAATCTCATTATTCAGTCATAATACAGGGATTCTACCAAGGGTAATATTAAGGGTAAAAGGAAGACAATCACCATGGCAGACAGTATAACTCTCCCATTTTAATTCACACATTTTTACATTTTACAAATCAGCTGACATATTACGCTTTTCCACTATTTTACTACTTTTTTTATCCCAACAAATCAGCAGATGATGTCTGGAAGACTGGAAGAAATATTGGTTAGTGACTTTGATAGTAGACATGTGCCATTTTTAACCTACTGAAAAAAAAAAAAAAAAAAAAAAAAAAAAAAGAACACATCCAGCCACTGTTGCACTTTTGATTCAAGCATGTTTAAACATTTATCATTACGGGTCTAAAATATTCTTCTTAAATTAAGACAGAGGAAATAATGTGTTTAAAATTAAGAAGGGATTTGATAAGTGCTGTTTAGGTCTTATAACCCGTATGTTCAATGCATCTTTGAAAATGATCAACGAAGAATTTAGCCAATAAGAAGTTGGAAGTTGTTGCTATGATAAGCTAGCAAACAACGAGTAAGTGTCAGTAATATTTGTATTACATTTTAAATGCCTGAGTAACACAGCATACCTCTGGTGGCTAGTTTCTGTCATGCAACTTTACACAGCTGTTACTTCTTAAAGCCATTACTGAGTTCAGGCTTGAAAGCTACAGCAATTCCATTGTATGGTATCATGACATATTCTGTGGCCAAGCATAACAGTATGAAAATAAATATTAAGTGTTCAATTCCAAAAGGATTTCAAATAATTTTAATTCTCAAGAATCCCACTCACTGAAATGGGGTTTTAAACCTACCAATGCAAACACCCAGACATCAAACTCCAACAACAAACTTGCCCTGCACAATTGTAATACAAAATACAGTAGCACAAACAGTACAAGACTAAAGGGATTATTTCACCAGTTTCACTTAAATATGAACTTGTATCTAACATTTGATGCATCATTACAAAAACAAATGTTTCAACAGGAACATATCCTATTGGGCAGTCTAATGTAGTTAAATAATCAATTTAATAATTGTGTTAAACCTTGCCTACCAATAATTCATTTAAAACTGTAAGTTGCTTGCAGCTGCAAAAATAATAATTAAAAAAAAAAACAAACACCTGAAACCATATCGGTGTGTTAGTTTGTGGAGAAAGTGTAATTGCGTTAAAGATGGTCAAAAATGTTGTACCTGACAACATGAAGGTAAACTGGAAGAGAGTATAAAAATGCATCAGTAAGAATGACAACGAAACTGTACGGCAAGGAAATATTTTCGTATGAACAAAATGTTTATCTTTTTTGCTAAAATATCTAAAACATAGTACCATAAAACATGACAGAAGCTTCTTTTTTTTTTTTAAACTCATTTTGGAACTAGATTTTTCTCATAAGTGGAAAACTTGAATTACTTGTCTTATGTTTTACACAGAAGGCAGGTAACTTCTTATAATGAACCACAAAAATGTTATTTATGAAACAGGTGCTGTCAGTTTTTGCTTCTTGGATGTGGAATGTATATTATGATCTCCTCTTTATTCCAGCACACCCAAGTGGCAGGAGATGGATCAGGATGACTTCTCATTCATTCCCATTGGGATACAATAGTTTCTACCACTTCAAAGACCTCCAAAATGTGCAAACAGACATAAAACAAGCCACATGAGAAGAAGCACCTTTCAAACATTACTTCCATACACTCTGATAATAGTGGAGAACGTAGCATTTAAATAATCTTAAAAAAATATCTGCTGTACATTTATAACACAAATATTTACAGGAATCCTTTTTTTTAATGGAACAAAGTCTTTTGTCTACACATGGAAACCAAAACTGATGATCAATTAGAAAAAAACCAAAAAACAGAACTATTCAAAACTGAATAAAGTAAATAAGTTGGTTAATTGCTAATGATGATTAGCAATGTTTGAATTCAGTTGCTTCCCTCCTTTTGATAATATATACTGTTTTCACACAAGCATAGCTGATGCATTTGTACCCTGGGTTTTCTCTCTTGTTGCTGATCCTCAAATATAATTCTGAACTGTAGCTGTTGAAACTTGTTACCCTGCGTTGGAAGTGGACACTAGATGTACAAGTCCAAATCTATTTTTGTTCTTGGAATAATATGTGACTGCATGGTTACAATTTGAAGTCTGGGGCTAACGATAGGACTAATACCACTTCCTTAAAATGCATACTCTCCGAATACTGACGGTTCTCTAACAATTCCACACTTCGAAGGAGCACACATCATTTTCTGAATATAAAGTATTTCAATTAATACTAGGCCTTCCAAATAACTATATAAAATGAATGTTCTGAAGTCCCAAATACAAAACTCTTAAGTGTCTTGGAAGACAATACTTGATAGGATTCTGAAGCATGTAAACAGACGATCATGTTTGCTGCTCAAAATGATTGCACACTGTGTTGATATCTGGAGCACCAACAAAGCATTGTCATACACATTTTAGTAATTCTCCTACTTTCACCATGCACTTTTTTTTTGTGTTTCCCAAATAAAGTAATCAATAAATATGAGCGTTCTGCTGGTATTGTGAAATTCCCTAGAACAGCCTCCTGGTTTAACATGTTTGCCAATTTACTGAAATTCTAATGCAACAGTAGAGGTATTAATAGGAAAATAAGGGTTTTAAAACAGAACGATCAATGATTACAGCCTTATGCTTCACTCACAATTAAGATAATAAAACTCAAATTGAATTTATAATTAAATATTAAATGCCAGCAATAAGAATCATTTACCAGTTTCTAATATTAAGAGCATATTTTATACAGTTTAGGATACATTAGTAGTTCACGTTTCTTTTGCATTCAGAAGCCAGCTAGACCTTTTGTTTGTTTGTTTGTACACTTTACTCAAAACATTTGCTAAAAAAAAAAAAAAAAAAAAAAGAGAATTCCTTCATACAAAAGTTTTTTGTTGTTGTTATATATAAAGCTTATTTTCTGTAAACCTGGGGAGCAAAAACAATGTTAAGACTGTATTATTATTTTATTTTTTTGCATTTTATATAAAAACGGTATACCTGTGCTCTGAATTTTTTTTTTCAAAAATCAGTAATTGCATAGGATATACTGTGAAGAAGGCAACAGCCTTGTGTGGCAAAAGTAGTTTGCTGTATCTGCAGGTCTCAGATATTGTCAAACTTGTGTTTTAAATAGTCTTTCATGACCTTGGCAATAGGCAAGTCCTCAAGTAGTTTTAAATTTTGAAGTCCTATACACTGTCTGATTTTTATTCGGCACAGGTCCTGCAAATTTCTGGGCTGCCCTGAAACAATAAGAGAGAAAAGCACAAGATTAGTACTAATGATATTTTTCCATACTGCAATCAACAGTAAACACAGGCTTCACATAAAACATTTTACTCTCCTCAAAAAAATAAATAACATAAAATAAAAAGCAGTATAAGTCCCCACGATTTGCAACAATTGTTTATATACGTTATACATAAACACGTGGGGATGTGGAATGCTAAATCTTTTGCAACCCTGCTGCTTCCTCTTTAAGCTGTCTGGAAAATAAATACATAAACAAGAATGGAAAAACAAAAAGGCTGCAGTCCTCTAGTGGCTGCTGAGCAGTCTGTACACAGGCTAGGAATCGGAGGGATTGAGGTCTCCCATTAGAGCAAATCTCTGGGTGCGGTCAGGAACACCACATAGTAAAAGGTTAATAACATTTCCTGATTAGGTGTACATTAGTAAGGAAACAAGGGGATTTTCCAAAGTTCTGGCCCCCATTTAATGGAACTGCTTGTTGAAGTCTAAGGTCATGCCTGTAAATTCCTTGCTTGCTTAAGCAGCTGCCCACTTAATAGATGCTGGTGTCTACAGAACTTACTCACTCCTGATTGCTTCTGAATAAATACGGGATTACAGCCTGCCCTTAACCAAACCTTTGACTTGGTTTAAAAGCCCTCAAATAAAAGACACATCAACCGCGTCGAAATTTCTTTTTTAATCCCAGACCTCAAGCCGTCTACAAATGATAAGAACGGCCAGTGCTGGGGTTAAAATAAATACTGCAGGTATTTAAACAGCGTGGCCTTTTGAACTATACCTGTGGAACAACACAGGCTAAAGATTGTTAAAGGGTCGCTACTATAACATCTTTGAAACAAAAAATAACAGACCAATCCACTGCGCACAGTCTCAGAGAACACAGACGAGAACCGTCTAACAAGAACAACGAAAAAGCTTCTGGATTCTGGAACAGGAGCAGAACATCCAGTACCCAAGGTCAAAAAAACAAAACAACACACACCCTAAAACAGTGACAGCGAGGTGACAGTATGAACGTTTTTACACACTACAGTAGCTTTTAATAGTGGTGCCTCACAAGTAAATTTGGTATCTTTGGTATTTATATCCCAGTGACTATGTTCTTAACAGGTTTTCCAGCGATTTATTTTTTAAAGCTGGGATCTGGTTTCCTGCCAAGTTACTTACCAGCCATTAACTGACCAGCAAAAATCTAACATCTCCTCCCAGCAACACTTTTCTTCACAGACATTACACCTGCTGAATAAACGGTGTAGTTTACAGGAACCGACTGTATGTTTACTGCTCAGAAATGTATCGGCCAATCCCAATGAAGTCTCCTGCTTACTCTGGTTCAGCACACGCTCAAAGCAAGGCCATCTGGATAAACCACAACAGAAGCATACTTCTGGGGATCTGTGTGGCTCTGTCTTATGTCACTAAACTGCTTAG